>NW_026087853.1:63135433-63679618 GCF_022539395.1 Myiozetetes cayanensis | reverse complement strand
TTGTGCAGCACTGGCACAGGTGCCCAGGGCAGCTGGGGAATCCCCATCCCTGGAGGGATTTCAAAGCCATGGGGATGTGGCACTTGGGGACATGGGTCAGTGGTGGCCTTGGCAGTGCTGAGGGAAGGGTTGGATTTGATGATCAGAAGGGCAGGGCAGGCAGGTGAGAATCCTACCAAAAACCTGTGCCAGCTGGGGGTGGGGGGAATGTGCTGCTGCAAAAGAGGCCTGGTCTGGGTCCATCATCACAGTGAGCTTGAAGTGACTCCATTCAGGAGCATCGTAAATCCTCCTGGTTTAGGAGCATTTACCTGGTGGGGGAGATAAAACTTGCCAGCTGAGGGCTCTGCAGGCTGGGAGATGCTGATGCCATGGGATAGAACAAAGGAGAAGCAGCAGTGTAACATAATTATGGTGAGACACTGGCACAGGATGCCCAAAGAAGCTGTGGCTGCCCCATCCCTGGAAGTGCTCAAGACCAGGTTGGATGGGGCTTGGAGCAACCTGGGAGAGTGGTGGAAGGTGTCCCTGCCCGTGGCAGAGGGTGGAACAAGATGGTCTTTGAGGTCCCTTCCACCCCAAACTGTTCTGTAGTTCTATGGACAAGACGTAAGTGTAGATTTTACATTCCTGGCAGTAAATTCCAGGCTGATGGTGTTCCTCCTGAGTTCAAGGAAGCCTGTGGATGATGGGCATAGTGCCCAGCTGGCCTTGCAATCCATAATTCCATTAGAACAGTGGTTCTTCCTTGTCATGGGAGGCTCAAAATCCACCCCACATCACCCTCAGCTTCCTCAGTAATAAATATTGGCAGGCAGGGTCTGTGTGAGGGAAAGTGTCAGGGAAAGCAGGTGGGATCCTGTGATTTTGGGTTTGCAGGAGTCCCAGACCAGGATATGTTTGTTTATTCCTGTGCTGTTTCATCTTACAAGTAAATACATTTTTGGGACTGTTCACCTGAGTTTAAGATACCAAAGAACGTGCAGCCTTTGGAAATACATCCAAGGAAAGTTGTAAGGGCTATGTCAGGGATATTCCACGCTTTTGGTGTTGAAAGATGCTTTGTGAAGAGTTTCAACAGACAGGAATTTCTGATGAGAAAAGGAGGCTCCTCTCCCTGTAAAAATGTCCTGAGGAAGAGATGTAACATCCAGCAAAGCCAGCCAAAGGACCTTGAAGCTGTTCCAGAGGGCTGGTGTTGTCCCAAAGGGACAGGAAAGGGAGAAGGATGAGGAAGGTAGAGGTGTTTTTGAGATCCCCCCCAATTGAGGAGGGGCGTCCGAGGTGTGGTGAGGGCAGTGCTGTGGGAGGGATGGTTTTGGGCCACGGGTGGAACAGGTGATGTCACGTCAGATGTTACAGCATCAAACCACAGCATCTCTGTAACTCGGGGTGCCTGCTTTGGAAAGGATTCCTACACACCCAGCATGCTGGGAATAAAGAATGCTTTGCTTTCTGATGCTCAAAAAGGAGTGTTAGGGGGTTCTTTCTGGAATCAGGGCTGCCTTGGCTGCCCCAGCTCCCAGGGGACACGGGGGACAGGAAGGGGCCGTGCTGCTGTGAGGAAGGGGGAATCATGTTTTAAACTGTCTTCAAACAAACAATTAAAATCTTGGACTCCTAGAACAATCCCTGTGCTGTAATTCCTGATGGGTCCCAGGGGTTTATCCTGACTCCCAGCCCCTCCTCCCCTCCCCAGGGTAACAGTTCTGCACAGCCGGGCTGGGGGTGGGAGGATCCTGCAGGATCTGGGCCTGCACCTTCCCTCTCTCCAGAGCCAGGGGAATGTTTGGGGGGAAATCAAATTCTGCCTTCCCAAAGGAAGCATTTTACACTGAAACTGCCCTCTTGGAAACTCCAGCCCCTGCCAGAGGCCCGGGGCAGGAAGGAGCTGAACACCACGGAGTTCTGCTGCCCCAGATCCCGGCACCTTTGCCCAGAGGTGAGGAACGAGAGAACCAACGGCTTGGGAGGACATTCCTGACCAAATGCCAGCAATTTACTTCCATGTTTGTCTGCTGTTGGCATCAGAGTCCATCTAACCCACGCTGCAGGAGCTGGCCCTCGCTGCCCTGCCCCGTGGGAACGATTCAGTAACACCAGCTGTGGGTCCGTGTCCGTCTGTCCCAGCTCCAGGGGCTGGTCCTGACTGCACCAGTTTGGGGGGTGAGAACCCCCAGAGTGGAATCACTTCTTCTTCCTGTTCAGGAGATGAGGTGCAGACACCTTCACCTTACCAGGAATATTCCTTGACAAATCGGTGTCCTAGAAAACAGCGGAGAGGAGAAATGGGACACGGCAGAAAAGCATTTACAGGCGCCTTCCTGAGCCCTGGGCACAGGGATGACACGTTGCCCACAGTGAGGGGCACAGGACACACCTCCAACCTGAACTCCCAGGGCCAGCACCTGCCCCTGCCACAGGAATTCCCCCTCCCAAAACCAGAGGATTTCTTGGAAGATGCTGCTTCTGCCAGGTAAGTTATTTTAGATCAGGAGTGACACAAAACAGAAACTCAAGGCCCGGTGATACCACTGAGGCTCCATTTCTAATGGCTCTTCCCAGCCTAAGCAGCAAAGGGTGCCCAGAGAAGCTGTGGATTTCCATCCCTGGAGGTGTCCAAGGCCAGGTTGGATGGGAATTGGAGCAACCTGGTCTAGTGCAAGTATGTCCCTGCCCGTGGCAGGGGGTGGAACTGGATGGGCTTTAAGATTCCTTCCAACCCAAACCATCCTGGGACTCTCTGACCTTCCCCAGCAGTGCTAAAAAAAACCCCAAAACAACCAACAGCACGCTCATTTTTGCAGCATTTCCCCCCAAAAGTGGACATTTTGCTGCTGCTGTCACATTTGTGCAAGAGAAACTCAGCAGGAGGAGGAGTCACCTTCACACTGCGGAACAGGTCCTTCTCTCTGGCACTGGCTTCTTTGGACTGCATAAAATTGTGCAAGGCGATCTTGGCAGCTGCAAAAACGCAGGGAGGAGTGAAACAGCTTGGAAAACCACACTGGCTTCACCAGGCAGAGCAGGGAAAAGGATTCAGGGCTTTCAGACCTTACCTTTGCCCTTCTTTTGGGTGCCCGGAGTGAGCTTGACTTTATACCTGCCCAAAGAAAAGGTTTCTCTGAGTAAAGCACAGGCTGTCCCCAAACCCTCCCCCCAAAAAAAGTGCTGCCACTCACTTGTAGTTGGTCATGGCTGTGTAGGGAGCACAGATGGGGACAGCAAAGAGCAGGATGTCCTCGGGATGGGGTTGCCCAGTCAGGGAGTCCAGCAGGGCCTCGCCATCCTGAGGGGCAAAAAGCTGCACTGGGACCAGGCCTGTCCTCCAGCCCCTCCCTGCTGGGCTTACTGGGGACTGAAGGGTCCCTGCCATGGCAGGGGTTGGAGCCAGGTGGTCTCTGAGGTCCCTTCCAAGCCAAACCATCCCATGATTCCATGACTGAGGGATCACTCACTTCACTGGCATCGCATCACCGAGCCCCGATTCATGACTGACCCTCTGTGATTACTGAAATCACATCATTGGATGGATCTCAGTTTTGGGACCCCCAAATGTTGGTACATCTTCACAGGGTCACCATCAGCTTCCCCCCTGACAGACAGCCTTATCCTCCTCCACGAAAGAATTTAAAAGGAATTCACTTATTCCCAGCCTTGGGCAACACCCACAGCCTGTAATTATGGAAAAGTTGGAAGCAATTTTATAGGTAAATAAACTTCTAAATGACAGAACCCCCTGCCCTGCACACTGTGTCATCCTCCAGCCCAGAGCCACCTCTCCTGGGGGTGCCAGCACCTCCAGAGGCAAAACCAAGGGACAAACATCCATGGAGCCAGCTCTGGTTTAATGGAGGCTGTGGAGATGGGCAGGGCAGGAAGAAAAGGAGGTTCTTTTTAGAAAATACAACTAAGCTGGGCTCAAACAGCCCTGGGGGGCTCCTGCAGGGCTCCCCCTGCCCCAGTCCCACGGGAACACAGCCCTGGCCACACTTCTGGAGCTGCAGACAAACATTTACCTCCACTCCTGGCTGATCCTGGTCCTGCTCCTCCTGCACACAAACAAAGGACAGTCAGAGCTGGGGGGAGCTCAGAGCGTCTCTTCCCCCCCTCCAATTTGCCTGGCACACTCCAGGCTGGGGAGGGAGATGAGTCCCAGAGATACCAAGGCCCCACAACAGAGCTGGGAGCTCATGCTCCTCCCCTTCCCCTCCTGCTCCTCACCTCTCCCCCTGCTCCTCCAGGGCTGGGTCCTGTGCCTCGTGCAGCAGGATTCCTGCTGGGAGGGTCTCCTTGCCCCCTCCTGCTCCACGACGCAGGGCCTTGGGTTTCTGCTGCTGCTTCTTTGCTGCCTCTTCTTTTGTCTTCCCCTTCTTCCCTTTTTTCCCTTTGTCCTCCTTGTTGGAGCCTGCAGACTGTGGGCACACAGGGGGTCAGAGCTGGTGGAGGAGCCCCCCCCAGCCCCAGGGAAGGCAGGGCCCCCCTCCCTCACCCCCAGCAGCTTCATGATGAGCTCCCGGTCCTCCTCGTCCTGGTCCCTGTACTTCTCCTTCATCTTCTTCATTTTGCTCTGCAGAAGGAAACACCAACAGCTCCACAAACCGTGACTCTGGCACAGTTTGGCATCCACAAACACCCGGATGCTGATCCCACGTGCACTCCCCAGTATCCCAAACCTCTCAGTGCATTCCACCAGTAACCAAGAGACTGGTTCCAGTGAGCTCTGTGCTCAGGGACCAGCACAATCATCCCAAACCCACTTAAAGCCCCACCAGGAGTCTAAAACCACGAGGCAGCCACGGATGTCTGGGAAATCTGGGATTGCTGTCCACACTTCACATGCCAACAGCTCCAGCCAGAGGTGCCCCTGGTCCCTGCCCACCTTCTGGCCCCTCTTGATGGGCTGAGGGGCTGGGACCCCCTTGTTGCTGTTGGGAGCTGTGGGAGGCTGTGTCTCCGCCTCCTTCTGCTTCTCCTCAGGCAGCTCCGAGTTCTCAGAGTTGTTCTGCTGCTTCTTTTTCTTCATTTCTCTAAGGAAAACAATCAGGACACACTGCCCCTGGTTGTGACAAGAGAGGCTGCTGCTCTCCTGGCAGCATTCCCACCCTGCTCCCACGTCCCGGAGCTCCGGAGGAACCTGAGGCACGATGTGTGGAAACAACCCCTCCTCAGGAAAACCTCTCCAGCCCACGAGTACACAGGGAACTGTTCACAACCAGCATTCCCAAAGGACAGGAGCAGGACCCTGCACTGGAACTGCAGGATGGACAATGGGTATGGATCTATGGATCAGCCCAGACTGGGAGGTGCAAGACATGCCCTGTGCCCGGGTCCTGGGGAGGGAATGGGGAGGAGGGATTTGCCCAGAGAAGCTGTGGCTGCCCCTGGATCCCTGGAAGTGTCCAAGGTCACGCTGGACAGGGCTTGGAGCAACCTGGGAAGGTGGAAGGTGTCCCTGCCCATGGCATGGGGTGGGACTGGATAAAGTCCCTTCCAACCCAAACCCTTTTGGGATTCTGGGATTCCATGAAACCCCAAGTGGCTCTCACCTCCTCTCCTTGGCAGAGAGGTGCCTTCGCCCCTGGGCCTTGCTGTCACTCTGGGAAGTGAAAGGCAGTTAGAGCACACCCTGCCCAGCAGCAGCTCCCCCTTCCCTGGGCCAAACTCTGGAGCTGGGACCTTACCAAGCTGGGCTCTTCCTCTCTGGGGAGGCTTTTCTGCAGGGATCTGTGGGCAGATGGAAATGGAGCATCAACACGTGGAGCAGCTCAGCCATGGACACACCAACCACAGCCCAGACATGGGCAATGGGATTGTAACACCTCCAGTTCTTGAAAATCCCAGCTTTGGTGAACGGGAAAGGCAGGAATACTGGGATTTAGTTTCCAAAACAAGTCTTAGGTCTCTGCCAGCTCATCTCACACACACAGGCAGCAATGTCTGGGCACCAAAGGAACCCCTGATGTGCAGCTGCCCAGGCACACAGCCCTGCACTGGAAATGGGGCAGCATTCCCCCAGCACTGCCTTGCTGAGCGTGGGAAGAGGGGATGGCAACTCATCCCAGTCCCTGTCCTGGCAGCGATTTAGGAGACCCTCAGGGGTGCCCCCATTGCTGCTGCCTCACTCACCTCTGAGACTGGAGGTGTGACAGGTCGATCGTGGTGTCTGGGTAATTCACCTCCTCCTCCTTCCCTCCGCCCTTTGGCTCTGGAGGTTCCACTTCATCTTCAGATTCTCCATCCTCCTCCTCCTCCTCAGAGTCCCCCTCTGGAGCAGGAGGGGTGTTTCCTCTTCCCTGCTCCAGGTCAGCAATGCCCTCATCATGGGTACTCTCAGATGGGGCTTCCACATCCTCTGGAGCTGCTTCCACATCCTCTGGAGCTTCGTCACACTCAGCTTTTTCCTCTTCACTGCTGCTGTCTCCTCCTTCTGGGGCACAGAGGGCAGGAAAGCACAGCCAGAAACACCACACTGATGCATCACAGAATTATGGAATCAGAGAATCCCAGAATGGTTTGGGTTGGAAGGGACCTTAAAGGCCATCTCATTCCACTCCCTGGGGCAGGGACACCTTCCACCAGCCCAGGTTGCTCCAAGCCCCGTCCAACCTGGCCTTGGACACTTCCAGGGATCCAGGGGCAGCCACAGCTTCTCTGGACAACCTGTGCCAGGGCCTGCCCACCCTCCCAGCCAGCAATTCCTTCCCAATATCCCATCTAACCCTGCCCCCTGGCAGTTTGAAACCATTGCCCCTTGTCGTATCAGTGATCCAGAATCCCACAGGGATCCCACAGGCCCCAAACAGCCCTGTGTGCCAGCAGCACGTGCAGCCCCCAGTCCCACTGTACCTAACAGCTCCACCTCCTCAGCCACCAGCTCACTGGCACTGCTGGACACTTCCAGATCCTCATCCTGGACTTTGATCTTCCTCTCTTCCCGGTGTCTCCAGACACAGCTTTCATCCACCTGGAAACAGAGGCACCTTCGTGTCAGCACCAGGTCTGTTCACACAACACCTCACCTGGCTCTTCCTTTCCTTCTCAACACTTTTTGCCATCGAAAGGCAAGAAAATTAATCCACAGCTCAAGTGTGGCACCCTCAGAAGTCAGGGTAACACACACAGCTGCACACCCACATCCCCTGATGGGGACTGTTATCCCAGCTATCCAGCTATCCAGCTGGGATAACAACCTGTCAGAGGCAGGAATGTTCAGTCTGTTTTCCATGCAGACAGTGCACACTGGGGAAAGATGGAAATGAAAGCAGAGTCATTATCAGCCAGAAGTGTTTTATGGGATTTGTCCCAGCGGGAAAAGAAGTAATTGGGAATGTGCTGATAAGCAAGACCCAGAAAATAAGCCTCCTACAGCTCAAAGCAAATTACAAAAGCCAGCAGGAGCTGCACAGGAAAAGCTGTACCTTAAACAAGAAGCTGAAGCCCATCATCAGATAGGAAGGTGGAAGGAAATTCTTTTTCCCTGAAAAACAAAGGCAGAGCCTCATGAGGAGGTTTAACAGCCATGTAACAGGATGCACTTCCAAAATTCATTTTCATTAGAGGCTTTAAGCTACCAAAAAACAGGAGAACTCAAAAGCAGCTGAGCTAATGAACTTCTGCCCAGGGTTTGGCAAGAAATGCTGCTGCAACTGCCTGATAGTCAGTCTAAACCATTCCCCAACAGATTTTGGGGAGAAGAGCAGGATCTGCTGGCTGTTCACAGTGAGGAGGTGTCTGCTACTGCAGGACAGCCCAGCACCTTCAGAGAAAACACCAAATTCCCACTGTTCCCTTGTGTCTCACCTCGGATCATGAAGCTCCCAGTAGTGAGATATTCTCCTGTGGGTGCAGTTTTAGAAACCTAAAAAAAAAATAAATAATGATATCCTATAAAAAACAAGTGTGGCAGAAGGGCAGCATCATGTAATGACAGCACCACCAAAGTGACTCCTGGCAACAGCTCTCTGGGCTGAAGAATCCGAGGGGTTTTTTTTCAGGGAATTTTCCTAAGGGGTGTTTCAATCCAATCACACACTACCAGCACTGTGTTTTAGAAGTCCTGGGTGAGCAGCTGGGTTATTCAGGAAATAAAACCACCAACACCTCAGTGTAATCTCTACACTTGAGTGACACCAGATCTGACCCACATCCATCAGCTCCCACACAGAGACGCTTTGTCTGCAGTCAGAACCCTTTCCCTCAGATGTCCTGCCTGGAAAGGTCGTGTTCTTACCTGGTTGTGGGAGACCCACCAGGCACTGGTGACCACCCTGGCGTCCCAGGCCGCGCTGTAGCACAGGGCCATCGTTCCAGCCTCCGTCAGGGTGCGGGGCGGGATGGGCTCCCCTGCAAGGGAACACCCGGCACACCATGACACCGTCCAGGCACGGCAGATTAAACCCCACACCTTCCACACGTGCCCTGATCCGCAGTGTGAGCTGGCCAGGACCCCACAGCAGCCCCAGGCAGGTACCTGAGGGGTTCTTGATGACGCAGCTCGTGGCCCCGTGGAGATCGGCGTGCACGTAGATGTCCCCTGGAAGAGAGGGGACTCCAGTCAGCCACGCACCCCTGAGCCGAGCTGGGGGCTCCAACACCAGCTTTGGCTGCAAGGAGCAGGATGGGAAGAGGACACAGAAGCCTTTTAATCCCCCAGCTGTCCCAGGGAGAATCAGCTCCTGAGGGGGCCCATCCAACCCGTTCTTGCCCACGGTGCCAGAGGGACCCCCATCACCAAAGCCCCCTTTGATCCAAGACTCAACATAGGGACAAAGCAGACAGACCTTCCCATGTCTCTCCTGGACATCTACAAAGCTGGAATACGAGAGGCAACCCCCCCCACTCCACCTCTCTGGGCTCACCTGGTTTAAGGTAGCGCTTCACAATCAGCTCGTTCTGCTGCTGATCCCTCCCAGCAATCACCAGGTAATTCTCCGAGCTAATGAACCACAGGAACTTCTCAAACCTGCCAAACCACAGCAAACCCACTGTGTGAGGAACACCTGGAACTGACAGGACACTGCACAGGTGGGGTTTTGTCACAAACTGAGAATAACCATCTCAGCATCTTCAGTTCATGACACTGCAAACAGTTGCGTGTCCATCCACACGCCTGGGGCACAAAAACAAGGCATGGGACAAATACAGCACCACTGCCAATGATATTTTTATTTTTATTTATTTATTTTTATTTTATTTATTCAGTTATTAGATGATTAAAAGCTTTGAGGTTTGGTTTCGTTTGTTTGGGGTTTTTTTTAAATTACAGGATCCCAGAATGGTTTGGGTTGGAAGGAACCCTAAAAAACATCTTGTTCCAAGCTCCTGCCATGGGCAGGGACACCTTCCACTATCCCAGGTGGCTCCAAGCCTTGAACATTTCCAGGGATGGGGCAGCCACAGCTTCTCTTGGCTACTATCCCTGAAAATCCTTCTGGGATTCTATGACTTTAGGAAGCAGCTGCAAGGACACCCAACACAAAGTGCAGAGCTTAGAAATCCTAATTAGCTCCACTTCTAAGGCAGTGGAAACTCAGCCTGACACAGGACACGGGAGAAGGACAGTGGAGCTGTACTTGCCAGTAGACCTTCCTGGCTTTCTGGATGGTGGTGACTGTCTGAACCTCCCTCAGGGTCTGCTTTGTCTTCTTCTCAGCTGATTTAAATGCCTGTTTGGACAGAAAGCAGGATCACAATCCAGAAGGAATCACAACATTGCTGGCTGGACAGTGGAAAATGGCTCTGAACTTCATCAGTGCAGGCTCCACGCTCTGCTGTGCATCCCCTGCATGCACATGTGGGACAGCTGCCGTTGGATTTCCACCCTGGATAGGTATTCTCTGAAATTATCAGCTCTTTGATTGTAAGGATTTCCACTGATTTTCCACTCCTGCCTCCCTAAGTCCTGGTCTCTCAATATCTCCACCTGCTTTGAGTATTGCCAGTGCTACTGGTGGAAAGAGAGGATACCTCAGGGATCTGCAATCCTCTGCTGGGCTCAAAATGTCAAGAATGAAACAACCCTGGTGGGCTGTTTTTCCCTTCCGTGTCTCATTAGGGCTACTTAGACCAGGCCAGGACTTTCCACTTACCAATGACAGGGATTTTGCTTTTAAAGATCTAAAAAAAAATGAAGAAAAAAATTATACCTTTTCTGCAGCTTCCACTGTCTTCTGAGTTTTCTTGGCTGCGTGTCTTTTGTGATCGTAGTACCTGTGGAAACACGAGTGTGTTTGTCCCTGAAATCCCAGAATATTCCCTCATTTTTAGGATGTGTTCATCTCCTGCATATCTGCATTTTGTTCCATCGTGTCACCGTGCAGAGTTGGACTCAAATTAATGTCACAGGTCGAGACTTTGCACCAGTGGGTCTGGTGCAAGAAAATGCACCTCCCAGAGCTGGGGACAAGCTGCCCATTCCAATTTTTAACAAGGTATCCCAAAGCCCTCCCTCCTACAATATTATCACCAACAACTGGAAACAGAAAAATTTCTACCACCAAGGCACACATTTACTGAAAATCTTACTTTTTGGCATTGGCATAGGCAGACAAACTGAGATCAACATCAACCAGCAAAGGTTTGTTCTTCTGAGGTTTCTTCAGCTGTTTGTTTTTATTCTTTTTCTTTTTTCCCTTTGGTTCTTCTGTTTCTCCTTTCTCTAGGTCAGCGTCCTCCTCCTCCTCCTCCTCCTCTTCAGATAACACATATGGGTTCCTAAAACACGTAACTGTGATTAATCCTGTGATTAAGAAAACGGGTTATTTTTTAATTCTTAGGGTAAAGTGCTCTTAATTTTATTCTCTCATGAAGTCTGCAAATGATCTGAGGAGCCCTTAAAGCCTTTTCACTGTGCAGGCACAGGGAGGCGCAGCCTGTTTATGTCCTGATGTCAGCCAAATTTCTGGGGGCAAAAAAAATAAAACAAAAGAAGAAATAAAAGAGCCAAATTTTTTCCAATCCAAGGAACAGACTTAAAACAAGCTTGTTCCACGCACTGACATTTCTGTGAGGTAACTGCAAATTCATAAATCAACTTTGCACCTTCCAGCTTTCACAATAAAAGTTTTTGCTGTAAAAAAGAAATTTTGGTGGTTTTTTGTTGTTGTTTTTTTTTCTTTTTCTCTCCAACATCTGGATACAGGGTCAGCTGAGGTTTTTGCAGTTACCTCAGCAGCATGGTGATGTGGTTTGTGTGCAGCTTTAACTCTTTGATTGCACTGGCCACGGGGTCTCCCTGGGCTTGAGCTTCCTTGACGATGGCCCCGATCTCGGTCCAGTCGATCTGGTTGGCCAAGGCGCTCCGGACCACCTGGATGGCTCTGTCCACCACGGCCAAGTTCATCTCTATGAGCTCCCCTTTCAGCTTATCAGCTTCCTTAGGGAAAGGAAAAGGTGATATCCGTTGGAGCCAAACACACACCCAGCAAAATCACAGAAACAAAAGTCACAGAATCAGCCGGGTTGGAAAAGGGCTCTGAGGTCGTCGGGTCCGACCTCTGACCCAAGAGCACTGAGTGGCACATCCAGTCTCTCCTTAAACACCTGGGGAAATCCAAGGATGAAGTGATTGCATGGGATAGGGGCCAACTGGATGCCTGCAAGCAGAGCAATGCAGAGTGTCCAAGGCCAGGGTGGATGAGCTCGGGGCTGGCCTAGTGGAAGCTGTCCCTGCCCACGGCAGGGGATTGGAATGACGTGAACTTTAAGGGTCCCTTCCAACCCAAACCAGCCTGGAATTCCATGATTATGCATCTTTGACACATCTTCTCAGCTGAAACCCAAAATCTGTCTTACCTGAGCTTGCTGAAGAGCTTCCAGTCTGTGCTCGTGATCCCTCCGGACATTTTCAAGTTTCTTCAGTGCTTGTTTTTCCTTTCAAAAATAAGATGGAAAAAAAATCAATATATAAAGACAAATGGCATCACCCAATCCCTGCAAGAAGTAAGTGAAGCCTCTGAAGCTCCTGAAGCCATCCCAGCTGTCCCAATCCTGGATGAGGACACACCTGCTGCAAGGCCTTCAGATCAATCTTCTGTCCCTCCAGCTTGGAGTAGAACTCATCTGTCGCCTGCAAGAGAAAATCAGGTTGAAGAATCTCCAGGCTGTCCTGACTCAGACCATCAACAAGCAGGCAGAGGAGGAGGTTCCCTCAAGAGAAGTGGCTGCAAAGCACTAAAAGAGGTAACAGAGGCTAAAACAACCTTCAGAAACTTCCCCCATTTCCCTTCCCATGAGCTGAGTTCAGCAAGACACAGATGTGTCTCACTGCAAACCAAGGGCTGTGCACAAGGAAATAAATGGCCAAGTTAGGGTTCATTTTTTTTTGCTGAGAAGTGATGAGAAAGCAGCTGGTCTGATACAGATTAAATGGTTGCAATGACAGACTTGTCTGCCCTGATTTCCTGCTGGTTCACTGGGTGTGTTAAAAAGCCCCAAACGCTCAGAAAAATGCCTAAAAACTGCTGCTGGTGTTCCAGCTGGGCTCAAAAAACAAGGTGTTTTTTAACAAGATGTCCAACCCAAACCCATTCCGTGGTTCCATGATCAGTGCTGCGAAGGAGATGACAGAAGTGCAGCCAAGAAGCAGGGTAGGAATGGGAAATGGGAATTCTGAAGATCAAGGGTCAGGAACAAGAGGCATTTAATGATTTCATGAGTCAAGGACCAGGAAGGACAACGCTCGAGGAAATAATAAATCATTGCCTGGAGCTTCTAAAGTAGTAACAGGAAAAGTATAAATGTGATGACTGTGACAACTCTCCACTACCAAAACATTTGGGATTCACATCCACCTTCCTCGGGGGTTCCTCACACAGCTCCAGGATCTGAGCCCATGAGGACAACACTGCTCAGCAGGAGCCCTGCTTGAGTTGGCCTTTTCCCCCTTAAAATGTTTCTCCATAAAATTAATCCTCTTTTCCAAGGTCTGTATTTCCATTAACAAGCTCTGCACTGTATTTTAATTACTCTTTTTAGCATCAGTCCATTAAAGCACTTAAGTACAGCATCAGCAAAAGCACTGTACCTTATTGAATGAGTCAAATTCCAAGTAGGGGCATTTTGAATGTTGAGAAAACAAGAAAGGATGAAATTCCTCATATCTGTAAAATACACATTTGATATTATCACCTGAAAAAACTAATGTCTGTTATGCAGACTAGCAGAACAAGGAAAAAAAGAGTGAAAAACTTCAAATATTTACGTGTAAATATCTTCTGCTGGTTTATCTGGTTCCAGGCTTGGCTTTTTCTCCCTTTTCTGGATAATATATCCCTAAAAAAAAAAAAAAAGATGTAATTTATATTTGAAAGGGATCTTTTAAGTTTTAGGTGTAACCTCTGATCAGCACAAGGTACCAAATCATTCCAGCAGGGAGACCTTGTGGCTCAGTAAATCCCTGACTCCAACTTCTTCTGGAAAAAGAGGTGAACTCCTCCCAACCCTCAGGGCAATCCTACAGCTCATCATCCAAATGCACAGTTTATGTGCTGGGTTTATTAAAGCACATGTGCAATTCTCACAGGATTTACATCACCTGCTTGTAAATTATTTCACTGCTGCACAATTTTTATTCCACGTCACTCCCCCGGAGCCCGAGCTCACAGAACAAAATCCACCCTGGTAACACCAGGAACAAGCACGTCCTGGACAATTCCTGCCTGCCAGTTCAATTCTGCAATTCCAAAATAATTTATAACCCACCCAGACCCACCTTTCCACTGAAGTTGTCAGTGAGTGCCATGTATTCTTCTGCTTTCTCTAGAGCTGAGAGCACTTTCTCCAGATTTTCTAAAGGGAAAACCAAAAAACAGCAGAAATGTTTTGAGCCCTGGTGCTTCACCCCAGCAATTACTGTTCATCATAAAAAGGAGTTTCATAATAATAAAAAAAAAAATCTATTTGGAGGCTTTTAAGGCACAATTATTCAAGTTTGGGAGGGGGGGAGAAAAAAAAAGACACACAAATGCTAGCACTTTGTAAAAGCAAATCTGCAGAGGCAAAGCATAAACCAGAAGCTGTGAGAGCTTATTTGATACAAAGATGATTTCCTACAGCCCCATAATGCAGCAGGAAGTAAAAAATCCTTTGGATTTATGGCAAAAATAAAGCACACAAGGAAAACAAGACTGTAGGAAAAATCTATCCTGACTTTACCACCCCAATCCACAACTCCCCAGTCAATGTAAAGCTGCTGCTTTATCAAATCCCCAGTGTTTGGGGGATTAAATAAAGACTATAAATAAAAGACTTTGATGTTGATTCTCCTACACAGGATTCTTGTCTAGCATCCTTTTCCACAGGCTCCACCTCACGAGTGAGGTGGTATCTCCTTATAAAACCATTTATAATGCATAAAACCTGATGTTTTATCTCCAATACACTCACAGTGCAAGGGTTTTAAGGTAAACAAGGTTTCCATTAAAAAAGATAAACCCCACATAGTCAGAACTGCAGGGTTAAGGAGCTACTCCCCTCTTTGGGAAAAAAAAAGTACTACACAGGCATAAAACCCCCCAGCTTTTAAAATATTATTTCCTACACACCTTTACTTTCCAGGTGTTGGTCTATTTTGACAGAGCCAGAAAATCCAGCTTCTATAAGGCAGTGCTCGATGAGAGTGGCCCCATAAGCTGTTGAAAGAAAATACTGAAAGATCATCTGTAGAAAACATTTCCAGTGAAATTTGTATTTAAATTTAATTTTATAGAGCGTTTCAACAATCTAAGGCTATTTAAATATGCTGTTTTAGAGTGGTTCAGAACTTCTTAAACAGTATTCCAGAGAAATCCAAGGATGGCTGCCAGGACTAAACATCAGGATAAGGGAAACTGTTAAAAGCAAGAAGTTATCTGAAGTTGTGTCCCTTGTGGAAAATGGGAGACCAAATTCTAAAAGACAGAAACAAAATAAAGCTTTGGAAAATTTGGAAAAAAAAAAACCAAAAAACAAACCCTGACAGGATGAATAATAAAACCTTTTCCAGAGGTATCATAAGCAGGAATGACAGAGCCAGAAGGTTCAGAAAGCAACCAAGGGGCAAAAGGAAAACCTGGCTAAGACAAGAGCAGGAAAATTAAACTAATGCCTGGAGTTTCATCCCCAGTGCAGGGCACTGGGAAGCTCTGGTTGGAATGTTTCTCTGCAGGCAGGGAAATTGGCCTCAAATCCAGTCACTGGAAGAGGTGATGGATCCAGCAGGCAAAACAAGCAGCAACTCAGAGGGGAGTTTAGAAGGACTCAAGGAGGGAGATGCCTGGTGATGGAACAGAACTCATCCAAGCACCAACAGCCTGCTGGGAAGGACTGGAGGAGATGGAGCAACAACGAGAGCTTGGATAAAAAAACTAACGCATCAACTCACTGCAAAACAACAGAAAATAAACCCATATAAAATAATCTCCATGTGGAAAGGCCATCCTGTTATATGTATGATCATTTCCACCTGGGAGCAGGACCTAAATCTAAAATTGCAAACTGCTGGGATTGAGACTCTCCTTGGAGCAACCCAGGCTAGTGGAAGGTGCCCATGGCAGGGGGTGGCACTGGATGATCTTTAGGGTCCTTCCCAACCCAAACCATTGTGGGATTCCTGCTTTTGTCTTAGCCAGGTTTTCCTTTTGCCCCTTGGTTGCTTTCTGAACCTTCTGGCTCTGTCATTCCTGCTTATGATACCTTTGGAAAAGGTTTTATTATTCATCCTATCAGGGTTTGTTTTTTGTTTTTTTTTTTTTCCAAATTTTCCAAAGCTTTATTTTGTTTCTGTCTTTTCTGTGACTCCACGGGAAGTCATTCACATTTTCAGCATGATCTGAACACAACGGATGTTGACTGAGCTCCTTTCCTTTCCTAACAAAGCCCAGTTACTTACGAAGCAGTGGGTTAAGAACCCTCTTCAGTTGTTCCCCTTTGGGTGCATTTGCTATGATCTCAGTTAACCTGGGAAAGAAAATGGAGAGTTGCAATTCCGAGGAATCACCGGCTTTAAACCCACCCCGTGTTAATGAGAAGCCACAAAACACTCTCAGTCTTAAGAACAGAAATTAAAAACACACTTAAGCTTTTCACAGCTCCAAGGAATTCGGGCTCATCCCCACGGACACCCCATGGCAAAGCAATTACCTGTCCAGGGTGGGCAGGGGCGCAGCAGCTTTGGCGCTGTCCACGGGGTACCGCTCCCGCACGGCGAACCTGACGTCATCTGCCTCATCCGTGCGGAACCTCAGGATGTTCAGGATGGTGTACTCGTGGTCCGTGAGGACGACGTTCCCCTGGGAGCGCGGGGGCCATCAGCACAGCCCCAGCGTGTCCCTGCTCCCGGGGCACAGCCCTGGGGCCCGGCACTCACCCTGTCGTACAGCTCCACGATCAGGTGGTAGGCGGCTTCGTCGCTCCCGAACTGGAAGTCGACGATCCTGTCGATGCCCAGCTGGGTCACACTCACCAGCCTCCTGGTCTTCAGGTGCTTCCGGCACTGCCAGGGATGGCAAAGAACGTCTGTGAGGTGGAAATGCCCTCCTGGGACACCAACCTCTTCCTTACTCAATTAAAATACCCTAACAGTAGAAAATCGGTTCTCAGCAAAACGCCCTGATGTTTATAAATAACTGACTGCTCCCAGTTGGAACATTAACACATCTTTTCCATTAAAACCGGCTGTTTGGTTGGCCCAAGGGAGCAGCCAGTGGAAATTCAAAGGGTTTATTTTCCAGGGAGAACTGGGATTATCCCTGCATCCACCCTGGAGAGTCTTTGCTGAGTCACTCCCGTGGGGCGACACCCAGGGGATAAGCAGGTCCATGTGAGCCAGTGCCCAGGTGCATCCCTGTGGATCCACCTGCAGGAACCCAGCCCAGGAGCAAGAGCTGGACCCCCAAAGCCCAGCAGACACAGCAGGAATCTCTAACACAGGGTGCTGCTTAACAATTCAGACAGTCCAACTGGAACGACAAGGAATTCGCAGGAGTAAGATTCCTAAAGGTCTGGGTGGCCCAGAGAACATCCACATTGGTGCTAATTTTGAATAAATTTAAGCATTCACTGTTTTAGGCAGTTAATGACAGCGACATGATCCCAAGCCCACGTTTGCTCCTCCCTCATCCTCAGTCACCCACCGGGTCAGGATTCACCAGGCAAATCCTTCCACTGTTTTCCTGTCTCCAAGGACAGAACACGACCATTCCTGACAGCCAGCCATGCCACCGGAGCAGGAGCTGCAGGTGATTTACCTTCATGGCAAAGCTGGATGGCATCATGTTCTTGGGCCACTCGAACTCGGTCAGGTGGATGCGGATGCCGGACTCCAGCAGCAGCGTGGCCTTGCAGTCCGGCCTGGGGACAGAGCACAGCAGCTGGGCCCCAAAATCCTCGGGGATCCCTCCCAGCTCAGGATATTCTACCATTCCAAGCCACCTCTCTCCACCCACCAGTTTGCAGAGAGTTTTTCTGCAGCGTTTCACGCTCCGCGTCCTATTTCCCGATAACTTTTTGGAGTAAAAATCACCGCGTTTTATCAAAAAAAACCCAGCAGAATTTCACTGAGAACTGGTCAGAAAAGCCACAGGAATTACTGCATTTTATACACATGCAGTGACAGCATTTGAAAAGAACTTTTAAACAAAGAAATCCCAGGCTCTTACTTTTGCAGGCGAATAAGGTACGTCTTGTTATCCACATCATAGACGTTGTTGACCCTCATTCCCAGCAAGCTGCCAAAGGGAAAACACAGAACCCTCTGGACAATCTGACACACAGGGGGAATTAAAATACAAAGAAGGGCAAGTCGTGATAAATTAGGAGGCAGTAGCCAAAGAGGGAGCAAAGGAAGATTAATGGAACGAGCTGGAAGCAAAAGCCACGGAGAAATGGCTGTTAAGGGACAGCAATTAAGAGATGGACAAAATTAGGAGATGGAGGAATTGCTACTAATGGATAAAGTGCAAAGAGCTGAACAAGTCACTCTGTTCCAAGTGGGGCTGGATGTGCAGGCTGTCCTGGACACCAGAAATGTGTCAGAGCTCCCCAGGGATGTGAGGAGCAGCAGAGATTCCCAGCTGGCTGGGAATTGTTCAGCCTAGAGAAGAGAAGGATCCAGGGAGACCTGAGAGCCCCTTGCAGGGACTAAAGGGGCTCCAGGAGAGCTGGAGAGGGACTGGGGACAAGGGATGGAGGGACAGGACACAGGGAATGGCTTCACAACTGCCAGAGGGCAGGGATAGGTGGGATATTGGGAAGGAATTCTTGGCTGGGAGGGTGGGGAGGGGCTGGAATGGAATTCCCAGAGAAGCTGTGGCTGCCCCTGGATCCCTGGAAGTGTCCAAAGCCAGGCTGGACGGGGCTTGGAGCAACCTGAGCTAGTGGGAAGTGTCCCTGCCCATGGTGGGGGTGGGATGGGGTGGCAGAGCAGGTGAGGGGGATGCAGAGCTCAGGCAGGGCTGGGGGGCAGAGCGGTCCACGCAGCACACGCCGGAGAGCTCAGCCAACAGGGAGCAGGGGGCAGGGACGGGAACAGGAGCAGCACTAGAACCAGGAGCCGGAACCAGGACAGGGAGCAGAGCCAGGACCACGACCGGGACCGGGACCGGGACCAGGACCAGGATCAGTGCCGGGACCCCCCGGGCCGGGTCCCGCTCCGGGGGTTGGCGGTACCTCTGCCGCAGCTCGGCGAGCACCGCGCGGATGTCGACGGTGCTGAAGCGGGACTTCATGGCGCCGCCGCCGCCCCCCGCCGGGATCCCGGTCCGGCACAATTCCCGGTTCCCGATCCCACACACAACTCCCGGCCCTCAGCGCTCCCTTCCGGGGGGGCCGCCCCGCGCCTGCGCCGCACGCGCGCTACGGGTCGCGCCCGCAGCCAATTCCCGTCGCTCCGCGGCCGCGCGCGGGCCGGGCCGGGCCGTTACGGCGCGCGCCCGGCAGGAGGCGCTGAGCGCGCGGGGCGTGAGGGGGGAACGGCGGGCACGGGTGGGATAAAGGGACCAGTGAGGGATAAAGGGACCCGCAGTGAGGGATAAAGGGACCTACAGTGAGGGATAAAGGGACCCGCAGTGAGGGATAAAGGCACACGCAGTGAGGGATAAAAGGGTCCAGTGGGATAAAAGGGTCCCCGGTGCGAGATAAAAGGATCCACAGTGTGTGACTAAGGAGTCCCACGGGCGGCAAAAGGGTGCCGCGTGTGTGACAGAAGGATTCCCCCCACCGTGTGTGAGGAAAGGGTCCCGGGTGTGACTGAAGGGTCCCTCGCGTGTGTTGGGGGGCAAAGGGATCTCTCTGTGTTGCCCAGGAAAAGGCATCCCACGGGTGTCCGTGCCGGGACGACGGAAGGAAAAGATTCTGGCTTGGCGATTGGCGTCGCGCTGTGAGTTTTTTCCCGAGCGCTGTGTCTGCGGTGCCGCGCGGGCCCAGGGGGAGGCGCTGTGTGCGGGGGTAAAAGGGGGTGTTTGCGGGGTAAAGCAGGGGGTGTGTGTGGGGTAAAAGGGGGTGTGCGGGGCAAAAGGGAGCCCGCGTGTCTCTGTGTTGCCCAGGCTACGCTGCAGGGCCTGTTCACAGGCGCGATCCCGCTACTGACCGCCACGGGAGCTTTGACCTGCTCCGTCTCCGACCTGGGCCGGTTCACCCCTCCTTAGTCAACCTGGTGTCCCGCAGCTCCCCGCGGGTCACCATATTGATGGCGGCCTTAGCTTGGACGCCCGCTCGGCACAGCGCCCTGCAGCCCAGAACTCCTGGGCTCAAGCGATCCGTCGGGCTCAGCCTCCCCGGCAGCTGGGACTACAGGCGCGCGCCACCGCGCCCGGCGCTGCCCGCCCCGCCGACGCCGCCCATACGGCCCTCACCGCAGTGACGTCACGGGGGCGGGGCGGCTCTGACGTCACGGAACGGGGGAGGGATCTCCCGCAGCCCCTCCCGTAACGGGGTGGGAAGGGGGAGCGGTGACGTCATTCGGCGTGCGCGCGGGGTGGGAGCGGTGACGTCACGCGCGGCGCGGTGCACGCCGGGAGCCGCCGTGAGGGCTTTAAGGGCGGGCGGGCGCCGCCATCTTCCTCTCGGCGCGGCGCGGCCATGGGGCACCAGCAGCTCTACTGGAGCCACCCCAGGAAGTTCGGGCAGGGCTCCCGCTCCTGGTCAGTGCCGCGCCTCGGGCTCGTAGGGCGGGGGCAGCCGCCTCGCTTCCCTTCCCCTTATCCCCCTTCCCCGTATCCCTCCTCTCTCTGTCTCCCCCTCACCCCCCAAGCCGCCATTACCCGCCCTAACGCGCCGCGCTCTCTTCTCCCCCCTCACAGCCGCGTGTGCTCGAACCGCCACGGCCTCATCCGCAAGTACGGGCTGAACATGTGCCGGCAGTGCTTCCGCCAGTACGCCAAGGATATCGGCTTCATCAAGGTGAGCCGCGGGACGGCGCGGGGGGCTCGGGGGGAGCCGGACCCCGCTGACGCCTCTCTCCGTTTCTTGCAGCTCGACTGAGCGCCCCGAGGATGAGGAGACAGCCCAGAGCAGCCGGGGCGTCCCTGAGCCTCCCCGGCACATCCGCAGCGTCCCGGCTCGGCCTCACTTAATAAATGTTGTCCCAATCCAACTGGTGGCGCGTGTTTGCCTTCTGTAAAGGTTTGAGTGGCTGCAGGGATTCCTCTCCCCGCAGTGGTGTTCTCAGAACTGGGGGGACTAAACTGGGGTTGCCCCGATGTCCTCACCCCCCCTACAAAACCCGGTGGTCTCGGTGGTGTTTGTTGGGGTGATGCCCCTGAGCCTTCAGGTTTGCAAATGCCAGGCGTGGTCAGCTTGGAGTGGCTGGGAAATGAAACCAGGTAGTCAATCTGCTGGAGCGTGGCTTGGAATTATGGAACGACTTGGGTGGGAAGGGACCCTAAAACTCATCTCTTCCCACTCCCCTGCCGTGGGCAGGGACACCTTCCACTACCCCAGGTGGCTCCAAGCCCCGTCCAACCTGGCCTTGGACACTTCCAGGGATCCAGGGGCAGCCACAGCTTTCCTGGAGAACAGGTAACACGTTGTCAGTGGCAGCACAGAGCTCAGGGAGCTGCTTTTCCCCCAGTTGTCTGGATAAATTGCCCCAGCTGGTTTAGGAACTCTGAAACTGAGGAAAGTTGTTATCATCCCCAGAGCTGCTGCCACAGCTTTGTTGCCAGGGGATTAAACCCACGGTGAGTTTACAAGGGAGGAACCAGCAAATCCTGGGACACAACATTAAGATCAATTCACAGGTAAAACCTGATGAAAAAATCAAGAGTGACTAATAGATCTGCCTTGGTCAGGATTTCAGGTGGTTGGGCCTGAAATGGTTAAATCCTGGTTCTTAGTGGAAAACCATTCAGTGAGAAGGTTCTGCACTAAAAAATAAAGAGATTCAGTTGCTCTGATGGTGCTTTTGGGCCTTTTTTCCCCCCTCAGTTACTCTTGATGGACACAGGGAGGTGACTCCTGTGGGGTGTGTTTTGTTTGGCTTTGGTGTGATCCTGAAAAAAATCAGGAAACACTCATTGCCCTTTTAACCAATCAATGAATTCCTGTAAAATTGCAGAGAAACACTAAATCAGTGAGTGAAGATGCAAAATGTGAGGGGAAATCCGTGTCTTCCTGTTCCCCCCAATGTGTTGGGGGCAGGAGGATCAGAATGATTTAAAATTCTCAGAGCTACAAGAGCCATTTGAGCCTGGCAGGGAGTTTCACTTCATGACAGACACTCAGATGTTTTTGTAAAAGCTTTTTCCCTATTTATCCCACTTTTTTTCTAACTCTGGGGAGAAGGGGGTGCAAGACAACCAGTAATTCCCTTTTCACCCTTATTGCTGCCTTAACCAGGTATTTATTGCCCAATACACAGCGAAGAGGAGGTGCCAAAACCTCGAATTTCCTCAGCTCATGGTGAAAATTCCGTTTTGTTTCTCCCTAAAGCCGGTGGTTGCAGCCTCTGAAGGTTCACAGATGTGAAGCCTGAACTTACTTTGGCTGCAAAATGATTTATAAAAGAGCTGCTGGTTCCCCTGAAGAGCAGGTAAAATCAAACTGCTCTTCAAGGGCTTTGCATTAATGGGGAACAACTCCTACAGGTTTTCCTGTAGGGAAATAACGTTGCCTACAAGGAAAAGGCAAGGGATGCCTTGGCTTTTGGAGGGATGAGCCTCCAAGGGCTGAAATTGAGTTTATAAAGGATTTGGATCCCTGAAAAAACCCCACTAAATTGCATTGGATCACTCACCAGATAAAATTTATGGTTGTTAGAGGCTCCAGGAGGAATCTGCAAGGCTTTGGGTAAAACACTGCCTTCCAGACTTCTCCTCAGGCTGGAAAATGAGGCTCTCTGATGTGCTCAGGTAGGAGAGCAGGGTAATTCCTGCTGGGAATTTGGGACAGCACCAGAGCTGGGAACATTTTGTGATGCAGAGTGGGGGATCTTGGGCTCCCTGAGATGGGATTTATGGCCGGGGAGGATCTTCAGGCTTTTTCCTTCTTCCAGCACCTCAAGGTGAGTTCCAGGTGGATCCCAATCACCTGGATTGGGATGTGGCTGCTCCTCTGCCCGGGGTTCACTTCCCCAGCTGTGAGTCCAGGATAACACTCCCTGCACCATGAAATGGGCTGAATATTCCCAATATTGACGCTCCTGAATTCCTGCAAGGAGCAAACTCCACCTGGGGCCGCTCCAACACGTGTCAGCTGCAGGCAACGCTTGGAGCAGAGTAAACTGAGCTCAGAGCTGCTCATCATTCCAGTGCCAGGCTGAGGGAGAGGGAAAAGGATCCTCCAGAGGGTGGGAGCAGGGACAGGCAGCCTGAGAGCATGCAGGGAGTTTGTCCAAGCAGGCAGGAATTAGGGAAGCTAAAGCCCTGGTGGAATCAAATCTGGCCAGGGTCATCAAGGGCAACAAAAAAAAGGCTCCAGGAGAGCTGGAGAGGGACCTGGGACAAGGGATGGAGGGACAGGACACAGGGAATGGCTTCAGACTGGCACCGGGAGGCAAATAAAGGCGGTGCAGCATCCCGGAGCAGGAGGTAGATGGCACACTCTGCCCGCAGTTCCATCGGCATTCCAGCAATCCACGGCTCCTCCCCGCGAGCCGCAGCGGGCAGGAGTTCGTCCTGTGGGTGCTCTGTCCGTGCTTTCTTTGGAGAAATCCCTGCGTGTTGTATCCCTGCTGCGGGAGGGCAGGATTGGGACACAGCCCACGGCTCTGCCCCTCTCGCTCCTGCTTTGCTCCCGGGTGACGTGGGGAGCAGAATTCCAGTTCTTGCCGTTCCTTCCCTGCTGGTTTCACTGCCCTTGTGCTCTGGTCCCGTAATTTGGGAGAGGAATCTTAAAAACACACCCAAACCAAGGTGTTTATCCCTGCTCGGGTTATCCCTGACTTTCTCCAGCTTAACGCTGCTCCTCTGCTTCTCCCCAAGCCTGTGCCAGCACCACAGATACTCCTGAAGGGAGGGCTTTTATTCATAAATATATTTTAGGAGAGTCTAACTCACATCTGTGTGTCACCTCCCTTGGCTAAAAGCCGTGCTGAGCACCAGGATGATGCTCCCTGTTGGAGGGGATCATTGCTCCTGCATCCAGCAACATCAGCACTTCATGTGTGTGAAACCAGTGGATTTGGATAAATCCCACTGATTTCTGCCTCCCGATTTCTGCCCCAAGCAGGCTGGAGCTGCAGCAATGCTCAGGTATCCCCAGCTCCTACTTTATAATTTTATTTCCTCCTTTAACATGCCTTTGCCAAATCTTCCCAGTGCCAGGATGAGCCTCCAAAAACCGAGGGTGCAGCACCCAGGAAAAATTTCCTCATGGGAAGGGTGATCAGGCACTGGAAGGGGCTGGAGCCCCCAACCCTGGAGGTGTCCAAGGAAAGCCTGGAGGTGGCACTCAGTGCTCTGGGCTGGGGCACAAGGTGGGCATCGGGCACAGGTTTGGGCTCGATGATCTTGGAGGGCTTTTCCTCAGCAATTCCAGTGCTCAGTGACAAGCTGAACACCCAGGAAACCCCGTGCAGATGGGCTCTGGCTGTGTGGTGAGCAGAAGTGCTGCTAAATAAAGCCTTTCCAAAGGCTGGCACGAGGCAGCAGTGGCTCTAATCCGTGCCGCTCGTTCCTCGCAGACAACGTTTATTTATGGCACGGAAAAATCTTATTCCAATCCAATCATTTCCATAACTGAATATTTATGCCAACAGCCACTGAATGCTCCTTGACTAAACTGAAAACTATTTATTCAGTTATAAATGTTTACTTGTTTGGCGTTCAAACTGCTTTAAACAAACTTAAAATCCAAATTGGTGTCTTCCCCATTAACGGGGGTGTCTGTGGTGTTCCAGGCATCAGCCTGCTGAGCAGTGGAGAATGTTGGATCATCGTTCCAGCTCAAATAGCCTCTGGATATTCATACCCTCTAATGGCTCTGACTGCCCAGGGAAGCTGTGGCTACCTCTGGATCCCTGGAATTGTCCAAGGCCAGGTTGGAGCAACCTGGGCTGGTGGAAGGTGGCCCTGCCCGTGGCAGGGGTTGGAATGGGATGGGTTTTAAGGTCTTGAGGCCTTTTCCTCTTGTCCTGTTACTTGTTCCTTGGGGTCAGAGCCTGATCCCCACCCGGCTCCCCCCTCCTGTCAGGGAGTTGCAGAGAGGACAATTTTGGTGGTTGTGCTCTTGCATCTCTCGAGAAGCTGGAGCTGCCCCTCCTCTCCCTCTGTGCAGCTCCAGCTGTCCAGCTTTGTCCCACATCCATGGATTTTTGTCATCTCCTTCTGCCACGGGATCAGAAGAGGCTTTTTGGGTGGAGATGGAGCCTTGAAGTTAATATTTCATCCTGGTAAAGGCACTGGGGACTGAGGGGCCCTTTTTGCTCCCTGACAGTGAATAAAACCAACTCCAAACCCACTGGTGTGATGCTTCCCCCAGCTCTCAGCACGGGGTGGGGGGGCTCAGAGGTGAGCTCTGAAAGGGGAAATCCATGCCAAAGCCAGGGATTTCTTGGATGTGATCCCATAAACAGCATAGCTGGGATCCTGCCTCTGGTTAAAACTTTGTGCTTTGCAGAGGGGCCCTTGCTCCTCTCCATCCTCCTCCTCCCGTGCCTGCAGTGGCTCTGCAGCCTGGGATTTGGGCAGAAAACATGAGGATTTTACCCAGGCTCTCACCCACGCTGCAGAAACCCCCTCCCAGCCAAACCCCTGGGATCCTCACTCTCCTGCAGTGCCTTCTGATGGCTTCATTCCTTTTTGCTCCTGCATTAACTCCCCTGCAACGATGGGGAAAAAAACCAGGAGGTGAAAGCCAGGAACCAGCTCTGCCTGGGGGCTGAGCTTTGCTCGGGGTTTGCTGATTTCCTTGGAGCCCTGGGAAACACAGATGCATTTCCAAGGTTTTTGGGGTTGTTTGGCTTGGATTTGAATGGTAGGAATGGTGGGGCCCTGGCACAGGGGAGCTGTGGCTGCCCCTGCATCCCTGGAATTGTCCCAGGCCAGGTTGGAGCAACCTGGGCTGGTGGAAGGTGTCCCTGCCCGTGGCAGGGGGTTGGAATGCGATGATTTTGATGGTCCCTCCCACCCCAAACCAGTTTATGGTGCAAACTAAACCATTTCTCACATGAACCATCAGCCATGTTCTGCTGGGCTGTGTCTCCTTGGTGAGAGGTCCAGACTTTCCCCCCAAACAGTGGTTAAATGCCTTGGATTTCCCCAAAGTCAGGCTAAAATCTGGCTGCCAGGTGGCTTTGCAATGTTTCCTCCTTTCCTCTACCCACACATTCCTCCCTGGAGGAGCCTCAGCAGACTCTCCCTCTGGCTGTGCCTTTTGCTGTGCCTGTGCTGGAGAGACTTTCCCTCCCTGGAGGACAATTGGAAGATGCAGTGGCTTTGCTGATGCTTTGGATCTTTGGGATGCTCCAGCATCGTGGTCCAGGTGCTCCAGGCAAACCTCCTGTCTCAGTTTGCCCTCAGGCCCCTCTGGGACATTTCCACGGACACAGCTGCTGCCAGCTGGGCTTTCAACCACATTTCTGCCTGGATAGGGTCCTAAAAACTGCAATTAGCACCTTGCTCTGTCCTTCAGCCCCCCTGGGAATATTTTAGGGCCAGTCTCAGCCCTCAGCTGAGGTCCCCCATCCACCCATGGATAGACAGGACAAGGGGAATGGATTTAATCTGGAAAGAGAGTAGGTTTAGGTGGGATATTGGGAATTGTTGGCTGGGAGGGTGGGCAGGCCCTGGCACAGGTTGGCCAGAGAAGCTGTGGCTGCCCCTGGATCCCTGGGAGTGTCCAAGGCCAGGTTTTGGGGGGTGGCTTAGGCTGTGAATGTCCATCCTGCTGCAGCACACACACACAAAATTCCCTTTTCTGGCTCGAGAACTGATCAAAGCCTTGGCTGCAAACTCCGTTTCTGGGGTGAGGAATAAAGAGCTGACAAATAACCCTTTGAATCTTTCGTTGCAGAGCAGCAGTTTTATCTCATTCCTGCCGGTGCAGTGTTTCAAAATGTACGTCAGAAAGATGGTGTGACTCTCCCACTTGCAGTTTTCTGCCTTAAAAAAGGGTGTTCCCTCCCCTTCTGGAGGGACTGCAGGTCCAAAACTTCCCAGAGCACTTGCAGTGTGGCCAAATTCCCCACTTGCCTTCCCCCTTTCCCAGTGAGAGTTGTGCTGGGTTGCACTGAGAGGAGCAGACCCCAAAGCTGTGACAAAAAATAAGAAAAAAGGCCAAAAAGGGAAAAGGAACCATTATTTCTTGGCTGTTTTCCTTCCTCCCAGAGGGCTGAGATTGGGATGGGAAATCCTTTGAGCATCAGGAAGGCAGAAACTGGGTGGGTTTGGGGCCCTGAAGTGGGACCTAAACTGGTCAGTGCTGAAAGCTGAGGCATCTTTTTTTAAAATAAAAATATGAGCACAGGTACAGGGGTGTATTTTGCCTCCCCCTCCCCTTTCCAGGCAGGTTCCAAGGATGTGATGATGGGCAAAACCTCGGGATGAGAGTGCCTGGGGTGACCTGTGGGAACACCAAAGTGTTTCCTCCTGACCTCTTACAGAGCTGTTCGAAGTGTCCTGTCCTCGGGAGGGAATTTTAATTAATTACTTAAATTAATTACTTAAATTAATTACTTTAAAACAAATACATAATCCTGGCTTTTACCTTTTCTTTTTTTTTTTTTTTTTTTTTTTGGCTTCAGTGAGTGGATTTCTTCTCTGCAGAGGGACGAAGCCAACCCAGTAAATAAAGTTCTGAGGCAGCTGGAACTGGATGGCTGCGACTGGAAAGGTCTCAGAGTGTCTGGAGGGAAGGGAATGGATTGATTTATGATTTTCCCAAGCATGGCTGGGTAGGGAATCGTGCCTATATGGTTTTAAAGGCCTGAAGAGATATTAATCAAAATTAAGGCTGAGCTAAGACGGTATCCAAGTCACTGATCCGGTTCCTGGCTAATTGATTCCACAACTAAAGCAGAGCTGGCCCTTCGGAGACAGCCAAAGGACAGCTTGGATGGAGGGTCCTGGAGCTGAATGCCAGATGGGGAAGCAGAGGGTTGGAACAAAGGGCGTAATGAGGAATAATAGGAATCAGTTCCAGGGCCTGGGCACCTGTCCCCATTGATTAGGCAGCCAGTGCAGGGAGGGAATGATGAATGGGAACACAGGAATGAGAAGCAGCAGTGACATTTTGTGGAGCTGCAGCCCCAAATCCACCCCCCCCTGCCAAAGGTCAGGTGTGCTTGGGTAGTGAACACCAGCCCTGGAAAATGATGGTTTTGGGGCACAAGGCCTGGCCCTGTGCCTCTGGATCAGCCTGGCCAGGGCTGGGTGTGTCAAAGCTGTGTTTGTTGGCAGTGGTGCTGCTTCCTCACCTGAATTCCCGAATTAATTGTCATTCTGATGGAAAACACCTTAAAATAGCCGTGTGGGGTGGTGTTGGTGGGGCTGCCTCCCACCTGGATGATGTTCATGGAGTCACTGAGGTTGGAAAAGCCCTCCAGGATCATCAAGTCCCCCCCTGTGCCCAATCCCCACCAGAGCACTGAGTGCCACTCCAGTCCTTCCCTGGACACCTCCAGGGCTGGGCACTCCAACCCTCCCTGGGCAGCCTGTTCCTCCAGGAGTTTTCCAGACCCTGCTTCCTGCTTGTCTCCACAAGGTGGTTGTGCTGGAGGGGTGAAGGCCACGCTCAGAACCTTTTCTTTCAGGAGGAAAATTGCACCTGCACTTCCCAGCCTTTCCTCCAGCTGGGATACCCACCCTGCTCTGCCCCGTGGGGTTTGACATTGGATTGCCCTTGGTCTTCATCTCTGGATGCTTCCCTGTGCTCAGGAGGGTGCACACACAAGCAGTGATGCCAAAGCAACCTCCTTCCATGGGCTGGACTCTCCTGCAGAGGGGCAAAAATTCTGGGAGGTTTTATTGCAAATCTTTTCGTGCAGAAGCCAAAGTTTCCAGCCTTAAGCTGGGAAATATGAGGAGCTCACATGAGGAGCAGCTGAGGGAGCTGGGGGAGGCTCAGCCTGGAGAAAAGGAGGCTCAGGGGGGACCTTCTGGCTCTGCAATCCCTGACAGGAGGGGGGAGCCGGGGGGGGTCGGGCTCTGCTCCCAGGGAACAGGGACAGGAGGAGAGGGAACGGCCTCCAGCTGGGCCAGGGGAGGCTCAGGTGGGCCAGCAGCAGGAATTTCTCCCTGGAAAGGGTGGTCAGACGTGGGAAAAGGTGTGACCCTGTTTGAGGTGACCTGATTGTGGCTGGAAGGGAACCTACAAGAAACATGGAGAGATTATTTATAAGGGCCTGGAGGGACAGAACACAGGGAATGGCTTCCCACTGCCAGAGGACAGGGTTAGATGGGATATTGGGAAGGAATTGCTGGCTGGGAGGGTGGGCAGGCCCTGGCACAGGTTGGGCAGAGAAGCTGTGACTGCCCCTGGATCCCTGGAAGTGTCCAAGGCCAGGCTGGAAGGGGCTTGGAGCAAGTTGGGCTAGTGGAAGGTGTCCCTGCCCATGGCAGGGGGTGGCACTGGATGGGCTTTAAGGTCCCTTCCAACCCAAACCATTCTGGGATAACCACACCCGCTTGACAAGACCATGTGGAGTCATCCCAATCCCTCCCAGCTGTAAACAGGACAGCATCTATCCATGATTTATCCTGCTTTTTTCCTGTTTTGTTCCTCACCCTGTTGCCCATCCCATGTCTCTGTTCCTTGGGGCTGCTGTTTTGCAGTGTTCTCACTGACTTTGAAACGATCTCCCCCTTCTCCTCTTCAATCACAGCTCAGGCACAACTCGATGGGATCAATAGTGGTGGTGATGGAAATGAGGGAAGGATGGATCCTCTGCCTGAGCATCACCCGGAGAAATGCTGCCCTTGCTGGAATTCCTGCAGCTCAGCATCCAGCCCTGGTGTCCATCATTCCAGAGACACTGCAGAGTTCAGCCTTTCCCTGCAAGGAGCTCCATCAGCCCGATCCAGTGAATTCCCTGGTTCCCAAAGGACTGCAGTGCCCGTCCTCACGCTCCTTCTGGCTCGGATAATGCAGGAACCAGGTGTGCTCCAGCAGCACCTTCCCCTGAGCAAACCCCCCTGCCACTTCCCATCCTGTGTCTGCCTCCAGCTCCACATTATGGGATGATCCCAGGGTGCTGTTTGGGGGAGGAGCAGCTCCAGGCCCAACCAGCACCTGCCTGGTCCTGTAGGATCTGGGTCTGTCTGCACATCCTGAAATTCAGAGCTGGAGCTGCAGCCAGAGTACATAAATCCATAAAGCACTTCAGTGGCTCTTTCCAGAGTCTGGAGCCTTCTCTCCCCCAGGAGAATGATGTTCCCTGCAGGAACATCCAGCTCAGCCGGTGACCAAAAGCCACCACCAAAACTTTATGGGGGGAAGTTCCCGTCAGGGCAGGAGAAACAGAGCTGGGAAACCAAACCCATTTAAAAGCAGCCATAACTTTTCAGAGCAAAGGCACAAGGGGGAGATAAGGAATGGTTCAGGAGCAGAGATTGGATGGATGGGGGGGAGCACCTCGGATGGGGATCAGCTGGATGCGGTCGGGATGTGCCGAGTGAGCCACCAGAGCTACAAACCCCAGGAGATGTTGGGAGCTGCTTGGACACCTGCAGCCCCTCATTGTCGTGCTCTCCCTGCTCCCAGAGGAGTTCCCCACCTGCCAAAGGCACTGGAGGAATTCTGCCCGTTGGAATAAGTGATGAGGATCACAGCTCAGCTAATGCTGGAATCACAGGGAGAGGAGAGCGGCCACTTCGGTCCCCACTGACCTTGAAATCCGAGCTGGCAAATGCGACATTCCATCTCTTATTGCTCCTCAGGATTAGCGGGATGAGGTCAGTCTGTAGCACTAATTCACTTTGCTCTTAACTCATTTCATTACATTACAGGAGAGCACTGAGTTAATCCTCAGCTCTGCTCTCCTCTTCTCTTTGCCTTTGTCCTAAATTAAATCAGCCACCGTCATTTTCCAACTATAAAGATTGATTTTTTAATTTTTTTTTATTTTAACCATACTGAGGCAAGTGATGATAATTTGTACATCTTAAATTTGCCCACTTGGCTGCGTGTCCAGCTGGTTATTTTGGTGGACCTTGAGCTGGCTGGGTTTTTTTCCTTTTCCTGTCCCCTGAGAGGACGAGCTCTTGGAAAAGGGATGTCAAGTGTTTTCTATCCCGTGCTGTGGGAAGCACAGATGGGTCTGAGGGGGACACTCAGCTCCTGAGAATCCCAAAACAAGAGCTCGTGGCCAGGAGATGCAATGACACTTCCAGGGAGAAAGGAGGGAAGGGAGAGTGAAGGAGAGGAAGGGAGGGAAGAGGGGAGAGTGAAGGAGAGGAAGGAGAGGAAGGGAGGGAAGAAGGGAGGAAAGGAGAAAAGGAGGGAGGAAAGGAGGGAGGGAGGAAGAAAGGAAGGAAGAGTGAAGTAAGAGTGAAGGAGAGGAAGGAGAAGGAGAAGAAAGAGAGGGAAGAAGGAAAGGGAGAAAAGGGAGGGAGAGAGGGAGAAAGGGAGGGAGGGAAGAAGGGAAGGAAGGAAGGAAGTAAGAGTGAAGGAGAGGAAGGAGAAGGAGAAGAAAGAGAGGGAAGAAGGAAGGAGAGAAAAGGGAGGGAGGGAAGAAGGGAGAGAGGGAGGGAGGGAAGAAGGGAAGGAAGGAAGGAAGAAAGGAAGGAAGGAAGGAAGGAAGGAAGGAAGGAAGGAAGGAAGGAAGGAAGGAAGGAAGGAGAGAAAGGAGCAAGCACCGGGGGTAGATGGCCAGGGATTCCATGGTCTCTTCATCATGGATGTTTTTAAGACAGGCCAGACAAGGATCTCACGGGAACGTCACGGTGGAGTTGTTTGAGTTGTTTGTAGCCGGAGAAGCGGATGAGCTCCGTAATTCCTCAATCACCTTCAGCCCCGGGGATCTCTCTAATTTATTTCTCAACCTGAACAGCACAACACTGTGCCCAGGGCTGAAATCCCCATCCCTGCACTCAATCCATTTCCCAGCAACACTTTAAAGCCTCGTGTTGAGGCGTCCTGAAGACGTTGCGCTTTTTATTCCGATTATTCCATCGCTCCGCCAGCGCCTTGTGTCAGTCGTCCTAACGAACAGTGAGACTTTCCTGTGTTTAGAGATCTAATTTATTGTGTTTAGATGGTTCTGGCAGGGCTGGGAGATGGAAAAAAGCACATCAGTGTGTCAGCAAGAGGCTTCTTGTCGGAGAGCCGGATCTCCGCTTTCAGGGAGCGCAAATTGCATCGGAGCGGGGAGAACCTACAGCAAAAAAATATTATCAGCAAAGGGGAAGCAGATGAAGTGCTGGCCTGGAGGCAGCGTTGGGAGATGTTACAGATACAGCTGTACCTGTACAGCCACGCTGCAGCTCCAGCAGGAACAGCAGGGAGATGTGGATCCTGATATTGTAAATGGAACAGCCCTGTTTTTCATCCCACTCCTTTTTAAGGTGCTCCACCTGCAAGCTGGATGCTTCTGGAGGCAGAGCTGTTTGTACTGCTCACCAAGGACTCATTTACCTCTATTTTTGTTCAAAGTTCTTTGGCAGAGGGTGGAAAAAAATGATCACACCTTTCTTTCCCAGCTGACGTGTCGGGGACGCTTCCAAGTGCGGTTGTGAGCTGGAATTACACTCGTCGTGGTTTGGGGTTGGTTGGCTTTGGGTGTGAACCCTCAGAATTAAGACTTTGGGGGTGTACTTCATGTGGATTTGCTTTTGGCTTGTGCTGTCAGCCATCAGAGACCAGGAGGGGCTTTGCCAGCGGTCACAACTGGTTTTTTTCAGCTGGCTTAGGACACGGGTAATTTGATTTTCTAGTGCAAATGGTGTCAAAGTGTGGATGCCAGAGCTTTGGCTGGTGGATTAAAGCCATGTGGGATAAGTGCTCATTGTGCAAGGCCAGTGATTTCCATAAAAATGGACTATTGACATGAAAAGTCAAGCTCAAAACACACACACACACAAAGAGGTTCACGATCCTCTTGGGTGTCCATGGAACAGCTCTCTGGGGTCTCCCTGTTCTCCAGGTCCAGGAGCTGACTGTGAGAACAGCCATTTGCTCTCTCTTCCGTGGGTTGGACCGTGTTTTTTGCCTCGGATTCCTCAGAAAATGAAACAAATGGACACCTGCAACCTGGGAAAACTGCTGAGTTTTTCCTCAATTCTCACCCTATTTGGCCAAAGAGCAGAGCTCAGCACAGCTATTGAATTCCCACATTTTTGGAGGGCAGCTGGCTGAGCACAGGACAGAGACCTTGGAGGAACATCCCTCTGCAGCAAAGGTTGGAGTGTGTGCCAAGCCCTGGCAGGATCTCCTGCTGTCCATTATCAGGACCCTGAAGAGTCTGAGATACCGAATTTCCACAGAACCATGGAATGGTTTGTGCTGGAAGGGACCTTAAAGACCCCTTCATTCCCTGGAAGTGTCCAAGGCCAGGTTGGAGTAATCTGGGCTAGTGGAAGGTGTCTCTGCCCATGGCAGGGGGTGGAACTGGATGGGGTTTAAGGTCCCTTCCCACCCAAACCGTTCTGGGATTTGATAATGATTTTATTCTGGATTTTGGCAGAAGGGATTTGGTCACCTCCGATTATTTTAGCGACGCGTGGGGTGACCTGATACAAGCTCCAGAAGAAAGAAGGAAAATGAGGGTATTTCAGGATGTTAATGCTGGGGTTTGTCCCCCTTTTGTCCCACTCCCAGGGAAGGGGGAGCTCTTTGGCATCGGTCGGGGCTGCAGCTGCTTCTCCGTGCTGACGCGGAATATTTTTGGAGCTCGGAAAACCAACCCGTTCCCTGCAAACCACAACCAACCAGCAGCGTTATCAGCTTAGCCCTGGGCAATCCACGGATTGACAAACCGGCCTTTCATGTCCCCAGCCTGTTTTGAAGGGAATATTAAAGCTGTGCCATCCATCAAACACCGGATTGCGGCTGCGGGAGGAGCCAGAGCGGCAGCGATCCCGCTTGGTTTCTTCCTGAGAGCTGCTTGGAGAGGAAGGACTAAAAAAAAATTGATGCTCCATCAACTCCAGGTGGAAACTGCCTGGCCCAGCCTGCAGGGTTTTTTTTGGGAGGAAACCTAAATGTGGATTCCCAGGCAGGTCCCTCAGAAAGGGGATGTGCAGAGAGACCCCCAAATCTGCCCTGAGAGGGGGTTCCTCCCCGCAGGAATGGTGAGGGGGGATAAGGAACCAGCATCCAACATCCCAAGGGGACAAGGGATAAGGCTGGTGCTCAGCAAGCTGATTTAATGAGGGTGAATAATTCCTGCTGCCTGGGTGGTGGCAGAGGGAGATGCGTGTGAATACACCGGGATGAGGATCATGGAATGGGGTAGGGATGGCAGAGATTTTCCTGCCACAGCCACAGGCGCCCAAAAGTGTCTGCAGGTACATTAAGCCAGCCATGGATCCATTCTCTTTGTGTTGTAAAATGTTGGGAATTACGACTTGCTTGCCTCTGGTGAGGACAACAGGGATCAGCTTTCCCTGAGGATCCTCACGGGCACGGAATGACACCATCGTTAAGTGTTGTAATCACTCACTGCAACCCCCCGGAATTCATTTCACCTCGGAAAATCCAATTAGAGCAAGTGGCTCTTTCACTCATTAAGGCCTGAGGGGGCTCCTCCTGAAGGGATAAACTCCAGGGAAAAGAAAATGCCTCTGGTTGTGCCTCCTGTGCCCATCAGGGAGATGTTTCTTGCCTTGCTTCCCAAATCCTCCCCGCTGAAAATTCCCAATCCTGTGTGGTGAATCCTGAGCCTTTCCCAGCCTGGACCAGGCCAAGCACTGATGGAGAAGAGCAGTGCCCTAAAAATCCCTTTTTGGATCTGGAAAAAAAGCAACAACTCCTGATCAAAGGTCAACTTCTGCAGCAAAACTTGTTGTGTTTGGGCAGGGAAAGGATGTGGAGGATGGGAAGGGACGAGTGGCAGAGAAAATCAGGCCATGTCACCCACGAGGGAGCAGAATTTGGCAGCTGAGCCACCTCGGGAGCCCTGAAAGAGGCTGTGACTGTTTATACATTAAAACAAAGAGCCACTCAACACAGAAGGGAAGAAAAAAAAAACCCTATCATCTCTTTATAGCAAAATATCCGCCCGAGGATGACATTTATAGAGAGAAATGGCAAAGGGAATTTCAGGTGGTCCATGACAGCCCTTACTGAAAAGATCCACGGCCACTTCCCCACACATCTTTTCCCTGTTTTCCTGCATTTTATGGCATGGGCTGTGCTGGTGGAGCCCAGCTCCTGCCTGGCCACCCTGGGAGCTTTTTGTGGCCTAAACTGAAGTTTACAGGGGATCAAATCCCTCCAGGCTTTTAATGTCAAACTTTAGTTCCCTTTAATTAATATTTCTAACGATCATTAAGGAAGATGCAGAGTCACCTGCTGTGATTAATGGCTTTAAACTGCCAGAGGGTAGGGATAGAAGGGAGATTGGGAAGGAATTGCTGGCTGGGAGGGTGGGCAGGCCCTGGCACAGGTTGCCCAGAGAAGCTGTGGCTGCCCCTGGATCCCTGGAAGTGTCCAAGGCCAGGCTGGAAGGGGCTTGGAGCAACCTGGGCTGGTGGAAGGTGTCCCTACCCATAGCAGGGGGTGGAATGAGATGATCCTTAACATCCCTTCCAACCCAAACCAGCCTGTGATTCTGTGATTTTCTGTTTCCTTGCTGTAAATGTGCTATCACTGACTTTCCTACCCCACGTCAGTCCCCTTCCTTCTGCTCTTGCATTTTTTAGGCTGTTGGATAACTAGGAAGGAGATAAAAGCAGATTTATCTGGGGAGAGTGGAAGCACAAATAAAAAAAGCTGGGCCATGGGGAGAGTCAAAGCAGCGCTGACAGTTCCCTCCCCCTCCATCTCCCAGGAACGTATTAAACTTTAACGAGTGAATGAAAGGAAGTTTGGGAAGTGCAGTTAAAATTGCATAAGGGACATTTTCTTGCTCTGTCTTTGCTGTGATCTCTGTTTGGTGGAGAATCCACCCGCAGTGAGGGTGTCCTGGAGGTCCTCGGTGGGACAGGGACCCACAGCTCCCACTGCCTGTCACTGGTGGGTGGGAAACTGGGACTAAACTCTGGACAGGAACCTCTGGGTGGGAACCTGGGCAGCTTTGATACAGCCTCAGAATCCCAGTTTAATGGGATTTGGAAAAGGAGCATCCTAGAAGTGTCCAAGGCCAGGTTGGATGGGGCTTGGAGCACCCTGGGCTGGTGGAAGGTGTCCCTGCCCATGGCAGGGGTGGCACTGGATGGGCTTTAAAGTCCCTTCCAACCCAAACAATTCCATGATTCTACAATTCCTTTGCTTGTTAACTTTTTTAATCACGTGTCTGTTCACCTCCTTGGCTGAAATACAATATTAGAGAGATATTCCATTTCGCTTAATGGGATGAAAACAGATTTAATTACTGTCAATTAATCGAGATTTTGAGGGAATTCTAATAGAGCTGGGTCAGGAAAAGGCATTCTGTGGATTTTTGTGGACATTTAGAAGACATTTATAGGGTTCATAGACTATGGGGATGATGTCTGTGTTATATCAAAGGATGGGAAGGGGGGGTAGGAGCTAATGAGGATGTGTGGGATAGTTTGGGACCTGAGCATGACATAAATAATGTGGAATAAGGGGAGGAGAATGTGTGGTTTGGACTGGGATAGAGCTAATTTTCCTCACAGTTGCTGGTCTGGGGCTGTGCTTTGGAATAGGATTGATAATTCAGGGATTGTCACAGAGCCAGGGGCTGTTCTGCTCCTCATCCCACCAAAGAGGGGCTAGAGGGGATCATGGAATTGGGGAGGGACACATCCAGGAGAGCTGATCCCAACTGATCCAAGGGATGTCCCAGAGCACGTGACATCACACTCAGTACATGGAGCCGGGGAAAAAGTTGGAATTGGGAGATATTTGGAGGGATGGAGTTTGTCTTCCCAAGTCACCCTCACGCTGCTGGATCCTGCCTGTCCTGGGGGATGGCTGAGCCCCTGCCTGCCCTGGGAAGAGGGAATGAATTCCCTGCTTGGCTTTTGCTTTCCCTATTAAGGTGTCTTTATCCCGACCCACGAATTCTCCCACTTTTCCCCTCCCGATTCTCTCCCCCGTCCCGTGGGATTGGGACGGGCTGTGCCTGGGATGAGGAGCGGTGCCCGTTCGTCAGCACGGACAGCTCCGGACGCCGCTTCCCACTTTCCACGGGGGTTTGGGGTGCGGATGTCAGTAGATGGAGCTGTTTATTAACGTTTCCCGGTGATTTACAGCGCGCCAGGATTTCTGGCTCCCGGGAAGGATCCGTGTCCTGTGCGTGTTTCGTTGTCACACACACGGGGCTGAGGCTGCGCTTCCCTGAAAGATTTCCCGGGAAAGCTGATTGTTCTGCCTCTGTGGTGAAGGCTGAGGGGTGGCAAAAAGCAAGACCTTCCCCTGGATATTAGGAAACGTTCAGGTGGGATATTGGGAAAAATTTCCTCACTGTAAAAAGTTGGAACAGGCTGCCCAGGGGAGCGGTGGAGCCACAGCCCTGCAAGTGTTCAAAGTAGACAGGATGGTTTGGTTGACGTGGTGGGATTCCAAGGTTGGACCTGATGATCCTGGAGGTCTTTTCCAACCTTAATTATTCTGTGATTTCCCCATGGGAACAGCTGAGATGGGTGCAGGAGGTGGGAGATGCTCCACGCACGTTCTGTTTCCAGTCCTGTCCTTTATAACCTTTGCTGCCAGAAAAGGTGCAGGTAATTTCTGCATCTCCCTTTTCCAGCGTTCCAGTGCAGCTTTCAGGTCAAATCCATGTCTGGAGTCCAATGGGATGGTGAGGTTTAAGCAGGCAAAGAGAGAGATCTGCTTGGCTCCAAGGGTAGAGGGTGAAGATGTGACACCAGTGGGGCCAGTTCAGACCAGGATGCTCTCCCAGCACCTCGCTCCAATGGGAACCGAGCATGGACAACCAGGAAAAGCCAAGAGGAGCATCCCCACCTCTGCTCCAGCTCCAGCTGGCTGGGGGACCCCATTCAAGGTCATCCTCAGTGGTACAGGCATGAGACTCCCCAAGTCTGGACACATCCATAGGGAGCAGAGCCTCATTCCTCACTTTTCCCAGTTCTGTGCTCTCCTCCCTGCTGAGAAATTGTCCCCAGTTGCCTCAACACTCATTTTAATCTTAAATAAACGAGCCATGAACTGTTGAAAATAATAATTTTCGGTACAAACACCTTAACACACATTTTATCTTAAATTCCAGCAGGCTGAAAATCCACTGGTAATTTATTAGTAAACATAGAGAAGAGATGTTGTGATACCAGCAAGATAATTGGGAAACAACAGAGGGAAACACGTTTTGGAGGTGGGAAGGATGCCCATCTCCTGTCCTCCTGCCTCCTCTGAGGTCCTGGGGAGAGAATAAATTTAATCTTTGAAAAATAGCAGAAAGCCGGGAAATTGGGAGAAGGGAAAATTTAGATGAAACAAAGAAAAAAAAATTCACAAAGTCAAGAGGCAGAACTCTGCTTGTACTTTTTGCATGATATTTATTACCTGCAGGCCAGCACAGCACTTCACTCCTGCTCATTTTTAAGTGCTTGAGTGTTTTGCTTGGAATATTAATGAACTTTGGCCCTGGCCAAGGAACTCTTCAGAGTGTCCTCAATTTAAATATACAAAAAAAATGCCATGGAAACGGCAGATCCTTAGGATGACCCTGAGACTGCTGGGAGCAGCACTGCCATGGAGACACCTCTGTGGGACGCTGCCAAGTGGCTTTCGGTGTCTGAAGAAGCAGATTTTGGTTTAATAATTCTGTCTTGTTTAATTATATATTAATTTGATATTAAATAATTCATTCTCGCTTCGTCCTCGGGCTCTAAATACAGGAACAGGTTGCCCAGAGAAGCTGTGGCTGCCCCTGGATCCCTGGAAGTGTCCAAGGCCAGGTTGGATGGGGCTTGGAGCAACCTGGGCTAGTGGAAGGTGTCCCTGCCCATGGCAGGAGGGTGGAACTGGATGATCTTTAAGCTCCCTTCCACCCCAAACCATTCCATGATTTCTATGGAATAGCTGGCAGATGTGCAGCAACGCTGAGGTCAGAAGTGTTGGGAGATGCTGGAAGACACAGTTTTGCCATAAACCAGCTCTAAGTGTCCTGCTGCCCTCAGCAGGTTGTGGATCAAGCATTAAGACTTCAGCAAACCTGGGAATTATTCCTGATGGGATCTCTCCTACGATGGGCACTGGGTGCCAACGTGGAACCCCCTTTCCTGCACACTCAGCGTTTTTGGCACCGCAGCTGCACCGAGTGCAGGGCTGGGGGTTTCAAAGGGTTTTTTAGGACACCAGAAGGTCCCTTCCCAGCACTTCCAACCCCCCTGTCCTTACCCACGGGGTGAGAACCCCACGGTCCAGCTCTGGGTGGGCATGGGGAGAGGGTGGGGCTGGCAGATGTGTTTCCATGGAGCAGCTGAACTGGAATGAGTTTTCCCCTGAGCTCTGCTAAAATGGTGGGGTTTCTGTAGCAACCTTGGAGGTAAAAGAAAAAAAAAACAACAAAAAAGGCAAAAACCCAGGGGGTGAGGAAGTTTTTAGGAGGGGAGAGTTGTGTGGGTGGCTGAGATGGCTCGGGGAGCTCAGCAGGGGACAGCGAGTGTGTGGCACAGGGCGTTGGAAAAACTCTCCCTCAGCTCACCGATCCAGGGAAAAGCTGAACTTTTCCATCCGTTTCTTGGAAGCTGGGTGGCAGGAGCAGGGATTTGATCTGCATGCTGCTAATTTAGGGTGAAGCTGGAGGTAAATTTGCTCTCCAATCCAGTGTTTCTGTCTGATTTAGGGAATGAGCCACCCGGGGAACGGCCCTGGGAGATGAACAGCTCAGAGATGCTCAGCAGCACCCTGGAATCATTGGCTCGATCACTTAGCTTGGAATAACCCTCTAAGATCGAGTCCAACCATTAACCCAGCACTGCCAAGGCCACCACTGACGTTCCCAAGTGCCACATCCCCACATCAGTAGCACCCAGAGTGTCTTTTCATTGTTATTTCCCAACCTGAACAACCCCAAAGCGCTCCAAGGAAATCCCTTTCATGGAGCTGAGGAAGCAGAGCTGATTGCTGCCCTTTCCAGCCTGAAAGGCAGGTTCTAGGATTAATATTTGAGGGTTTTTTTTCCCCTTCCCAGTCCCAGGAGCCCAGTCCTAAATTCCCTGCTCATTTATCTGCTTTTTTTCTCCCTAATTCCTCCTGAAATCTTCTCTCTTGGAGTATGGAATGGCAGTTAAGAATGGAGTTAAGAAATAATGCAGACTGGAGGGGTTTCTGCTCCCAGCTGAATAATAATGTTGCATAACTAATGGGATCCCAAGCAGGGCTGGAAACCGTTTTCCAGAGTGGAACAAACTTTTCAGGGAGGTGCTGAGCCCTCCTGTTGCTTGTTTGGAGCAGCAGCTGGATGGTCCAGGGATGGGTGGGGAATGCCAGGGTTTGGTGTTGGTAGAAGAGGGGTTTGGAGTTTCCCATGGAAGGGCTCCCTGGGCAGATTCCCTGTTCCTGCTTGGCTTTTCCTGCCTCCAGCTCTGGGGAACAGCACAGGAAGGACATGGAGCAGTGGGAGCGAGTCCAGAGGAGGCTCCAAGAGGATCAGGAGGCTGGAGCAGCTCTGCTGGGAGGAAAGGCTGGGAATTGGGATTGTTCAGCCTGGAAAAGGAAAGGCTTAACTGTGGCCTTCCAGGACCTGAAGGACCCAACAGGAAAGATGGAGAGAGACTTTGGACAAGGGCCTGGAGGAACAGGACACAGGGAATGGCTTCCCACTGCCAGAGGGCAGGGTTAGATGGGAGATTGGGAAGGAATTGCTGGCTGGGAGGGTGGGCAGGCCCTGGCACAGGTTGGGCAGAGAAGCTGTGGCTGCCCCTGGATCCCTGGAAGTGTCCAAGACCAGGTTGGAGCACCCTGGGCTGGTGGAAGGTGTCCCTGCCCATGGCAGGGGGATGAACCCCATGATCTTTAAGGTCCCTTCCAACCCAAACCATTCTGCCATTCTGGGATTTTCAAAGCTGATTTTCTGTTCCTCCTTTTGCAGCAAGGGGCTTTCAGCAAAATACATAAAATTCACCTTCCACCCCTGTTCCACAAGCTTTTCTTCATCTCTAACCACCCAGGATCTACTAACAACACCCCTCTGAAGTTGTTTTGCCTTTGTGTTCTTGCTTTGTGGCACAGCCTCCCCCTCTGCACGATTTACACCTTAACAGCACTTTGCATGGAAGCAGAACTCTGCTAATTCCATATTATGGGATTATTATGAACCCCAAGGAATTAATGGTGCTTATAAACATAGTCCCATTGAAATCCTGGACACTGCCCATTAACCTGGTTAAGCTGAGCCTTAAAACGGGATGCACATTAAAAGCCAGTGCTGTCCAACAGCACTCTCTGTGTGTGACTGATGTGCTGCAAAAGGCTTCCCAAAATCCTAGGGGGCAGCAGGAGCTGTTTTATGGCCAGGGAAAAGCATTCATATGGGAGGACAGAGTGGATGTTAAAGGTGCTGCCTTTTGGTCCCATGGTTTTGGTGTATTTAGGAGGAACTGAAATGTTTTGATCAATTTTTATGACTCTGAAAATCTCAAAGCCCTTTTTGTAGCAGAATTTACCTCCCTGTCCTATTCAGCCAATAATCTGCCCACTGGGAAGACCCCAATGAGTTTGGGAATGCTGGCACTGTTGGAGCCTGGATGGGTGTGGGATTTATCTGTGGATATTCCTGTGGATATTCCCATGGATATCAGTATGTGCTGCAGAACACATCTTTCCAAGAGGTGACTTCCTCCTGCTTTCCCTCTTTTCCCTCTTTTCCTGCAAGAGCCAATAACCCCAGCCCATTCCCACGCCCCTCCTGGTTTTACAGTGCTCGGAGCCACCTGGAATTTTGGGGCTGGATTGGTTTTTTTGCCTTCTGTTTTAAAAACTCTGTTGATTTGTACCGTTCATTCCCTGCTTTTTTCCCTCCTGTATCCCCTTTCCCGGACTTGGACACCTTCACATTTGGCTGCAGCTGCTTGTGCAGAAAAGGAGCTGGGAGAGGTCTCAGGAACCTTTGTAGGGCTTTGTGTGGCTTTTGCTCGTCACTGGCACCTCTTGGAACGCAGAAATTTAAAGGGAACACAAAATCCAGCTTCCCTCCTTCCCCGTGGGATGAAATCCCCGGGAATGTTGCTTCCTGGGCTGGTGTTTCTCTTCGTGTGGAGCGAAACACTTATTACATCTTGACGAGTAACTCGAGGGTTTAATGCGTGAAGGGGGCGCGTTCCCTGCTCCCGGGGGATCTTCCCTGCTCTCCCACCCTCCCGATGAAATTCCCAAGTGCCACCTGCTGCATTTGAGCCCTTAATTACCAGCATTTATGTTAATTACCTTCCTTCTCGCCCCCGCCGCTCTTCAGAGCTCCAGCCCTGTCGAGCAGCAGCGGAACGTCTGCTGCAAAGATAGATCAGATGCAACCACAACACGGCCATGAATATTCATCCCTTCCCAGCCCGGAACAGCTTCTCTGCTTCCATTTACACACCTCGCATCCTTCTGGGTTCGGGCAGCTCAGTTTGGGGACGGGGTTGTCAGTGGAAACAGAGCCCTCTGCAAAATTCTTGCAGGAAGCGACTTTTTTTTTTTTTTTTTTTGAGGGGGGTTGTATTTTCACAGCCAAGATCAAAATTGCCAGGAATTTGCTCGGAGAGCTGTCACTGGAGATGGGGATGGGATGGGTGAGAGGGGATATATGTGCTCCTGGAAATGTCCTTGAAGGAGAAGGGGACTATTTGCTGTGGATACTGAGCTTTTGGCTCTCTTAGTCCAGATGCTGCCTGAAGGTTTTATCCCTACTCCAAACGTGTTGTTGGGACAATTCCCTTGTATCTGGACACCTGGGATAGTGGAAAGTGCCCCTTCTTCCCGTGGCAGGGGGTTGGAACAAGATGGGCTTTAAGGTCCCTTTCAACCCAAACCATTCTGTGACTCCACGATTTCGGTTCAGGGTTTATTCTGATCCATTGCCTGGACACGGCGATCCCTCCTGGAGAGCAGAGGAGGTCCCGAGGTTAATTCCAGATTGTTGCCAATGCAACTGGAAGTGGCTCCCAAACCTGCCTTTGATCTGCCTGGGAGGAAATGGCCTTAAACATACATTCTGTGATGACTGAGTGGATTTGTCAGGTTATTCTGAGCCTGGTCAGTTCTGGGTCCTGGTCACTGACTGTGCTGAGGGGTCTCCCTCCTGAGCAACTCGTGAAGTCAGAATTGAACATTTCAGAATAAACAGTTTTATTACTGTGTTTCCTCTCTTAATGAGAATTAACCCTATTATTTAATCCTGGTGCCTTTATCATCTCACTGAATCAGGGAAGGTTTGGGTTGGATCTCAGGACAAGGCTCTTCCCCCAGAGGGTGGTTGGCACTGAACAGGCTCCCCAGGGCAGTGGGCACAGCCCCAAGGCTGCCAGAGCTCCAGGAGGGTTTGGATGATCCTCTCAGGGACAGGGGAGGATTGTTGAGGTGTCTGTGCAGGGCCACGGGTTGGACTGGATGGTCCTTGTGGGTTCCTTCAACTCAGGGAATTCTATTGACTGTATTCCATGATTTATGAGCAAGCCCAACCCTTGTCCTGGGGAGCCCCAAAACCTGCGGTGCTGCCAAGACTCATTCACTGCTTGTGGACTCCCAGCCCCTCCTGCTGCCTCCCACCTGGGCTTCTCGTCTTTCCCGTGGTGCCAGGAGAAGGGTCACTTGGATTGGGACAGATCCCGACACGTGCAGGGCATCCCACCATGGATGAGGCTGCACGTCCCAGCTTGGAGATGCGACTGCCACGAGAGCCTGGAGAGAGGCTCCTGTTTTGGGATGCAGATGGGAGGTAATTTTGGACCAGGCTGGTCCCGGCTGGAAGGAGCTGCTGGAGATGTGGGGCTCCCACCGCCGCCACAGCACCTGGCTGCTCAGCCACTCCGTGTGCTCCAAATATTTCTCATTTTCCTTCTTTATTTTTTTTCCCCTACCTCCTGCCGCGCCTTCCAAGTCGGTGTTTATTTTAACCGGAGTGAGCTGCTCTTCAAACAAATCCAAGCCACGGCTGCTATAATTAGCAGGATACACTAATTTTTCTTCGAGCATAATTGGAAGGTTTTCGCCATTTAGGGATAATACTAAAACTATCCTATTTTATGGCTCATTTGCCGGAAAATGCCTGTGAAGCTCCGAGCTTTATCAACCCTTATCAATGGGTAAAGAGTGTCAAAGCAGGGTGTTTCTGCTACCCGGTGCTAAACCTTGCTGCTGCCGTTAAATCCCCTCATTTCAGCAACTTGTGCTAATTGAACGGCTTTTTCTGAGTGTTTGGTGATAACGAGCTGCTAAAGCCGCTCTGAAAATCCACACAAGGGGCTCCCTGCAGGGGCTCAGCCTTTTCCAGCTCTGCCGGCACCTTCATCCCTCTTCTTCCTCCTCGCGGGGCTGTTTGGTGGCAGCCAAAATCCAGGAATGCTGGCCCTGAAGACACGGGGAAGGGTTGGAGCAGCGGGGGGAGCTGGGGGGGGCTCAGCCTGGAGAAAAGGAGGCTCAGGGGGGACCTTCTGGCTCTGCAACTCCCTGACAGGAGGTTGTAGACAGATGGGGGGTGGTCTCTTCTCCAAAAAACGGCCTCAGGTTTTCCCAGGGGAGGTTTAAGTTGGATATCAGGGAAAATATCCCCATGGAAAGGGTTGTCCAGCCGTGGTGCAGGGTGGAGTTCCCATCCCTGCAGGGATTTCAAAGCCACCTGGATGTGGCACTTGGGGACCTGGGTCAATGGTGGCCTTGGCAGCGCTGGGGGATGGTTGGACTCCTTCTCAGAGGGCTTTTCCAACCTGAAGGACCCTGGTTCTGTTTGGTGGGATGAAAGCAGCTCGTGGGGCACGTTGATCTCAGTCCCCTGGGATCAGTCTTGATCAGTCTGAGGCTCTGTTGGCTTGGGAAGGTCTTCCCTGCTGGGTGTTGCAGGGGGTTGAGCTGCAGGTTTTGATGTCAGAGGTGCTGCAGAGCTTGCAGTGCCCCTGTAATTCCATGGGACAGCCCTGGATTTGCAGCTGGATTTGCAGTGGGTGCTCCTGCACCGTCCTGAGAGCCCTGGTGGTCCTGCTGAGTTCCTGTGACTGCAGAGAGAACTGACTCCTTGCAGGCTCTCTTTGCTGAAAACACACATCTGAGGGCTTGGAATTTTTTCCATGGGAAGAGATCAGAGTTGAATAAACTTTTAATCCTCTTTTTTTTTTTTCCCTTTTTAATGCTTTTCTGTCTTCAGTGGAGATTTATGAAGCGCTGTGGCCTTGGCAAAGATCAATAGATAGCCTGTTAAAGAAAGGCTAAATTTACTGTTTGGGTGATTTCAGGGGAAAAAATAGAATTTGAAATATTTAATTTAGTATTGGAGCTAAGTTTCATAATCAGGAGGGAGAGAAAACCCCGCCATCTCAAATGAGAGATGAACCATTTTTGTTTGGTTTTTTTTTCCTTTAGATTGCCTGAAGGTTTTAATTAAAACCCTGAAGAATTATATTTGTACTGCTTAGTGAAAAACCTGAGACACTGGAGCAGAGGGTGGGAGGCTCCAGCTATTCCAAAAAAACCAGGCAGACATTTTCCCTCTCTCCTGTTCTTCCCTAGAAAGCTCTTCTAAACTTTTCCCTTCAGTTCATTAGAAACTCTCCCAGTTTCCAGCCTGGATGTGTTTGTGACCAGTTTATCCTGATATTTTCCCCTTGTTAACGTTGTCTTTGACCCCAAAGAGTTGTCTGCCCTTTGCAAGGGTAGAGGGACCAAACTCTGATGTTTTCCTTTCCCCCCTTGTGCTCCAGGATGTTTTGGATGAGTGGTCTGCATTGCACAGCATTCCAGGGCAATCCAATGCTTTGACTTTCCCATTCCAGCTCTGAAAACATTTACCTTTAACCTGGGCTGCCTCCCACCCATGTCCTGCTTCCTTTTGTAAGGTTTGGTCTTTAGGATGGCTCCTTTAAACCCCCCTGAGCCGAATTTTTTGGTTTTCATGGTCTCTGACCTCGGATTATCTTTGTCCCCTCTTGGAAGTTCCTGGGAGACTTCAGCCACCTGCAGGATCTCCCCCCAAAATGAGGAGTTCTCTGTGGTGTTATCTGCAGGTGCATCCAAGTGCAGAGGGATTAGACACTGGATTTAGGATTTAGACACTGGATTTAGGATTTGTTCTCACTGGTTTAGGAGTACATTGACTGCACCAACAACACAGGTTGAGCACTGTCTGGTTGGGAGGCTTGGAAAATGAAAATGGGCTGGAGGCTTCTCCAGCACCAAAATCCCGTCTCAGATCCCAAAAATCCACCTCTGCAAGGCGGTTAAATGACTCTCCAGCCCTCACAATGACCCTTTTCATGGCCAAAGCCCATCCTGAGTGAATTCCTCGACCTGTTTATCAGCTCAGCAGGAGGGAAGCATTGCCAAGAACAAGGAGAGAGGAGCAATCCCATTTTTACCTCTCCGGAAATAACGGAGCCAGAAACGTTTTCTCCTTCTCAGTGGCTTAAATTTACAGATGTGAACAATAATTCTGCAGCCTCTGAGAGTGAAATGTGGGGCAAACAAACCGATCTTATCGACTTTTTTTCTGGCTGGAGCAGCGCAGGGAACATTACTGAGAGCTCCACCACGCTAAACCCTAATCCCAGGAGATGTCTTTGTTGATGCAGAAGCTGTGACCTAAAATATTGACTTTGTAAAGTAATTGAATCCCAGAATCATGTTGCAGATGAAAAGCACTTGACAAACGACCACGGGAAGGAGCTGAGCCCAAAGGCCTGAGCATGTGATGGGATTTACTCCGCTTGACTCCCGTCGGAATCTCCGGAGAAGAGACCGCGCCAGGCAGCCTCGCTCCAGGTTTGGGGTGAATTCCAGGGCAAGAAGAGGTTAGTCTCAATTATTTTCTTTTTTTTTTTTTCCCACAAGAAGAAGGATAATAAGTCCTTGTGGCCCTACAAGAGAGGTGGAAAGAGAGCACCATGTTGTGCAGGGGGTGGGAGAGCATTTTGGGACGTGGTGGGTCTTCGTGGATGCTGCACTTGCTCTCTCACGTGCCTCAATTTGCTTTCATGCCTGGGCTGTTAATGCCTGGTTTCTGCACCAAATCTGAGTTTCAGAGGAGGTCCTGGCTCCAGATCCCTGCTTTGCCTTCGTGTGTGATGTGTTCATCCCATTCCACTGCTCAGAGCTGCTGCTGGGAGAAATTGGAGGATCCAAACAGGGAGGTGGGTGAGCGTTTCAGGACAGGGTGATGTGGTAGGTCTTCATGGATACTGAACTTGCTCTCTGATGAGCCTTGATTTGCTTTCATATCTAGTTAATATCTAGTTTCTGCACCAAATCTGAGTTTCAGGGGAGCTCCTGGCTCCACATCCCTGCTTTGTGTTATGATGTGCTCACCCCACGTCATCCTGCTGCTACTTGGGAGGAAAAGGGAGGATCCAAACGGGGCAATGATGCAAAGCCAAAGGACCACAGTGAGACTCTGCTATGGACCAAGTCTCACCCCTGAGCCACTTCCCTGGAGCTTGGGAACAGCTGGGGCTGAGTGGGATGAAGATGAGACGCTCTCGGTGAGGAACGACGTCGCAGCCAACGCCGCGGCCCGGCGACAGCTCCCTCCTTCCTCCGCTCTGCAAAACAAATTCCCCTCGTTAATTTAAGGGGGCATAATTATATCATTATTTCAAATGGCTCCATTTAAACAAGCCTTATTTCTGACTGATAAATTGGTACCTTGCTCATCCCACAACGACTGTTTTCCTTGGAAGCGCCTTAACCTCGCCGCTTCCTCCCCTCCGCCGCTTTGCATAACGTTAGAATAAGCATTTAAATAACGGTAAAGGTGCCATCAGTTCTTGCTTTCATGTCTTGCTGTCTCCATGGTAACTGGCTGTACTTCCCTGTCTGTTTTACTTCTTTTTTTTTTTTTTTTTTTTGGTTAGATTGGAGTCCCTGGGTCCGGTCACTTGAAGATTGAGTTGGACTCTCCACTCGTTGGCCCACAAGGTTGAGGTTGGTTTTGCTGCCTCGCTTTGATGATTATTTTCCCTGCTGGCTCTGTAGCGTGAGGGCACTTTGAGCCTGGGAGATGGAAATGTAGTTTCCAATTTGTGCAATGTGCTGGAGGATGGTGAAATTCGCAGCAGTAATTACTGGGATTCGGAATTTCGGGCTGAAATTGGGGTGGGTTTAGTCGAGTTCAACCCAACATCGCTTTGCAGAGCGTTCTCCTTCCATGCCCCCAATTTAGGGGGTGGGAAATCTCCTGCAGAAAATAAGTTGGGCGTCATTTTCATCAAGGCACTTGCTTAAAATGATTCTCAGTACCCCCCTTTCACCGTTAAAACCACAAACAACAACTCCTACAGCGTCCTAACTCGGGATACGCACGTGGATCTGACAGCCCCAGACCACGGGGCTGGGGGAGCAGAACAGCAGAGCTTCATGCAGATTGCTAAAATGAACCTGGGAAGGACTAATTCAGTGGGACTGTCTGCCACTGGCACGGAGCTGCAGCTTGTCTGGGGACGTAATCTTTGCTGGCAAAGCGGGAGCGAACAGAAGGTAGCGGCGAAGGCCCCGCGGTTCGTGCCAATCTGCATTTCCATCTGGAAGGAGGTGCTCTTGATGGGAATGAAATGGCAAATGAAAGGATTCCAGAGAGGCTGCTCATTTACCCTTCCCCATCCCCCCCCAACCACAAAACAGAACGCGCTGCTGCTCGGGAGGGAAGAGACACAGATGGAGCACGAGGCAGAACAAAACCCTGAACAAACAGGACAACAAAAGCTGCTGGCATTTCATTGCTCTTTATTGCTAAGGCTGCTCAGGAATGTGCCACTGGAGCCTTCACAGAATCAGGGAATCATGGAATCATGGAAGGGTTTGGGTTGGAAGGGATCGTGAAGATCACCTCGCCCAACCCCCTGCTGTGGGCAGGGACACCTTCCACTAGCCCAGATTGCTCCAAGTGTCATCCAGCCTGGCCTTGGACACTTCCAGGGATCCAGGGGCAGCCACAGCTTCTCTGGGCAACCTGTGCCAGGGCCTGCCCACCCTCCCAGCCAAGAATTCCTTCCCAATACCTAAATCTTGACACTTGATTTTACCCTGGGCTCGTGGAAGTCAGGTGTGGGACCGTGGTGTCTGAGTAAGGATCTCTGGACAGTCCCTGGGTTGAGATCTCTGTGTGGCAGAAAACAGGAGGGCAGATGATTTGTGGTGGCAGAAATGGTGAAAAGCAGCTGCCTCACTTCATTTGCAAATGATCTCGTGAAGAGTTTATTTGCCAGGATTTTGGGAGAGGTCTCCATAAGCACTGATGCAGGGAAGGCTGCAGTCAGGGTACCCTGTGCTGTGGGAAGAGGGGAAATTTGGGATTTCCTTATTTATTAGACTTCAGTCATAGAAATATTGACATTACTGGATCAAGGGAGAGAAACAGTCCCACCAGAGCAGAAGAAAAGGACAAAAAAAATTCATTGTAGCAGCTAAAGCTGAGCGAGTCCGTTCAGGTTTCTGACCCTTTTCCATGGAAAATCACAAGAAATGAGAAACTCTTGCCTGGTGTTTTCCTTCTCATGGTGGCAGGGGCTTGTTTGGAGACAGTTGTGCTACTTGGGAAATGCATTTGTATGTTGAAGGGAGGTTTTGAAGAGCCCTCAGGGTCCTGGGAAACCCCTGGCTGGACTGTCATGACCTGATGGAGGAAAAGGAGCTGCTGGTGAGGCTGAAACACACGAAATTGCCAAGAAAATCTGTTCTCATCAGGGACCACCAAGGAGGAAAATGCCTGGATCAGCCAGCACTCATCACTTTGTGTCTCTGCTCAAATCAGAGTCCTTGATTTGGCTGAATATGAAACCTGAGAAACGCTTTTGAAAGCAAATTTAGGAGGAACTTTGCAGTTGTCTTGGTCACAAGGAGGAAGGGGCACGTTCTGAGAGCAGCTCCTGGCTGAGAGCATTTCTCTGCAAAGGATTGTGCAGCTTTATCAGAGGAGGGACTGTCTGGGGGTTGGGATGAGCATCCCAAAAATTTGTATGGGATTTAGTCCCTTCTGGCTGCTGGGACAACTCAGAGATCCTACAGGAGAGCTGGAGAGGGACTGGGGACGAGGGATGGAGGGACAGGACACAGGGAATGGCTTCCCACTGCCAGAGGGCAGGGAGAGATGGGATAGTGGGAAGGAATTCTTGGCTGTGAGGGTGGTCAGGCCCTGGCACAGGTTGGGCAGAGAAGCTGTGGCTGTCCCTGGATCCCTGGAAGTGTCCAAGGCCAGGTTGGAGCCACCTGGGAGAGTGGAAGATGTCCCTGCCCCTGGCAGGGGGTGGAACAAGATGATCTTTGAGTTCCCTTCCAACTCAAACCATTCCATGATTCCCTCACCCCACAGCAGCACAAACACAGCAAAAAAGACTACTATAAACATATTTTTAAAGTTCTCTCTCTCTCCTTTTTTTCTGCAGGAAGCTGGAGCACGAATTCCCCGGATCTGTGCCGTGTATCCATCTAAACGCCTCTGCAAAGCTGCAGCCACTCGAAAAAACCTCGCCGTTGCTCATATCTGCTCTGATATTTGGGAGGGGGGGTGAAAAAAAAAAAGGCAGAATTTGTCTCCAGCTCCTTTCCTTTTCATTCCTCCATCCCCCAGCGGCACCTCGTGCGTGTCAGTGCCTGTAAAGCCCCGAGAGAAGCGCTGCTGGAGGGCTGCCAGGAGGCTGCCCACGCTCCCCGTTAGCGCCGCGGCCGCCTCGTGCCTTCCTCTCGCAGGAGGAGGGTGGGAATCCGGCATCTCCCGGCAGGCAGGTGGGAATCAAAGCCCAGGCCGAGCTAATGGAGATGGGCACTCGAGCTGGGCGGCATCTGTGGCTCCCCGGGAAGGGCGTGTGGGGTCGGCTCATCCCGGCCCGGTGCCCGCGACGCGCTGGCGGGGCTTTGTCGTGCACGGGGCCGGTCGTGCCTGATGGGTGTAAATTGTGATTGCAGCGTTTACTCGGTCAAACGGCTCAGTGCATCCTCCCCATCGGCGGGGCACGAGCAGCTCTGTTGCTCCAGCTGCCTCCTGGCCTTGGTTTAAGGTTAAGTGCAAAGTGCTGGTGGTTTGGGTCGGACCTAAAGCCTTGGGGGGGATCCTTTTCCCTGGGGAGATCGTTCCAGTGCCTGACCACCCTCTGGAGGAAGAATCTTTTCCTAATATCCAACCTAAGCATGCCCTGACACGGCTCCAGCTGTTCCCTCGGGTCCTGTCGCTGGTGACAGAGAGCAGAGATGGGCCCCTGACCCTCCACTGCCCCTCCTGAGGGAGCTGGAGACCACCCTGAGCTCTCCCCTCAGCCTCCCCTTCTCCAGGCTGAGCAAACCAAGTGACCCTCTCGCTGCAGCGTCCGTGGCTGGACAGGAATTTTCCTGCTCTGTCACTTCCTGGTGAATATTTTCCGTTTTCATTTTTTATTTTTTTTAAATCCTGTGTATAAATTAATTCCTGTGAGGTACCTGCTCCTTTTTTAGGGAACCAAAGAGGGCACAGGGAGCTGTGAGATGAGTCTCTGAGCAGTGCCCACGTCACTGGCAGTGCTGATCCATCGTGTCCCGTGCTGCTGAATCCCTCCGTAGTGAGCAGAACACTTGGTGTATTTTTAGTGCCTGAATGTTCTCCCTGATTTGTCTGGGACCTGGAAAACTTCCTGTTTTTCTTCCCCCACAGGGTGGTTGGCACTGAACAGGCTCCCCAGGGCAGTGGGCACGGCCCCAAGGCTGCCAGAGCTCCAGGACAACGCTCTGAGGGACAGGGGGGGATTGTTTGGGGTGTCCTGGGCAGGGCCAGGGCTTGGACTGGATGATTCTTGGGGGTCTCTTCCAGCTCTGGGAATTTTTTTCCTTCTTGGGAGCTGCAAAATTGTTTCCCACCCTGGCTTTTCATCCACTTGGGTGAGGTTTGCAGAGGGGATGTTTGTGAGGATAACTGCTGTCATCCAATAAATTCCATTGGTTTTTAAATCAAATTAAAGGGAAGGGAGAGTCTCTGCAGCCTCCTATTTGCAGGGAGGGAGGGCAGGGACGTGCCTGCCCTGCACTGATGTATTTGGGAAGTGGCCACGTGGAAGATGAGGGTGAGCAGCAGCCACAGAGGCTGATTAGGTTGAACTCACGGAACTGAGGGATCCCAGAGAGGTGGGATGGGATAGAAAAGATGCAGGAAAGCAGAAAACCCACAGCCAGAAAAGATGGTTGTGGGATGGACTCCTCAGCACTCAGCTGGAATCTGCACTACAAACAAAGCACGCATTCCCACGGGAGCACAGCCCCACTGGAGGGACAACATTTGGCCAAGGTTTGATTTCCAGCTCATGGAAAACCAGATGGATAAATACAAGCAAAACACACTTTAACTGGCCTTTGCATAAACAGCTACACCTGGCAAGCAGATGACTTTTACTGGCTCAGTCACACGTGCTCCAGATCACGTGGAAAAGCACATGGAGACCCACCACAGCCTTGGGTTAAACCTGAGCACTCGGTTCAGGTTGTGCTGGCACAAATATACAAAATTTTGGGCAGTTGTTTCAGTGCCTCCAGATGGGCCAAATGCCCATCCATGCCCTGCCTCCCTCCCTCTCTCCCTGCTGACGCCAGGGCAGGTTGGTTATTCCTGGGAATGGCCAAAATTCACCTTTCTCTTGTGCAGCAGCAGGTGAATCTTCTCCTGGAGTGATGAAGGAAAAACCAGCAGGAGGTGCTGGAGGCTGGGAAAAATAAGCTGCTCCTGGAATTCAGAGCGAGGCTGAGGAACAGGGGAGAGGAGTCCCACAGTGGGAGACCCAGCTGTGCCCTGTGTCTGGTTTGAGTGATGGTTTGGAGGTGACAGCTGAAGCCCGGGGGGTGGGTACAGGTCAGGAACTGCAAATCCCAGCTGGACCGAGCCAAGTGGATGTGTCCTTCCCCATGGAGACCAGCTGGCAGCAGGAGACGTGAGGAGGAGCACGGCAGGGGGGAAACTATGGGATGGGTTTCAGCTGGAGGGAAGGAGAGAGGGGGCTGAGCACCTGGAGTGGATTTGGTGGTCAGGAAACCGGGCTGGGAGTGGCTGGAGGGAGGGTCAGGGATCGGCTTTGCTTTCTCCAAGGATTCTGGAGGAGCCTGAGGAAGTGCCTGACACGAGTGTGAGACCTGACCCTTCCCCAGGCAGGAGGACATGATGATCCTGGAGAGATGGAGCATCAGACAGGGAGAGGGAGCCTGGAAGGGGCAGGTGAGCCTGGGAATCAGCTCTGGGAATGTGGGGATGGTGTCCTTCCAAACTGGTGCTTTCAAGGTGGTCCAGGTGGGAATTGCACTGACCACAGCTCTCAGCTTTTAGCAGGGAGAAGTGTTGGGATGGAGGCAGAGGCTGAGCTATGCCAGGGGTAACTGTGGCTGTTGGAATTAGATGGATATGCTGGATCAACAGTGGGAATAACCACTGTTATAATGTACAATTGTAATAACCATTGAGCTGCCTGGAAAAATCCCGATGAGCTCCTGGTTGTGCAAAGAGTGAAGCAGCCTCAGTTTGACCTGAAACCCCGAATTTCCAAGGAGAACTCCGATGGGATGAGCCCTTGGAAGGTGCTGCTGTGCTGAGCACGTGAAGATGTACAGGAAAATGAGATCACTTGGCTATTTTTAGTTCCCGTTGGCTGAAAAGCCAAGTTTTCTGAGGAAAGCTTTGGGTGGGAGAAACATCTTCTGCTGGATAAAAACTGACTTTTTTTTTGGGGGGGAGGGAACAAAACTGGAGAAATGAGTGACACAAATCACAGCAGAAGAAAATTCAACCACAGTTTCAGGGAAACATCTTCCCATTTGTTATGGTTTGTTATCTTGGGTGTCTGCAGTTGGAATTTTTTTTTGTTTGTTTGCTTGGTTTTTTTTTTTGGGAGGGGGGAAAAAGCCCCTTCCTGACAGGTGCTGTAAGTGGCACCACTTCTCTCCTCACAGAGTTGCTGTCTGCCTTTTTTTGGGTAGTTGGAGCTTTCCCTTAGGGAGGTTTTTTCAGCCTTTTCATCACATTCTGCTCTGCAGGGCTCTGGGTTCTCCACCCCCGACACCGCTCACACAATGTGAGTGATAAACACTTGAAACACCCCTGGGAAACAGCTGAGGGCTCAATTACCCCCTGAAGTTGTGTATCTGAAGGGAGCTGCGCACTCCAAATAACCTAATTTTAGAGGTCTGCTGGAGGAGAAGAAGCCTGTGAAGAGGTTTGAGGAGTGCTCAAGCAATCGAGGAGGATATAAAGCTGTGGATGAGCTGCGAGGTCTCTGAGAGGAGGTCCTGGATCCTCCTGCAGGTGGTGGAGCCGAGCTGAGTGCAGGGTCCCTGTTTTTCTGGCGATGCCTCTGAAATTCCTTCCCTGAAATTCCAAATCTTTATCCCTCTCGGCAGGGTTTTAATTCTGTGGAGTTGTAAGGGAGCGAGGGGTTGTGTAAAAACGCTGATGGGAAAATTTATTTATTTATTTATTTATTTTTTTAAAAGCAAATTAGAGCTGTACAATCATTTAAATAAACTTCCAAGTTTGCTGATCAGCAAATCAAGCTTGTTAGTGCTGGTGTGCACGAGCCGCATCCGCACCCTAACAAGCCTCATTTGCTGATCTGCTGATCCACACAGAGCCTGCACTGGATAAATTAGGGGAAATGGAATCATTAAAATAAACTTGTCATTCTTCTGGTAGCGCTTTCATTAATAAAATAAAGGCTCAGATGGAGAAACGGTGAGCTTGGATCTCTCTGTAGGCTTGCAAAGCAGGGCAGATGCAAAGTAATTAGTCCAAGTTTAGCCCGCAAGCCTCGCTACGGGCAACCCTGTGCTGTGAATAATCCTGCACGTCGGGTCCTTGAAGGGGAAAAAAACCCTGCTTTTTACTGGTATATTCCATGAGAGTTCGTCTTTGACCCTGCCTTGTGCTCCTGGACCTCGTGAGGGGAGGCTGTGGCAGCCCCTGAGTTGGTTCATTAATCACCTCCAGCACAATTTGTGTAAAAAATAAAAATACGATCAGCGCTATGGCTGGAGGTGTCAACCCCCCCCAGGGCTGTGTTCTTTGGTATTCAAAGCACCGTCTGATGGCCCTGCCTGTCCTTGGAGCTGTGGCTTCAGCAGCCCCGTGCTCAGGGAATGCTGGAGAATCCTGATGTGGGATCTGCTCCCAAACGTAGGAAGGTGTTTGGGGAGGAAGCTCTGTTGGAAATTGTAAATCCAGGTTTGCAGCCCCTCGAGGAGGAGCCTGATGAGGGGCTGGGCTGGGCTGGAGGTGGTGGTGGTGGTGGGGTCTTCAGACCTGTCACACTGAGCTCCTTGACCCCATGTTCCCACCAGGACAGGACGGAAGATCCCACGAGCCCAGGACTGTGTTATGTGGGGAAATAACGGAATAACGAAATAATGGAATAATGACAAAATGTCAGGACTGAATTCTCTGGGGGTGATCTGCTTTCCCTGGGGTGGTCCCTCACCACTAATCCTCACTGACTTTCCTTGCAGTCCACCTGCAGTTCGGCTCCAAGCTTGGACTCAGGTAGAGGAGGGATTTTCCCCCCGGCTTTCATTAGTTCCACGGAAATGCCCTCTGGCAGTGGAGCCAATCCTCTCTTATTAGTGTCTTAATTTTTACTGGCATTACTTCAAATCTGCCTGAAATTTAGCCTAGAGATGAACTTTGGAGGTGAAGTCCAGGGTAAGGAATCTCTGGGAGAAGCAGGCAGGTGACTGCAGTCCCTAAAACCCGGCTGACCTTCCCATTTGGAGACGAGCTGGTAACAAGGGCTGGGAAACTCCTCCTGGAATCTTGTGCTGGGTCCAGCAATGCTGATTAACCTGTTCTTTCCTTAAATTCAGTTATAGTTGATCTCCTCTTAGACTTTGTATTTTGCACAATGAAGAAGCCTCTCAGGTTTTGATGGAGATAGCAGTGATTTTCTGTGCTTTGGAGCTCGTTTTTAAACTCGAGTCACAGCAGCTGCTGTTCAGCAACTTCCTGAAGAAGTGTAACTTTATGTTTTTTATAGGTGCCCAAGTAATTTCCTTGATTGTGCCTAAGGGAATGGTTAATTCAGGGTCTCCAGGCCACCATCCAGCCACCAGGACTGTAATTGTGCTGCTTTTACCTTGAGAGTGGTGCTAAAAAAACTGTATAATCTTCATTTTCGTGCAGCAAAAGAAATCAACCCTTTGCAGTTGCGTTGAACTTCCCGGGGAACGTTCCAGCAGGAAATTTTGGGGTTAGGCATTCCTGAAATAGCTGGTTAGAAGGGCAGTCCTGTCCCTCAGCTCTGCTAAGTGACATTTTAAGCTGCATTGCCACGAGCCTGGATTGTGGGGTCTCTGCCTTGGCTTGATGAGGGCATTTCATCTCTGTCTCAGGATGAAACAACTTCTCCACGTCAAACATCGGCTCTGTGCTTTTTTTTGGAGGGAGTTCAGCTCTTCTAAATGTGTTGGCTGCAGGGATGGAACCTCCTGGATTTTGGGAGATCTCTGTCGCTGCCGCTCCACCCTCACCCCGCGGGTGTGGGATCCCTGCCAGACCTTCCCTGATCCCGTCCTCTATTCCACGTGGGGCCTCGTGGCTGAGGATGTTTTGGGAGTAAATCTGTCCCCACCCTTGCCTTGTGTCCCTCCCTCAGCCTCTCTGCTTGCAGAAATCCAGGTTTGATCAGGGACTCTGATCCCTTTGGCATCAAAAGGAACGCTGAGTTATGGGCAGGCAGATCCCCCTCTCTGCTCTCATTACCCTTAGACCTTCAGGGATTTAATTGCATCAGTCTCAGGTCTTTCTGCTGAGCAAAACGTGGCATTTCTTCGGTGCCTTCCTCTGCTAAAGATCCTGACAGCAGTGGGAGCAATTTGTCACTGTAATTGGCCCACGTAAGCTGCTTTTTCCCCCCATCAGAGCATATTTCCCCTAAACATTTGCTTTTCCTCCTAATTTCAAACTGAACACTGCTCAGGGATTTTCTTGGCTTGCCACTGTAGATGGTCCTGAGGATTATTAAGCAGGTTGGAAGGAGCACCAGAGCGGGGCCTGACTTGCATTTTCAGCCGTGCTCCGAGCCGGGAGCACCTTCTGGGATGGCAGTTCTGTTTACAGTCAGCTGCTAATTAGTGGGAGCAGAGTAATTCTGTAACTGAGGGAACAGGACTGCAGTTCTGCATTTGGAGGCTTTTGGCACTGTAAGCACAGAGCTCAAAAAAACCCAACAACCTTCCCAAAACAAGGAGTGTAGTTTTATTCCACTTAAATCCATTGGGTCACAGAATCACTGAATGGTTCGGGTTGGAAGGGACCTTACAGATTATTCAGTTCCCAATGCCCTGCCATGGGCAGGGACACCTTCCACTAGCCCAGGTTGCTGCATCCCTCATCCAAGCTGGCCTTGGAGGAAGGTCTGGGAAGCAGGTGGGATTATCAGTTGAAGGATTGGGCCTGAGCAGCTGGGGGGAGTGTGGGAGGGACTGGGAGCCCTGGAGCAGCTCCCTCTGCCAGAAGATGGATGTCCCCATGGCATTATCTCCATTCCAAACCTCCAAGTCCCTCCTGGACTATCACTTTCCCCAGCTGGTTTTGGAGCTTTCTTGCTGAATCCAAATGAGCTCCCTGGGGCCTGGGGAGATTGTTGTGCTGGGAGGGTTCCTTTGTGGACACCCTTCAGCCAGGGATCTTGCACTCGGACCTGGGGAAATAAGGATGGACAGGGAGGTGATGGGATGGCCTTTGTGTGCTCCACGCACACATTTTGATGCCTGTGAGAGGGAAAAGTTCAGCCTTCCCCTTTAAAAGGGTTTGCATCCAGCACATCCTTCCCTGTCACCTCCATCCTGCTGGTGCCTGCAGATAAGTGGGAAGCCACATCAGCTCCAGCCCTCGGGCCTTGCCTTTGTGTTTTAATGCATTTTGTGTTCATTCCTGGCCTGGGTGGAGCTCTGGGTGTCACTGGGAGGGTGGCACAGCTCTGATAAGTGGGAAATCACCGGGGGCTGAGAGTGCCCTGTGTGTCAGTGGAGTTCCCGAGGGGCGGAAATCCAAATTTGCTTTGTCTCCTTGTTGTCTGGGAACGCTGCTCTTCCTGGCATGCTTTGTGCTCCTCATAAATCCCATCCCCACGAGGTGGCCTTGGGATCAGCTCAGCCAAGAGTCCTCCAGCTGTGGCAGCCCCTTCTCCTACAGCCTTTTAACAGCCTGTTTGGCTTTTCCAGTCGTCACGGGCGCCGCTGAATCATTTCCCGCTCGGCTCCACGCAGCAGTACCTGAGAAACCACGGCTGTTTCCTGCCCTAAATATGGGGAACATCTGTGTGCACATCTGCAGGGTTCTGTGGATAAATATTGACTTTTTAATGGGCACGTTAGGACCCAGCAGGGCTCGCTGCTGCCCCGAGTGCTTTGGGTTACGGAGTGGCCGCCGTGGCCTCCGAAAGGAGCCGGCTGAGACAAAAACTCAGGCTGTGAACACCTGAGGGCAAAATACGGCACAATTTCAAAGGGCCAAGTCAGTGATGAGAACTGGGGGTTGATTTCTCTGCTGAAGGTTTGGTAAAAGTGACTCTCTCGGGGTGATAATCACAAGATGAGGGGGGGATGCTCCAGAGCGACGTGGGAGCAGCCAGGGACAGAGCCTTGGGATTCCTCCAGCCTTGGGAGTCTGTAAATGTTGGATTCCGGTGCAGGGACTGTGGGATGGTTGCACAGGGCTTGGAGCAACCTGGGATAGTGGAAGGTGGCCCTGCCCATGGAAGGGAGTGGAATGAGATGAGCCTTAAAGTCCCTTCTAGCCCAACCCATTCTGGGATTGTGGGACTCTATGGAATCCCAGCCTTTGCTAATTTACGGTGTGCTGGTGCAGGGAGGGGGTGGGAAGGCTCAACTAATCTCCTGCTGAGAGGACAAACTCTGCTTCCTGAGGGCATTTTGGGGTGATCTGCCCGGATCTCGAGTGGCTGTGCCCTGAGGGCACCGGGACAAGTCACGGGGTGGGGATGGAGCGTTCTGTGAGTGCTTTAAACGTCCCGTGGCTGCTCCCAAAGTCGCGTCTTTGTGGTGCAAACGCGAAAAGCCCCAAAGTCGCTGCCAGCCGCGTGTTCAGGAGGAGTTCTAGGGTGAGGACCCACCCCAGTGATGTAACAGCTGCAGTTTGCTCCCAACACCACGCGGTACAAACGGGGCTTGATGTAATTCTGTTTCCGAAAGCCTTAGAGGGCTCCCAATAACAATCTGAGCTTTTTAGTGCCGGCTCATTATTGACGCAAAACAGTCCAGCGAACCGGGTTGCCGAAGTGCCGATGCCACCACGCATTATTCACGAGCCGCTCGCTCTCCCCCAAATCGCTGCTCTCCCTGTTCCCAGCTCCTGGAAAGCCGCAGAACTTTGGGAAGCTCTTTTTGGAGCGGAATTTGCAGACTCATCCATCAGGGTGGGGTTGGGTTGTGTTGTTGTTGTTTTCCAAATGGAGTTCGCGATGGGCACAGAGGTTTAATTAACGCTGCAGAGTGATGTGTCTGTTTGTAAAGAAATAACGTCCTATAAAATGAGGCAGTGCCGGCTGAAATGCATCTCCTGATGGCCGGGCTGGCATTTTAAGTGCTCACTAAATCACGGAAATATTAAGACCTTCTTGAACAAGGATAATAAAGCGAGGGATTTGGAAATGGTGGGTACTTACAATTAGCCACTAGATAAAGCATTTTTATAGTGATCCCAGAGTTAATCACCTCACAGAGCAGACAGGTGAGGGGGGCAGGGGAATATGTGCAGTTGTGACCCGCAGAGAAAGGAATTTCAAATGGATCCTTTAAGGCCAGAGTCAACGGGGAGAAAATATAAACTTTTTCTGAACTCTTTATCTATTCTTTTGATGAATAAATGCAAACAGCCGTCGTTCTAGAGGAAAACCTCGTGATCAAAAATGTGATAGATCAAGAATATTCCCCAGACAGAGCTGAAGCAGCTGCATGGCAGAATCGAGTGATGATCTGTGAATATTGTTTTCAAACTCCTGCTTTAAATATTTGGAAGTATTCTCAATTACCTCCATGTTTTTAAATGCAAGTCAGGCAAAAATACTGAATTACTCCTTTATGACTTTAATAAAGTAAGGGTTTCCAGCCCCTTCTGCCGTTCTGCCCAGTGATGGGGAGGATGCAGGAGGAGACTCCCAGGTCCCCTCTGCGAGGAGTTTTTTGGCAGTTTGGAAGGTAAAAATGAGATTTTAATGAACTGAACGAGATCCAAATGATGGGGCTGCCTTTCAAGTTAAATACACAGAAACTGATGGTCCTGGTGGGGACACAAACTGTTTGCAGAAGAGCTCATGAAGATTTGTTTCTGTCCCAGGATGGGAAATGATCGTAACAGCTTTTAAAAGGTGTGTAATAGGATTGGGGAAAAGGCTGTCCCAGGTGGTTGGAGGCTCTTTGGAGGTGAAATCTGAGGATCTCTGTAATCATCAGTGTGGATCTGACTCCTGAATGTGTCCCCCTTATCAGCATAAACAGCCCACAATGTCATTTAATTCACCGAGGAGAGTTTTCTTACAGGTGTTGGGATTTTCTGACTTAAAAGAGAGGCATCGGGAGGCACTTCAGAGATTTTTTTCCTAAATAATTCAGGCCCAGAAAAGAAGGAAATCTGCCTGTGTAAGATATTTTGCAACAACTGAAATGATGGCTGAATTTGATGAATGAAGAGTGAGCTCTTGTTTAAGGATTCAGGCAAGTTAAATGTCTCTGAAGGTGAAAAACGGCTCGCACAATCTCCCACGCTGCTTTTATTGCTTGGCACTTCATCATTTCTCCCTGAAAAGATGAGCAAAATGTCAGAGCAACCACTCAGAAAAAGGATGGAGAAGTGATGGGATGAATCCCAGCTCCGGGTGTGGGGCTGGTGATTCCGGAGCCACCGAAGGTATGGCTGTGAGAGATTAAAAAAAAACCAAAATCGACCCAACCAAAAAAACCAAAATCAACCCAACCAACAAAACCCAACGAAATCAAATGAAAAAAAAAAAAAGAAAAAAGAAGAGGAGAAAGGAAAGGAAAAAAAAAAAGGAAAGAAAAAAGAAGAAAAAGGGAATGATGATGAAGAATCAAGAAAACTCAACCCGGGCATCCTGGCTGGGATGGGTTGGAAGAACAAACATATCTTCTGAAATATCTTCCCTGTTTTGTTCTGAAGTGTTTCAGGGTGGGTATTTTTGGAGTGTCCTGTGCAGGGCCAGGAGTTGGACTCAGTGGTCCCTGTGGGTCCCTTCCAGCTCAGGACATTCCATGATTGTGTGAATCAATGCAGGGACATTTTAGGAGCAGCTGCTTTTGTTTGCCGAGTCTTAATTTGATCTACTTTTATGGGATAAAAATTGATTTGAAAAAGAACTTCCTCCATCAGCTGCCACTTGGAAACGTTTCCAAAGTGAAAGAAAACATCCCTTCAAAATCTCTGTTGCAAGAAGCATTCCTGTAAGTGGAAAATTTACCAAGAAACAACTTTTTTTTTCCTGAAAGAGGAGCTCAGGAAAAAAACTATTTTGGGCTTCTTGGAACCAAACCTCATGCCTGTTGGGCCCAGGAGTTTGGAGATGTGAACTGGCCCATCTCTCCCCTCCAATTTATGGCAGAATAAGCCAAGTTAAAACAGCAAGTGACCCTTGGAAGCTGCAGAAAAGCCCCTTCAGGTGAGAGAGGGTAAATTATTCTGGTTAGTGCTGACTGCTTGTCAAACCCCAGCCCGACTATTCCCCATCTTCTGCCCCTCAAGGTCAGAGATCTTGACTGAAACTCCTCCTGGATCCTGCTGAAATAACTGCAGTGACCAAGAGGGAGGATGAGGAGCTGTTTGGAGGAGCAGGGAGGTCTCTTTTGTGGGTAATTTGCTGCTGGATTCCTTTTTTTTTTTGCCCTTTCTGCTCCCCGTTATTAAGGGCCAAGAATTTCCCCCCCTGCTCATTTCCTTCCAGAGAAAGCTGCCAGGGGATGTTGGGAACACACCCCCTGGGCTGTGTTTTGTGGGCAAACAAACCTGATTTGTGAGGAATATTTCGGATCTTTGACCTTTTGTGCTCGGCTGTTAGAGGAGAGGGGAGCTGTGCCCTGTGGATTTCCAGGGAAAAAGCCCTCTGGGGTTGGAATCTTCTCACCATGGATGGTGCTCCTGCCACCTCTGAAGGGAGATTGATTTTTAAACACTTTATCTTTTTTTCTCTTTTCAGGAGGAGAGGCATTCCCTGCACAGGTAAACCTGGGTGGAGAAGCTCCTTGGGCTGGGCCAAACCCCCCAAAATCTCTGCAGGTCTTGCTCCCAAAAAGGTAAATCCCTGGGAGGTCTCTCAGCAGGGGAAGAAGGTTTTCATCTTTTGCTTGTCGAAGGTGGAATTTTATTCAGCTCTGAAAGCAGGAAAACTTTCCTTCCTGTCCTCTCCTGCACCCAGGAAGGGAATCCTGGTGGAGCTGTGGAACAGGGACCTTCCCAGGGAGGAGATCAGAGGTGACATCTGGCACTTAGAGAACTGATTTCCAGGGAGTTTTGCTCCAAATATTTCCTTTCTGAAGCAGAAAGGAGTAAAAGCATAATTTTCCAATAATTTTAAACCCCATGAGCCCCTTTGCTTGAGGAGGACCAAACAACTTTACTTCAAATTCCATTTTTTATTTTCTGAGGCAAGGCATTCAGCTTTTAAAAAAATGGGTTGTAGGACAAATCAAATCATCTTAGAAATGCCTGAATGGGGCACATCAAAATTACTGAAGTGCTTTTGCCTAAATAAAATATTACTGACATTAAGTGAGGTCTTGAGAACGTTCAGGCTGGGATGAAAACGCTCCCTGTTCAACACCAGCTCTTGGAAGCGTTTCCAGGCAGAGATAATTTGCAAAGGCTTAATTTTTTTTTATTTATGAAATTCTGAAAACACAGAAATACAAAATTTTACCCCCACCCTCTTTAAGCTGAAATTAATTTGTGTTTTCTCTTTTTTTTTTTTTTAATGTTTGGGGAGAGGAAAGATGGTCCACCTTGATTATTTCTCAGTTCCTCCTGGTCCTGTCCCAGCTTCTCCCATGGGGGTAAGTGGAAAAAAACCCCAACCCTTGAATTGAAAATCCCACAAAACTTTCCAACAACAAATGTTCTTCTAGGAAAAAAATTGGAAATAATGAAATTTTTTTTTTGGTAGGAATATTTAGGAAAAAGAAATTGGAAACTATGACATTTTTTTGGTGGGAATATTTAGGAAAAAAGAATTAGAAATAATTGATTTTTTTTGGTAGGAATATTTAGGAAAAAAGAATTAGAAATAATTGATTTTTTTGGGTAGGAATATTTAGGAAAGAGGAATTGGAAAGAATGAATTTTTTGGGTAGGAACATTTAAGAAAGAGGAATTGGAAAGAATGAATTTTTTGGGTAGAAATATTTAGAAAAAAAAGAACTGAAATAATGAAGTTTTGGGGTCAGAATATTTAGGGCTGTCTCTGCCTGCAGGTGCAAGTGCTGTGGGGCATCACCATACACCAAATATTTGATCTTTTGGAGGAAATTGGTGCTGGAGAAAATAATTTACGGGACAATTATTTATGACAATGTGCTCTGGGAAGGTTTTGGAAAAGGGAATAAGCCAGGTCTGCTTTGGGAGGAAAAACTGGTCTTGATCTCATCATAAGTGGAGGTTTTTGGAGCTGAGACGGGAGAAAACGTGTGCAAAAGGGAATTTATTTAAATACAGTTTTACACTCATTCCATAATAGTAGCATTTTATCTTTCTTACATTGATTTATGGGCACCGAAGCAGAACAGAGGAGTCAGAAAAAAAGCGATTAATGAAGAAAGAAAAAAACCCCCTCGAGATAAAAAAAAAAAAAACCAAAACCCACAAGAAAAAAACGAACAAAAAAAAGAGCGAGAAACCTTCCCAAAGCTGAAGAAAGGGGGATAATTGATGGTTCCATTTTAACCTAATGTTATTTCTGGATCTCTCCCTCACTCTTTTATTTTTTTTTTAATATAATGTGTTATTTACTGCCTGCTCGGGAGCTGACAGCAAATAAACAGCATTTGCAATCTAACGTCGTTAGTGCCCTGATGCACTTGCTCATCCCGCTTGGCTGTCAGGTTCCAGCTCCATCCAACATCCTTCAGCTGTCTCGTGGTGATGGAGCCTGTTTTTAATCAGCACAGGGCTCTAATTGCCCTGATTGGGAAGTTTGAGCCGAGTGCCGCTCGTGGTGGAGGTTCTGTGGGAATAAACGGGAATGATGGTGCTGGTGGGAAAGGTTCTGGTGGGGGGATTTGTTTCTTTTAGCGCTTGGGAAAGGTCACTTTGGAGGGAAAAAGGGGATCTTGTGCCCAGGAATGGGCTGCTGAAGGGGCAGGGAGGTGTTGAAGGAGCCCAAAGTGTTGATGGAATCCGACGCTGGATGAGCTGCTGGGCCACAAATTCCTCCCTCTGGTTTGGCGGGTGTTGTGAGTGAAGGGGTGAAACAGGTTTTGGGTTGTGCTGATCCTGGAATTATTGAGGTTGGGAAAGACTAGAGACCATCAAGTCCTCCCCGTGCCCGATGCCCACCTTGTCCCCAGCCCAGAGCACTGAGTGCCACTCCAGGCATTCCTTGGGCACCTCCAGGGCTGGGCACTCCAAACCTCCCTGGGCAGCCCCTGCCAGGGCCTGACCACCCTTTCCAGGGAGAAATTCCTGCTGATGTCCAAACCAAACCTCTCCTGGTGTAACTTGAGGCCGTTCCCTCTCCTCCTGTCCCTGTTCCCTGGGAGCAGAGCCCGACCCCCCCCAGCTCCCCCCTCCTGTCAGGGATTGCAGAGCCAGAAGGTCCCCCCTGAGCCTCCTTTTCTCCAGGCTGAGCCTCCCCAGCTCCCTCAGCTGCTCCTCACACACTGACTCCCTAGTGATGATCCTACTTTGCTGATGGGGAGTGACTCTTAACTTTGTCACAGATTTCCCAGTATTTGGTGTTTCTCCTCCCAGGCTCTGCTGGGGCAGTTGTGGAGCAAAAAAACCTCTGACTAGAAGTGAAATTAAACTTCTACGACTGCTCAAAAAGTTTGGAAGGGTGAAAGCATCTCCTCTCTTTTTCCCTCATGAAACTGGAACCACTTGGTGAAATAAAGCTTCCTGCACTGAAAAAAAATTACTTTTTCGGGAGAACTTTATGAGAAATTGCCTATTAATTGCAACCACTATAAACTGCACTACTTAAATCATCTTCCAGTTGCACATTTTTAGCTCTGCTCCCTGTTCATCCTCTGCAACTAAAAAGGCTCTGCCTTGGCGAGCTGGGTCCTCTGGATGTTAAATTAAAGAAAGATTTAACCTCTGACATGGAAATATCTGTGGTTACATTTAAATCCCTGTCTCTCACACCACATTTATGGATAGGAGAAGGAGGAATGGCTTCAAACTGAAAGAAGGTGGGTTTAGATGGAGTATTGGGAAGAAATTCTTCCCTGGGAGGGTGGTGCAGGCCCTGGCACAGGTTGGGCAGAGAAGCTGTGGCTGCCCCTGGATCCCTGGAAGTGTCCAAAGCCAGGTTGGAGCACCCTGGGCTGGTGGAAGGTGTCCCTGCCCATGGCAGGGGGTGGAATGAGATGGGATTTAAGATCCCTTCCAACCCAAACCATTCCAGACAGCTAACGGGGGGTTGGTGTTGACACACTTGAGCACGTGGCATTACTTAGGTTTAATCTCAGCTCAGCTGGTATCAGGAATAACCATTTTCTTCTCTGCTTTTTATGCATCAGGACTGAATCCAGAAGTTTTCGTTCCCTCCTTAGCTGGGGACTCCTGGAAATAGGTGGAGCACCCACATCTCCTGGTTTGGGCTGCGTGCCTTATTCCCTCTGCAGCTTTTCCATTCCCTGGCATTCCCAAGGCATCATTTTCGTGGGAGAGCAATTCTGCAGCCACCAGCCCAGGGAGAAGGTTTGAAGGTGGGTGTTCTCAGCTCCCTTCCTGCTCCATGGCTTTGCAGCAGCTCCTCCAGCTGCTGTGGGAAGATGCTGGAGTGGGAAAGGGGGTGGAGCAGTGTCTCTTCTGTCCCTCCTGGAGCAGGTTCAAGGTGTTGGATGGGGCTGGAGAAAAGGAGGCTCAGGGGGACCTTCTCACTCTCTGGAACTTCCTGACAAGGAGGAGGGAGCTGGGAGGGATTTGGGCTCTGCTCCCAGGGAACAGGAGACAGGACAAGGAGAAACAGCCCCAAGCTGTGCCAGGGGAGAGTCAGGTGGGACAGCAGGAAGAATTTCTTCACAGAAAGGGTGGTCAGGCCTTGGAAGGGGCTGCTCAGGGAGGTTTGGAGTCCCCATCCCTGGAGGTGTCCAAGGAATGCCTGGAGTGTCACTCAGTGCCCTGGGCTGGGGGACAAGGTGGGTGTTGGGCACAGGGGGGACTCGATGACTTTGGAGGTCGTTTCCAACCCCCTTTTCCAAGTGTTTGATTCCATGACTCTTGTCTTGCCTCGTTGTGGCCCTGCCCTCAGTGCAAGTGGCCATGAAGATGGTCAGAGCCCACTTGCCATGATTTTGGGGGGCCATGAGCTGTCACACACCTGTTTTGTGCAGCACCTCCTCTGTGTTGGCCTCCAACCTTCCTGCTTTCAGCAGCTCCTGGTACAAGGTTCCTGGGGATAATTGTTCTGGGGTAAAAAAAATAGGGATTGTGGTCATCTTGGGCCTGGTGCAGAGATGTTTTTCATTAGGCTTTTTAGTGTTCAGTTTAATGTGCAATTTCTCTGCCTGAAAAAACCTATTGACTCAGCTCTTAAGATAATTACTGGATTTCACATTGAAAAGCCTTCATATAAATATTGAAAAAAAAAAAAAAAACAAACCACAAAAAACACTACAAAAGAACAAAGACAAAACAGCTTCATGTTATTAATCAATGAGAGGAGAAGGGCGTATTGTTATGAAAATACAGCACCCACTCCTCCAGCTTTCAGGGAGCAGCAGATGGCACAACATTTGTGGAGACATATCTTCCCCAAACAGTCGGGATTAACCATTTCCCAGCTCCCCTTGCCCGTGTTTTAACGAGGCAGGGAAAGGCTGGGCAGCAACTGGTTTGGTTTTTTTTTTTTGGGGCTGGCAGCAGGAACAGGCTGAAGGTGTCCTTGGCTTAATGCAAGTGACTTTTTGTGTTCCGTTCAGATTTATGTCCCCCGCTTTTGGCGTGCCAGGCTCGGCGTTTCTTTTTCGAGAGATATAGAGGGATGTTACAGATATGTTGGACTGAGACCAGCATATATCACACTCCACTTTCCCTGGGTGTGTGTGTGTGTGTTGCAATGCAGAAGTGGTGACTTTGCTGGGCACGTGCTGCTGCTGTAAATTGGATCCATCCCGCTCCAAAGGGAAGGAGGAGAGAAGTCAAGGATAACCAAAACGTGCTTTTCCCAGCGGTGGAATTGCCCTGGCCCAAGCCTGATCCCTGATCCCAAAGTATTTACAGCAGCTTGTAGTGACAGGGCAAGGGGAATGGCTTCAAAGTGAGAGATGATAGGTTTAGGTTGGATATTGGGAAGGAATTCTTGGCTGGGAGGGTGGGCAGGCCCTGGCACAGGTTGGGCAGAGAAGCTGTGGCTGCCCCTGGATCCCTGGAAGTGTCCAAGGCCAGGTTGGTTGGAGCAAGCTGGGCTGGTGGAAGGTGTCCCTGCCCATGGCAGGGGTTGGAATGAGATGATCTTTAAGGTCCCTTCCAATCCAAGCAACTCTACAGTTCTCTCCTAAATGAGCAGATCTCTTGTTCTGGAGCTTCATAAAGACCTGTAGGGCTTAGGGAGGTGCCTGAGTATTTTTTCTGCCATATCCTGTGTGATTTTTTTCGTGCAGCTTAATGGGAAAGAGAAAGCAGGCTGTGCTGCTCCTGCAAATCAACCCCCTGGGTCCCTTCTAAATGCCTTGACTTGGTGGTTTTACATGGGAAGAGCAGTGAATGTTCCAGTGCTAATCCAGTTCTGGAGTTCTGCAAAATTCAACGAGCAGGAAGAGCTGCCACTTGCCAAGTCCTGCTGTGCTCAGGGACTTGCAGACCTTGATCCTAAAAAAAAAAGTTCTAATCTGAAGGGAGAGACGCCAAAAGCAAGGAAAAGTCGATCAGAATTGCTAAGCCCACCTTCCTTTCGATACAATAACTTTTCTTGACTATATTTATATAAAATACTCCTCCTCCACCCCCCCTTTTAATTTTCTGTTTTTATTTGCTGTTGAGAAAGCCAGAAACAGGGAGATAAAACCACAGAAAAATCCCCACCCCAGAAACAAACCCGGCAGGCAGCAGGAGAGGGGAACCATCCATTTTCATCTGCAGCTCTTCACCGAATGAAAGGGGAAGTGTATTTATTCTTTCCTTTCTCCAGGGGACTTCCCCGAGTTATTAGAACCTGCCTTATTAAATAATTGAGGAGGCTTGTCAGAAAGTGACTTCTCCCTCCCTACCCCTCGCCCGAGAGGCGCAGGAAATGGCACGTCAAGGAACATTTGCCGGGAAAGCTTCAGGGATCGTTAACGCTTGTCACCGCTGAGGTGATTAAGGAACCAGAAACAGCGATGCTTCTCCCTGCCTGGTTTGTAAATAGGGAAGTGTCCCGTTTTTCCATCCTCCTGGCTGGGAAGGGGGAGGTCAAAAGGTTGGGGTGTGGGCAGGACAAGGAGAATTCTCGGCCAAGTGGATGGATGTCCCAGAAATTCCCCATGGAGAGGTCACCAGGGGAACTTCCCACCCTCAGGAGCACCTGGGGGTCAGGGGAGGTTTGGGTTGGATCTCAGGACAAGGTTCTTCCCCCAGAGGGTGGCTGGCACTGAACAGGCTCCCCAGGGCAGTGGGCACAGCACCAAGGCTGCCAGAGCTCCAGGAGGGTTGGGATGATCCTCTCAGGGACAGGGTGGGACTCTTGGAGATGGTCCTGTGCAGGGCTGAGGGTTGGACTGGATGATTTTTGTGGGTCCCTTCAACTCAGGTCATTCTCTGATTCCTTGATTTCTGGATACTTCCCACCATCTGTGGTTATTTGGGTTCCTCCCACAATTTTGAGCCGCCCTGCCCTTAATCACGATGGTGAGTGTGAATTCCTCTGTCTCTCTTCCATCAAAAAGTGCTCCAGCAAGTCCATATCTTTCCATCCACCCTGATTCCTAAGAAATTCCCTCTGCAGAGCCAGAACAGGTTTTACACCTTGTCTACCCTGATGTTTTTAGGCAGCTTGCATTGCCCAAGATCTGAAGCTTCAGGGGACAGGACAGGACAGGACAGGCAGGACAAGGAGGGAGGTCGGGACAAAAACTGCCACTGCAGCAAGTGGGTGGTTGTTAAAACCTCGGGTCTGAAAATAATTCTCTGAGTTCTCCCAGCTGTGGCAAAACATTGAGAGCCAGTGATGGGATGTTTTTGTCCCACCCCTGGGGAGTTTGTTTAAAAACCCCTTTTCCTTCCTTCCTACAAGGACAATTCTTCAGAACCAGGCAGGACTGCAGTCCATGGTCCTGTGCAGATGAAATCCAACCCTGTGGTTGGATCCAGTCCCAAACCACCTTGGCCACGATGAATCTCTGAAATTCCACAGCTGGAAGGAGCCTCTGGGGGGATTTGTGACTTCTTCACCCCGAGGTCCTCCCCTGGTGCTGTCACACTAAAATCTCAGCTCGATTTGGTTTGTTTTAGCTCAGCTGTGTCAAGGCACCGTGTCCCCAGCTGGGAATAAACCGGAGGAAATGGCTGGTTAATACAATAAATAAGCACAAAAATGATGAAGTAATCGCTGTTTCAATGTCTTCATGGGAGTTTTGTCCCCAGAAAAGTCTGATCTCTCCAGCTGGACCTCACCAGCACCACGCTGATGTCACAGCCACAGCTTGGAGAAGTTATCAGTACATTTGGGAACCAGCTCTAATTTTAAGGAATACGTCATTCAAGTGGGATGATTCAACATCTCTTTATTCCACAGACTCACCCAAAGGGAGGGGGGGAAATGTTTTGGAGCAGCCTTGTGTTTCACCTCTCGTTCTCCTGCTTGTTCTCCTGTTGACCTCTCCAGGAGGTCGAGGTGAACCCCCAGCTCCCAAACGAGGGTTTGTAAATGCAGGCTCAGTGCTCTTAAATCTCCCCCCACCCCTCACCCTTTCTCCCAGTGAATTAGGAGCTTGGAGATAAGATCTCAGGCCCCCGCTGTGTTCAGACAAATAGACAAATAGATGCCTTTTTGTTTTTGAAAGGCTCAACCCAGAAACAATTTCAGACTCTGAAGGGGAAGGTCATTGCCTATCTCTTACACTCATAAAATATTGCAGTTGGCTGATGAGCTGAATCCTGTGTTTTCAGCCCGGCTGGCACAGCTCCTGCAAACTGCTCTGTCTCCCCAAATAGGCCTCCCTTCTCCGTAAATCACCCTGTTGTCAGCTCTGCTTTCACCTCTCCCAGTGAGATGCTGACACTTTGTTCTCTGTTTCCAGCAGCTTTTTTAATTTTTTTTTCCACGCCCCCCTCCCCCCCCAGCCCCGTGCTCAGGGGAAACTGTTCCCTGGAGGCGATTTCTGTGATGGGTTCAGCCTCTCTTTCCACGTGGGAATTATCCAGCGAGACACTTGGATGTTTTGACGGTGGTTGTTTACTCCTTCAGCTGTGGTGGTTGAACGTCCTGAAGGCACCAGTGTCGAGCAGTTCTTGAGGCAGCACTTGAGGCTTTAAGTGGTGATCCCAGAGATCTCTTTGTGGTGATCGGGTGCCCCAAAACTCCTGAGGTGGGTGAGTCTCTGCACAGTTGGATGTAACTCCCATAAAAAGGCCTAAAGAAATACCTGTATTTCAGGAATTTCACCCTAAAAATACGCTTGTGTGGTGAGGGATGGGACTGACAGGAGTATTTTGCCACCAGGCTGCTCATTTTTTCACAGCTTTTCAGCACAGTGGGGTCAAAACCCTCTTCCAAACTTGGTCACCTCTTCCTTGTCCAGTGGAAAAAAGGCACTTCAGGGCATTTTTGGGGCTATCCAGAGGACTGTGAGTCCAATTCCCCTCTGAGGTTCCCATGGCTGGTACTACACTTGTCATCCAATTATTTTTAATGAAAAAACAATTTGTTTCTTTCTTTTTTTTTTCCCCTGGAAGCAGGAGGAGCTGAGAACAGCTGAATAAGGTTATCCTGCAGTCCTTGCCTTTCAGCATTAATTGGCTGGGAATGGATTCCCCACTCAGCTAATTAGTTCTAATTGTGTCACTCTCATTATCTTGCTGTTTTGCCTCCTGCCACAAACAGGCCTGGACAGAGCTGAGGAGAAGAAGCTGCAAGTGGACTTTATCCAGGGCTGTGTAGCCACAACCAAGGCATGCAGCTGGTCCCAAGGAGCACCTCTGCCACACAGAAGGGATCAAGGCTGACCCTCAGGTCGAGTGTGAGGTGTGTTGTGGTGACCAGGATGGTTTTTTCCTCTGGGAGATACTTTCAGACTCCAGTTGTCCTTTTCGCTTGTACCTCAGTCCTCTCCTTCATCCCTTCTTGATTTGCAGTGTAATCATTAGGGGACCATCTCCCAAGCTACAGGAGACAAACTCTGTGAAATGAGGTCTCTGCTGGATGGTTTTTTTGTGGAACATCAATTTTTGCATCTGCTTTTGGAGGAGCAGACGTGGGGCTGGGAAGCACCCCATGGGACCTTGGGTTGGAAGGGACCTTAAAGATCATCTCATTCCAACTCTAGTGGGCACCTTCCACTATTCCAGGTTGCTCCAAGCCCTTGGACACTTCCAGGGATCCAGGGGCAGCCACAGCTTCTCTGGGCAAGCTGTGCCAGGGCCTGCCCACCCTCCATGTGGGCACTTCTCTGCCGGGTGCAGCCCTTGTGGGGAGACCCAGGACTCTGCCTGTGCTCGGCCAGAAGTTGGGTGAGATCCCAAACTCACCTCCCAGCCCTTCCCCAGGCACCTTCCCCTTGGCACCACCTGGGTCTGGTCTCCAGGAACGCTTTTGTCTGCATCCCACCTGGGATGGACCACCAGGCCCTGGCTCTGGAGCTGTGCCCTTGTCCAGGTATCTCCAATCCTTCTGCTGTCCCTCTCCCTTTCTGGCCCTGCCTGCTTTGCAGGAGCTGAGGCTCTTCCCCTCCCCTCCCAGTTGGGATCTCCTGCCTCTTAGGTGGGTTTGGTGGCAGTTGTGGTGTCTCTGTCCCCCAGGTGAAGCTGCTGGTGGAGCTCTCTGGTCTGGTTTTCTTCCCAACCTCTTTGGGGTGGTTTTTCCTGCTGAGCACCAAAGCCTGGAAATCAGCTCTGATTGCACCAAGGTCTGTTTGTTCCTGTCCCATCCAGAGAGGGCTTCCCTGCCCTGGGTGGTGGGTTGGGTGGAGGCTGATGCTGCTGATGCACAGAGTGTTTTGGTTTCCTTCCTCGGAGCACCAACCCCTTTGCGTGCACAGTTAGAGGTGCATGTCAGGTGTCATCAGTCTGCTCTCAGCTTTCTCTGCACCAACCAGCGACGTGGCAGGCTTGGAAGAGGACAAATGGACCATCACCTGCCTGAAATAAGCTTTTCCTGACTCTTTTCATCAGTAATGGGAAATGTTTTCTGTGCCTAATACGCATCTCTGGCTGGCACAAAAAGGGAAATGATGAGGAAGAGGCAGGGCACAAGTGACTACGACGTGTAGGTGCTTTTCTATGTGTAATGATGCTCCCCTTCTAATGTTCTGTAGCTGGAAGAGAGGAGGGAGAAAGATATTTAAGATTTAGGAGTTATGAAGTGTCTTATTTATTCATCTGACTCCTGGAGTGCGTTGTGAGCGCAAATTCTTGTAATGCGGGGAGGTTTTAAAGCTCCGAGCGAGTGTCCCTCTCGTGGGAAATGCTGCTGCCAAACACAAAATAACATTTTCATGATTCCAGGGCCTCGGGAATGTCTGACAGCTGCTGGTTTGTCCTCATCTACTCTGCTCTTTTCCCTTTGCTGAGTGGAACGAGACGGTTGTGGCGTGGGCAGAAGGGCCTGTTCTTATCTCGCAGGAGCGTTTTTGTGTCGTTTTCTGAGAGGAATCCCACAGAAAACGAGGTGGAAAGCTCAGCCAGCTCCTGTCCAAGGCCTAAGTGGTGCCTCCCCCAGAGAGCTCCCTCTGGGGTTTCTCCCGTGGATGTGCAGGGTGGATACCCTGGGGTGGCACAATCATCACCCCACCTAGCTCAGGTTTGTTTTTCACAGTTATTCCCTGACACAGAAAAAAAAAAAGGACAAGATGAAGTGAAGTGTTTAACTGCAAGGGATCACAGGAGTGTTTGGGATTTTCTGCAGGATGAGTGGAAGGTTTTACACATGCTCCATCACTGGGACACCTTATTTTGGCCCTTGTTTTCCACGGGTGAGAAACCTGGAACTTGCCCTGCCTTTACCACCTTCTTTTGCAGTTCTCTGCTGGGAGTTTCATTTGAAACCCTTTGAAATCGGTGGGAGAGTGTCCTCCAGAGGTTTATTGATCTGACCCCAGTCCTCCAATAAAAAGGAAGGATGTTTTAAAATCTGTGACAGGGCTTATTCATCACACCTTCAGCTTCAGGACCAGGGGGAATGGCTTCAAGCTGAGAGAGAGTAGGTTTAGATTGGATATTAGGGAGAAATTCTTGGCTGGGAGGGTGGGCAGGCCCTGGCACAGCGTTACCCAGAGAAGCTGTGGCTGTCCCTGGATCCCTGGAAGTGTCCAAGGCCAGGTTGGACAGGGCTTGGAGCAAGCTGGGCTGGTGGAAGGTGTCCCTGCCCATGGCAGGGGGTGAAACAAGATGATTTTTAAGGTTCCTTCCAACCCAAATCGCTCCCTAATTCTCTGATTCTTTGCCTCTTGCCCTCATTAGGAATCACCACCCCGTTGAGAGGGTCACAGCCCTGTCAGCTCCACGTGGAAAGCACAAGAACAGTTCCAAGGTGTTCCATGGGGGAGTCCAGGTGGTCTCAGCACCAGGTATCCTTCTTCCCTCCCTCTGTTAAAAGCTTTAAGTTTATGCAGCCCCTGGGATGGTCTCTGTGAAGTTCCTGCTGCACCTATAATTGTAAAATTTGCAGAATTGTAAAATTGTAAAATTGCGAGAATATTTCTTTTGGAAACACAAGAGGGAGAGAAAATGGAATTTGCATCCCAGCCCCAAACCACACCTTCTCCAGAGTCAAAGTAGGGAGAGTCTCCATCCTGCAGAATGAGGAATATCCTGTGCTTTCTGATGCCTTTCTCGCCTCCTCTGATCACCCTGCCTTCTCTTGCTCTGGTCTTGGTGAGATTTGTTGTTGCTGGGATTCAGGCTCGGAGCTCAATTGGGAAAATGGGCAAAACACTTTAATTCCTCCTCTGTTTTTCCATTTTTTTGTTGACTAAATACCTCTGGAAGGTGCAGGCTCTCCGTGCTGGCCTCAGTCAGCTCCCAGCTCTTGAAATCAGCAGCACCACGTTGATTTATACCTGCTTTTCCACACTGACACTTTATGTGCACCAACAATAACCTAAATTTTGCCAGAGCTCTCTCTTCACCCTCTCCTTTCCATCACTTCTGTTCCCTGCACCCACATCTGCCGGCTCCTCACGTGTCGCCGCTCCACGGGATGGATCTCCGGGCGTCTCTTCCCGGAGCTCAGCTCTTCCATTTCTTTGTCTGGCAGGAGGATGGATCAAGGCTTTGCAGTGATCTGTGCTGGGCCATGAGCACTGAGTGAATCATCCTGGGACTGTGTCAGAAGAGTAAACTGCACAAGCCTCCAGTTCCCAGAGCTGATGCCTCTGCCTTGACCCTGACGTTGTTTATGTCCCACGGGTGAATTCCACGGGCTCGTCTTTGCTTTGCAGCTCTTTTGCTCCCTGTCCTGCAAATCTGCGCCTTCACCATCCCAAACCTGCAGCTCTGGGAGTGTCCAGCTGGGAAAAATGTCTGAGAGGTTCGTCTCTGCCCCAGGGAGGTGTTTTGGGGTCCTACATTGGCGCTTTCTTCCTTCCGTGTGGTTTCTCTCCCCTTCCCTCCCTGCATTTCACCCTCACCCTCAATATCCTGAAATCATCGAGCCCTCAAAAAATTCCTCAAATCCATTCACTGTGTTATCTGCTCTTGCTGATTCCTAACTCTTTCCCCTGAAACTTGCAGCTTTTCTGCCTTATTTACTTCACTTTATTTACTTCACTTCTCTAGATATAACTGGAGTTTCTCTGCACAGCCCCAGTGTCTGCACTCTGTCCATGGTACTTTTGAGTAAGACCAAGTACAAAACTTCCTTCTGCTCATACAAAATGCAGCTCAGTTTGGTTAACTGGCTGATCTTGAGCTGGGATATGTATCCCTTTTTGTTGTGGTTTAGCCTGGCAGGCAGCTAAACCCACCTCTGTCTCTCTCCCCTCCTGGTGGGATGAGGGGAAGAAAAAGAAAGTAAAAATCGTGGGCTGACATAAAGAGATTGTTGTCGTGTTAAATCCAAACCACAGCACCAGCTCCTAGGAAGAAAATGAACCCTTTCCCAGGACAATATCCACCCAATTAGCATTTCCTTCATGCCCAGATCCCATGTTCCCAAAACATCCTTTCCAGTGAGTTCATTTAGTCCACGATTTTGGGATCCGTGGGTGAGTGGTGTGGGGCTGCTGCTTGTTCTCCTAAATCACCTCCAGCATGGCTAATTCCCTGTGGGACAGGCTACCTTTCTCCATGGTGTCACTTCCCTGGCTGACACATAAAATCCTCACTGAAGGGACTCTTTTCTTTCACACCTGCCAGGAGTTGCCTGCAGAGGCTGAGGGTTTGTTCCTTTTTCCCAAAACAAACTTTTTCTTAGAAAAACTCCTTCATTCCTTACTAAATAAGGTGACTCCCAGGATTTTGTTGTGTGCAGGAATGACTGATCCCACTTCAGCTGCAGCTGGAGCAGCCACAGTGCCTGTGATGGATCAGCAGATCCAGAGACCTTCCCTTCCCCTGGAGGGCACGGAGCACTGTTGAGAAGGGCAACTTTTAATCTCAATTTAAAAGTGGCACCGGGACATTCCTTCGGGGTGAGCTAAATCCTGTCTCCATCAGAAAGGAGACAGGTGAGCTCACAGCCAAAAATAGGGATCATTGCTTGCTGAGAAATTACTGCTTGGCCATGGTGACTGTTCTTTAAAGGAAATCAAACCCACATTGGGTTGCTTTTCTCACCCAGCTTTGTTTTCCCTTGCAGATACAATGAAGTGCACTCTCTTTGTTAGCTGAAAAGAGGCTGAAACAACAACAAACCACTTACAGCCCCACATGAGTGACTGCAGGGAGCTGCCAATCTGTTAAATGACTGAGGCCAAAGGACCCCAGTTCTGGAAGAAATCTGTATTTATTGCAAGGTTTCCCCTGGGCAGGCTGGAGCATGTCATGGGAAAAGCAGGGGTTCACTGTCAGGGTAAGTAATGGAATTCTGTGCAGGACTGGAGGGCTAAATATTTCCCTGGAAGTGTTCAGAGATAGATTGGATGGGGTTTGGAGCAACCTGGTCTAGTGGGAGGTGTCCTTGCCTGTGGCAGGGGGTGGAACAAGGTGATCCTTAAGGTCCCTTCCAACCCAAACCATTCCATGATAAGCACAGTTCCTGTTTGTCCCAGATTTCCTGGGTGAGTTTGCACAGGTGGGCACCTCTACCTTTGGTCTGAAAATTCCCCAAAGAGTCCCAAAATCCTCTTGGATGGATGTGGAAAACCTTCCTTGCTCTCCTGTATACGATTTGGTGAAAGTGGCTTTGGCTGGGACTTTGTGGCCATAAACCCAACTAGATTGGGGTGTTGAAGTATCCCAGTGGATCTGGGATATCTCAGGGGTGTTTTGGGAGCAGGTCCTGGCAGGTGCTTGCAGCAGTCTGAGCCCTGGGCAGCAGCACCCACGAGGTCCTGGCTGTGAAGCAGCGAGCAGTGTGTGTGTGTTGGGAGGATGAACAGCAAGAGCCTGGACCAGTGTGGGGATAAAGGGGGAAAAGGAGGCAAAATAAACTTTGGAGTGCTGTAGGAACTTCAGCTTCTCTGCCCTTTTACCCCCAAATCTCCAGCTTAATGTGTGACACACACACACACAATTCCACACTGAGAAAAGCAATATGAGACTCCTGTGGGTATATCAATATATTATCAATATCCCCAAAGAGCTCTCAATTGCAACCCTTCCCCATCTTGGATTTTCCAGCAGGAAAGCTGGCAGTTCTTTAGCTTAAAACTTCTAAATTCTTAAGCTGTGCTTGGCTTCCCCTAAAAGCATCAAAGCATGGTCTGAAGGGTTGTGTCTGGGTTTTTCATCACAGCTTGGAGCTGCCGTCATTAAAACGGGCTCATCTGAAAAGGAGCTTTTAATTTTCGAAGCGTGTGGTTTTGGAGGTAATTGGGTTTGTCTCACAGTCACTCAGAAGCCCGGGTGTCAGGTAAAAAAACCCCAGGATTTCATCAGGAAATCCCTGCCTGGTGTTGTATTGATTAATGAGAATTTTCGGCAGTTATACAGAATAATTATCTGCCTGCCCTGTAAGAGCAACAGGAGCGCACTAAAAACAAGTAACTCCACAAGGAAGAAGCCCAAATGCAGTGGAAATTAAAACCCAGCATTTTCTGTCGTGGCACTGAGTTTGTTCTCTGTGCTGTGAGGCCATGTTGTGGGAAAGAGGAATGTGGGGATGAGTGGAGGGGAATCCCAGGCTCCTCTTCTTTTGCCCTGTCCCTCCATCCCAGGCTGGCATTGCCCCTCCAGAGCTCCTGGCCATGGGTTGGGACAGCACATGGAACACCCTCAGCCTGCCAGGAGAGAAGTGGCCTCAGTGCTCAGTAGGAAATGATAATTCCTTGGAGAACTCAGAGCTGTTGCTTTCAGCTCTGGGAGCATCTGAGCATCTTTTCCTTGATTTCTCAGCTCTGGAGCTGGATTAGCCAGGACACCTGCACAGGAATGAAATACTTTGAGAGGTGGATGGAGACAATTCCCAAACCCAATCCTGCAGTTCTGCTGTTTTCCTCCTTTTGTGCTCTCAAGTGTGACCTCCCCATCCCGCTTTTCATGGCTTCTCCTAGAGACACAAACAGTTGGTAAAGTGCTAAGCCAGGGCATTTTCCATCTGTGGGAATCATGAAGGGAGACAACGTAATGAGAGTGGAAATCATATTTTTTAAGGCTTTTGGCTGCAGCACTCCGAGAGAAAATAAACATTTCAGGTCAAAGCCATGTTAATGAGAGCAGATCATATTTCTGCTGAAAGCAGAGGAGATTGTTGAGGGCAGCAGGGCAGATTTTCTTATCTCTTTATCTTATTTATTATCTCTTTATCTTATTCCAGAGGTGGTGTGATATTCAGGCTGAAATACGAGGATACTCATCATACTTGGAGTTTCCATCAGGCCTTAATTGACTTTTTTTTTTCCACAGAGGTGGAATAGAAAATGGGGTGAAAATAATGCTGAGATGGAATCAAAGTTCACTATCAGCAGGGTGAACACACTGACTGGAAGTCCAGCAAGGGGTCTCCTGGCTCCAGGGCATTCAGGGATTTGGAAGAATGAGCTGGATGATGGAGCAGAAGGGATTATCGTGTTTGGAGTTGGGGCTGTGCTGCCAGGAGCTGAATTGGGATGGGCTGGATGGATAGGACAAACCAGAGGAATGGTTGCAAATAAAGGGATATTCCCTCCCTCTCTCCCCTAAGGGGGAATGCCAGGTCCTGCAGAAGGGCTGGATCAGCCAGCAGGTTGAAGGAATTCCAAATGCCACAGTGCTATGGAAAAGGCAAACAGTATCTTGGGATGTGGAAGCAGGAATGTCCCCTCCAGGTGTGCAGTCCAGGCCCCTCACACTGCTCAGCTCTGGAGCTGCAGTTGGAGCCTCTTCTCTGGTTTTTTGGGTGTTGGGTTCAGGACAGTCGTGGACAAAGGGATGTTGGACCAAAGGTGGATGATTAACGTGATCCATGTGTAGAAAACAGGGGTCCTGAGACACTTGGGGTGGTTCAACCTGAAGAAACAACAGCTGAGGGACACCAAGGCACCCAAGAGAAGAGGGAGCTGCCCAGGGGAAGGGAATGGTCCCTCCTCCACAGCCCCTGCAGGTGGGACAAGAAGGAGTTGGTTTAAACAGGGATGCAGGTTTGAGTTACTTGGAACTGGAGATTCAACACCAGGACAGATTGTCTAAGCCAGGAAATCAATCTCCATATTGGGAGTTGTTTTAAGGAAAGGTTTGACAGACTGAGGGAGGAAAACACAGCATCAGGGAGCCAAAAGCCGCTCCTCATTCCAAACTTGAGGGTGCAGGGATGGAAAAAGGGAAAACCAGGGCTTGGGGATTAGCAGTGGATGCCCTGTGGGTCCTGCTGTCTTCCCTGAGGAATGTTTCTGGCAGTGCATAGCGGTGTCATATTTAAAAGATTATTTTTGTCAGCTCAACAATTGCATCCCAAAGCGGTGACGAAAAGCCTTTGCACAAAGGAGCTGATAATGTTTGGCAGGACAGTATTTTTCTCTCTGGATATGAGTGAGGATTTAGAGATGAGTCAAATAATCTGCTCATCTCCCTGAGCTTGCTGTTTGCCCTCAGTCTCAGCTTCTTCCTTAGGCTTTCTCCTCGTGGGCTCGCTGGGATAACTCCTGGAAAGCAGTGAGGGTGTGCACTGTGGGACTGGGACCCCTTCCACCTCCAGGGAGATGTTCCCACATCCTCCCCTGGCACTGTCCAACCTTGCACTAACCAGGGCTTTATATTCAATAATAATAATAATAATCCTTTAGAAGTAGTCCTTGGTTTAAACAGCTACATTCAAGGATTTGGAGTAAAAGCACAGCCATAGAAGCAAAATCGTGCAGAAATGACCCTCCTGAGCTGGACTGATGGGACACTGTTGGAGAGCTACATAAAATCCAGTGTATGGTGCAGAACAAAGCAAAATCCAGAATGAAAAGAGCTCTCTGACCCACCACCCTTTCCCAACAAAGATGATGGACTGATCCTGCTGATGGCTGACTGGGTCAGGAAAACCTGCTGTGATGGAGATCCTGCTTTCCTCACAGAAGTCCTGCAGTCCCTCAGTGCTTCTCATGTCTGAGGAAAAATGTCGATATTTTGGGTTTCTTGCTTTTGTGAATCAACACAGGTTGCTGGAGCAGTGATGGGTCAGTCTAGTGGGACCACAATTCCTGGTAAATTAAAGATGTACCTAATTCCCCATGCCATGACTGCAGGAGGTCATTAATGATGCCCAAATCCTCCCTGTGTTAGTGGATAAAAGCGGCTACACCTCCATTTCTCCCATTTCCCAAACATCCGCTTTTTTCTGCTGATCCCTTCAAGTTTTGTGGATCTTGCTCATGTGAGGAGGTGGGAAGAGGCAATAACCCATCAAACCTGGTGTGACTGAGCCATGGTTTTGTGTTCTGCCAGAGGTAAAACATCCCAGCCGGAATCTCCTCCCTCGGCAGCTTTTCCAGCGGAACGGGGCCATTATGGACGTGTCAGCTCGGATCAGGGAAAGTCCAGGGCAGAGCTGGTGTGACATATTAGGCCATCAGCACGTTCAGGACGGGGAATTGTCTGCCATCAATCTTGGGTAATGTTCTGTGTCTGAGCACACTTCCAGGGCTGAGAGCTCATCCCTTGCTCCCGCTGGCTGATCCCGGGAAATGCACGACACACCTGTGTGCTGAGCTGGATTGGAGGGGCTGGAAGAGCCCCATTCCCCTCTTGCTTGGCAAAAGCAGCAGCAATAATCCTGTGGTTCAGACTCTTTGCTGATTTGAGATGACTTCTTTCTGAGTCCATGTTTTAAACAGGGATTCGCTGGTTTCCTGGACGGTTGTGCCCCTTTCCCTGGTGATGGGCAGGGATGGAAGATGAGACAAAGAGCTGGAGGAATCTGTACCACTTAAAAACCCTCTGAGAGTGGTCCCAGGGTGCCCATTTCAGTGCTCTCCTGTTAGTTCTCGTTGCTCTTTCAGTAGGTAAATTCCTGCATTATTGATTTGCTTCAGGCACTTTATCTATGGGTTCTTTCTGCAGAGAGCCAGGCAGCTGGAGTTTGAAAATAATGGGATAACTTTGCTTTCACAGTCATGTCCTTGGCTTCTGGAGTCATGTTTGGGTCATGACAAGCCTGCTGTTGCCTATATTGGCTTAGCTAATGGTTCCTCCTTGGAGGATCATTCAGAGATCCTGGTCCTGGGATGATTTTTCTCCACTTGTAGCAGGAAGGGCAGCTGCCTTTTCCCTGTGGCTGGAAATGGATTGCCTTGGGCACAGAGGGGAAAAACTGGGAAGCCTGATGTGGGTGTGTCTTGCCCTGAAAGTGGGAAGGTCAGAAAGTAAGAGGTGAGGAGTCCCCAGCCCTGGAGGTGTCCAAGGACGTGGCACTCAGGGCTCTGGGCTGGGGGACAAGGTGGGGACAGGGCACAGCTTGGACTCCATGATCCTGGAGGTCTTTTCCAACTTAATTGGTTCTGTAAGGAAGGAGATGTGGGAGTCCATCACTGTGGAACTTCATCACTGTCCTTTGTTAGGAGAGCTCCAGTACCCAAGGCCGCTCCTTGTTCTCCTGGAATTCCAGCTCCAGGGGCAGCTGGACAGCAGAATTCAACTGGAAGGCTGTGGGACCAGCTGCCATGTCCCTGCTGCCCCAAGGGAAGATGTCCTTGTGGAAGAGGAGTGATTGCCCTGGAGGAGAAGAGCTGTTGGTCCCTCATTCAGTGTTTCCCTTCAAGGCCAGAACTTTGGTGCTGCTTCCAGGAGTGCACCAGTTGATTGTGTTGGCCTGGCTTGGTGGCCAAGCAGCTTTTCTGCACAGGGTTTATCCATACTGGCCTCCATTAAGTCCAGGTAGGGATTTTGCTCCTGATTTTCTTCCTTCAAAGTGTATTCCTGCAGTGCAGGAATAGCTGCCCTGTGTCCTGGCACATTGTGTGGAGCGATCCTGCTTATTAAAGCCTCAGACTCATCTGAAGGTCAGCTGTAAGAGAGAGCTCAAGGGCGGAGTTTTGGGAGGCTTGAGAGGAGTGGGAAATGTTTTCCTGCTGTTCAGCCTCTCCTCTTTATGTCTCCAATCCACCTTGTTATCCCCTGAAATCTTGCAAACAAGTAAACACCGTGACAGCAGCTTTGTTGATGTGGGGGAATTTGCATTATTTTTCTTTTTTTGGTTTTTTTTTTTAACTTTGTTAACCTTGTTATTGGTGTCTTTTAATAGTTCCCAGCTGGGTTTGGGGCTTGAGGATTGATTGCCTTTGGATCAAAGCTTTATTTAGGTCTCCCCTGGAGCAGGCTGTGGGTCCTGTGACTTGTGGTCACCCCGTTGTCCCCTCCTGGCCTTGCTGGCGTGTCCTGCAGCTCATGGCTCGTGGCTGTGGCTGCAGCAGGAAGACCAGCCCGGGTTTTACATCACAACAGAAGAGATGCCCTACAGAGAGAGTATTTTTGACATGTTAGTAATCTAGGGTTCCTAAATAGAACCGTGGAGTGGCCTGGGTTGGAAGGGAAAAGAAAAGGAAAGAAGGGAAAACAACATTTCCCCTGAAATTCTGTTCTCTTGAGACTACACAGTTCACTCCACCCAGGAGATACAAGTTTGGGATATGAGGTTGCCCAGGGAAGCTGTGGCTGCCCCATCCCTGGAAGTTCAAGGCCAGGTTAGATGGGGCTTGGAGCAACCTGGGCTAGTGGAAGGTGTCCCTGCCCGTGGCAGGGGGTGGAATGAGATGAGCTTTAAGGTCCCTTCCAACCCAAACCACTCTGGGATTCTGATATATGGGAACTTAGTGCATCACTCATGTGCTGGGTGGGTCTGAACACCTTGCATGGGATGTAAAAATCTGGGCTCAAACCAGGTTGAAATGGGATGATAATTATTATGTATTTGCTTTGGAGGCTGCTGGAGCTGAGGGAGGTGGTCTAGTGGAAGGTGTCCTTGCCCTTGGCAGGATTTTGGAATGAGATGAGCTTTAAGGTCCCTTCCAAGCCAACCCATTCTGGGATTCTGATACATATGAACTTAGTGCATCACTCATGAGCTGTGTGGGTCTGAACACCTCAACACTGGGATGTGAAATTATGGTCTCAAACAATGTTGAAAATGGATGATAATTGTTATCTGTCTGTTCCATATTTGCTCTGGAGGCTGCTGGAGCTGAGGGAGGTGGTTTTGGGTGGCATGCCCATGGCTGTGGGGCACATCCTGCTGCTGTGCAGTGCAGGCAAGATGGGTGGGCCTGTGCCAGTCACACACTTGCAGTCCAGATCTGCCCAAGCAATTAATATCTCACATCAGGCTCATTAATAAGTGTGACTTCGCTGCAGCCCCCTCTGCATCCCCAAACTCGCCTCCTTGGGGCAGCCTGACCTTGACCAGACAAACCCACCGGTTCAAGTCCATCGTTTAGAAGTTCTGCTCAAACAGGGGGTTTTGATCCCATCTCAGCTTCCCTGGAAAATCAGGGATTTAATGCTCCCATCCCAGCTAAATTGGCCATTTACAGTGCTGGGGCTGAAAGGCCTCGCTCGGCGGATGAAGGAGCCGTTGTGGGAAGCGTCCTTGAGAACCTGGAATTTTCCTGTCTCTCCTTCTTAATTCAGTGATCCGTTTTCATGCCAGATTTCAGGAGACAAATGCATTAGTTCAGCTGGGCTGGGAGGGCTCTTGCTGCTGGAATCTGCACAGGAGTTTGAGGTGGAAGCGTGCAGCTGGGAATCTGCACATCATCATGGAAGCTTTTAAATATTGGGAATTTATGGCAGTTAGCAGATGACACAGTGTTTTCTGGGCTAAGGTGTTTAATTGCATGTTATCCAAGGGCTTGTGGGTTTGGTGGTTTTACTGAGGTTTTTATTCGAGGGTTTAACAGGCACTAATCATTCATCTTGCATGGCTCTGTCAGTCCACGGGATTTTTGGCAGATGCTCCACTGCCTATAAAAAAAATATCTAATAATCCATTAACTAGTCAATTGAAAGGCAGCCTGTGAGAATATTATTGAGTTCTTTCTTTATTGCTACATTTAATGTGATGAATACTCACCTTGCATGATATGATTTACTCCCTTTGCTCCCGCTGAACCAAACCACGAGGCAACCATAAGCTCCAAGGGCTGTGTTTTGGGTGGTCACTCACCTGGCATGTTCACCGAGAGATATATCAATTTATAGACACTTAAACTCAGATTAAAGCTGGTCTGACTCATGGTGCAGTAATTAAGGCTCCATAGAGTGTCCCTTTATAGTCTTGTTCATGTAATTATAGCTCTGTTCTGGTGTGGGGTTTCTATTTTTAGTTGTTAGTGGGGAGCCCCACAGCTTGTCCCTTTCTGTGTCCTACAAGGAGGAGAGTCTGGCCTCTGGAATGATAGGGGTTTTTTTGGCTACATGGTCCTTTATACCTGAGAGAGGGTTTAGAAAAGGTTGGGAATGCTGTAAATCAGTAAAGGCTGGGATTTCATAGAACCATTGAATCCTGGAATGGTTTGGGTTTGAAGGGAGTTTAAACCCCTTCTAGTCCAACCCCAACACCTTCCACCAGCCCAGGTTGCTCCAAACCCTGTCCAACCTGGCCTTGGACACTTCCAGGGATCCAGGGGCAGCCACAGCTTCTCTGGGCAAGCTGATTTATCACAGGAACCACTCCAAGAGCAGCACATGTGGCCTCACTGCTGAGACATGTGGGCTTGTGATGGTGTTAAAACTGGAGAAAAGCTTTTAGTCAGAGCTGGGGCGGGGGGGGGATTTCTGACAGGGCAGAAGGAAAATATCTGCGAGCGAATTTGGGCTGAAAAGCGGATGAAACTTTCAATTAACCAAAAATGCAGAGAAAAATCTTCGTGGCGGAAAATGAAACCCTGAGAAACGAGGCTGATCTCCCACCCTTCCACATTTCTTCCTTTTCCTGTGTTCTCCAGTGGCTCTGCTCCCTAATTTACGAGGAGAAGGAGTGTTGGTGCCTCTGGGAGCCGACGCAGCCGGGGGTGGGTGGTGGTGTCCCCACGGCCTGTCCCCTCCAAGCAGCGCAGTCACAGCTCTGCCAGACTCCCTTTAATGAGCTGGAAAGGTTCATACCGTGAGGATTAAAGAGCTGACACTGCTAAATAGTGCTGCAGATGAAAAATCCTCGCAGCTGCCAAAGAACTGGGCTGCTCTGTGTGCTGGCTGTGTCCTCTGCAGGACCTGCTGCACCAGGGTGGGCTTGGAAACCCCGGAAAGCTGCTGATGCATCTTTGAAGAACCATTTCTCTCTGCTTATGTTTCATTTTAGATCACTTTCCCACGGATAAAACCATCCCAGTGAGCACCCGGGTGTCCAGCACACCCAGCCAGTGCTGCTTGTGCCACATCCCCCAGCTGGGAAAAAGGGGTTTTTAAGGTGAATTCTCTGGAATGGAGAATTTCATGATCCTAAAAGCGTGGAATCAGAGCAATTTAGGTTGGATCTTAAAGCCCAGCCTACAGTTCCACACCTTCCACTATCCCAGGTTGCTCTGAGCCCTGTCCAGGCTGGCCTTGGACACTGCCAGGGATGGGTTTTTCATCCCTGGAAGGGATGATCTTGAGGCCTTTCCCAGCTCCAGGAGTCTCCTTTTCTCGTTGCTCGAGTTCAGCTGGAAATTTTGGGCCCCAGGGTGACTCTGCAAACAGGTTAGTGAAAAATCTATGTGTTAGAATAATGCAGAGGGTAATGAATGACTTCTTAATAGCTGGGAAATAAAGTTCCAGCCAGCTGAATAAAGCTCTGTGGCTCTGGACTCAGACCTTATTCTACACGGGCTTTTAAAATAAACCATAAATTCCTCGAGTTTTACTATTGAGAGGCTTAATTATTCAAGTAGGCAAAGTGAAATATAGATTGTATTGGAAGAAAATGAATGCCTGAGCCTTCTTTATAGCTGGAGCAAGACTGACTGTGGCAGGCTCCCCTTTTATAAGGGGAAAAATATTAATTTAACTATTTAACTGGCTATCAAATGCATCATGAACAGCTTCTGGTGGTCACTGCTGTAATTTCTCCTCCACAAAGAGTGTCAGAGAGAGGCTTGAGAAACAGCTGAGCCTCTTCCCAGTGCTGTAAAATTCCTTCAGCCCATACTTTTACAGCACCTGGATTTAAGATCCTCACCTCCATTTTTTTTTGAGGGGGTGTTTGTATTATACATGGCTTGGTTTTGAAGCAGGATGATCCCAGAAGGCAAAAGGATTATCCTCCTGGGACGTTAATCCCTGCAAACTTCCCTGGCTGCTCCGAAAACACCGGGCGGGCTCCGAGGAGCTGCATTTTTGGGGAATTCTGAAGGATTTTGAGGGGTGTTGTGATCAGGCCCATAACTCTGAAGGAAAGAGGGACAAGGAAAGTGTTGGGGGCAGGATATTTAACCCTCATCCACCCCTTTTCGGTGGAACTGTTTGTTGTATTTCCTTTTTCAGTGGGTTCTTGAATCCCTGGGTTCCTGTTGAGCTGAGAGGGAATTGCAGTGGGAATTCAGAGCTGGTTGTGACTACAGAGTCTTATTTTTACATTTGTTTTCCTTTTCTTTTCTAGGATATACCAGAAAGGGATGTGTCTGATAATGATAAGAGCTGAACTTGTTAATTTGGGGTGTGGGAGAGGCTTGTTCCTTTGGGAACCCTGTGCTTGAGCCACTTTTAGTCTTGGGATTTGATTCAGGACTGCTGCAATTTGGGAATGGGCAGACATTTGTTTCCTGGAATTTAATAGGTGTGTTAATCTCCTTATAAAATTCACATTTTATAGTTACATGAGGTTTTTTAGCCACTGAGGGCAGGTTGCTGCAGGGACTCACAACCACCTTGGGCTTCAACATTTAGAAGGCAGTTCCTTGTTGGTCATAAGTTGGTGAATGGGATTTTTCTGTTCTCTGTGGAAGTTTGGATGAGCCTCTGAATTCCTCTATTTTTCTTAGCTTAAAATTGTTAGTAAAATGTAAGGAAATGTAAGGGAAAGAAGTGTGCTGTATTTCTCATGTATATATATGTGAAGATATTGTTATAGATATATATGAGAAACATAATAATAAATAATAATAATAATGGCCAGTCTTCGCGAGCGAAGATCCGGGGAAGGTCTTTCCACCTTCCAGCCTGCGCATTGGATTTTTTAGGTGAGACACAGTGTGCGCGGAACTGAGCCCACCCTTTAATCCTAAGGTTCATCTGCCGGGGCCAAGCGAGCTTGGACGGTGGCAGCGAGGTCCTTAGGACGTAGATGGGTTGCCTTTAAGGGCTGACGAGCCCCACCTGCCCGGGAGTGGCCCTGACCGGGAATCGAACCCGGGTCTCCGCGGTGATAGCGCGGCGCCTTTACCCCCTAGACCACCAGGGGCTCCATGAGAAACATATATGATAAGGAAATACATGGGATTTATATCTATTTTATTCTTTTTGTTTCGATATTTTATTCCTTTTCTGTGTGCCTGACACCAGGTTTGAGGGAGGCCTGGATGCTTTATCCTGGGAATTGGCCAAGAGGAAAAAAAAAACAATGAGGACAGAGAATCACGGAATCCTTTAGGCTGGAAAAAAGCCCTCTAAGATCATCGAGTCCAACCATTGACACAGCACTGCCAGGACTGCCCATTCCAATGCTGGACAACCCTTTCTGGGGAGAAATTTTCCATGATATCCAACCTAACCCTCCCCTGGCACAAGTTGAGGCTGTTCCCTGTTTTCCTCTCACTTGTTCCCCAGGGAGAAGACTCCAAAGGCCACCTGGCTCCAACCTCCTCTTCAGGGAGTTTTGGAGAGCAAAGATAAAAAAGATGTGCATCCAGACATGTCCTGCAGGAAGAAAACAGAATTTCTTCCCATTAATTCACCTTGAGCCAGAGGGGAGGGCACAGCCTTTTGGGGTCCCTCTGCGTGAACCTCAGGGCACCTTCCCAAAAAAAGGCCTCCCGACCAGCACTGCCGAGGGAAACATCAGGGAATTCATCCACCTTGATGGCATTTTAATGGAACTTCATGTCTGATGATGTTACTCCTTCATTCAGACAGCGGGGACGTGGCACGTTCCGGGAGGTGGAAGCTGCAGTCGGATAAATTGAACCTGGCTGAGGAGGCGGCGGATGAAAGTGGGAGCAATTCATCATCCCGATCACTCTGTGAGGGAAGTGGTAAATACATCATTATCAGGAGCCTTCAAAACGAGGAGGGGACACGTGCTGGCTCTCTGAAGGAGGCAGCTTGGCCCAGCTGCAGGTGGAGGGAGTTGGAAATATTTGCATCTCCAGGGAAGGAATTTTTCACCCCTGGAAGATCTCGGGGTCACGTCTGCGAGGCGTCTGCTCAGTGCAGGGATTCTGGATGGGTTTTGCAGTGTCTGCGTCCTGGGAGCCCATAAAAATTCACAAAGCTGGCAGATTCCCGCTGTTTTCCGACTCTTCTGCTGCAAATGGAGTGATCCCAAAATTAGGTATTAGTTTAAGGGGAAAAAAACCCAAATGGAGCTCCCCATTTCTTCCTGGGAAGCCAAACACCCCAAGAACTGCTCAGCAAGTCTGAGCCACAACCAGGTGGGTCACTGAGAAACTTCAGGAATCTGGGGATGCTTCTGATGTGTGCCTGTATTTGCTTGACCTGCCTTTTCCTTATCCATAAACCCATTTAATTAACTGTATTTCGGGGTCCCGAGCTGCACAACTGCCGTTGTTGTTTAATTGCCTCCACCAAACCCTCCTTTTTGTGTGTGTGTTGCTGGTGAGTGATTTGCTCTGTGGCACTTGCAGCTCCACAGAACAACTCCATCCAGCTGTTGGCTGCTAATATTTGCCTGTGATTAATTTTCTTTTTCTTTCTTTTTTTTTTTTTTGGTGCTGTTCCTCTCAAACTGCTGTCACCAGGTGTGTGGAGAACAGCCCAGATATGTATGCACAGAGTCCTCAGCTGAGCTATTGCTGGGCATTAAGAGCTGGATAAACAGCTTTCTGGGTTTTACACCAAGGTAAATATTAATCTTTTTGCATGGAGTGGTGCTGGAAAAACCCAGGGCAAACAGTGATATTAATAAACTTCAACAGTTTGAAGCAGTGCAGGGCCAGGGCTCCCTCCCCTCCCCTTCTGTGCTGGTGGCTCTCCTGGGTGGTGAAACACAGGGTTTTGGATGAGGGGTGGTTTTGGACAGGAGGTTTGGGTGTCAACCTGAGTGTCCCCACAGCCTGGCAGAGCCCTGATTGTCCAAACTCCAGTGGGAAATGGGAATTTCCTGCTTTGGGTGGATGCAAAGCAGTGGAAGACTCAGAGAGCTGGGGGGTTCACCTGGAGAAGAGAAGGGAGACCTTGGAGCCCCTTGCAGGGCCTAAAGGGGATCCAAGAGAGCTGGAGAGGGACTGGGGACAAGAGCATGGAGGGACAGGACACAGGGAATGGCTTCAAACTGAAAGGAAATAGGTTTAGATTGGATATTGGGAAGGAATTGCTGGCTGGGAGGGTGGGCAGGCCCTGGCACAGGTTGGGCAGAGAAGCTGTGGCTGCCCCTGGATCCCTGGAAGTGTCCAAGGCCAGGTTGGAGCACCCTGGGCTGGTGGAAGGTGTCCCTGCCCATGGCAGGGGGTAGAACAAGGTGATCCTTAAGGTCCCTTCCAACCCATTCCAACTCATTCTGGGATTCTCTGATGATTAAATGCCCCCTAGAAGAAGATGAGACAAGGTGGGTGATCTGGGCTGATCTAAGGACCCCTTCCAACATGGACAACTCCCAGTGGAACTCCCCTTCACCAAAACCCCAAGTAGGAATTAAAACCTCGTTAGAAAAATCCCACTAGAAATCAAATCTCTGCTGAACCTGCAGGTGACAGGTGCTGCAGGTGACAATGAGCTGCTGTGACAGGTCTGGTGAGATCACTGTGGTGGTGGAAACCAGAGTGAAGACTCACTGTGCCTCTTGGCAGGGGAGAAAGGTTGGGAAACATTCCTGGGTCAACCCTTCCCAACCTTTGATTCAACTGCACAGTGTTCCCTTCCTAATTGAGCTTTACAAATTGATAAGGGGATGACTGATTGGGCACAGTCTGGTGATGATTTGCTGTCACTCCTGGGGGAGGGTGGGTAAGGTGAGAGTCACTCCCCATTTCAAAAGCAGGTGGAAAAGGGCGTAAAATCTGACAAATCCTGACTTGCAGGAGTATTTGGGCTCGGGAACAACTGCAGCTCCTTCATTTTTACAGTGGGAAAATAAATTAAAAAGTCTTTTATTTGAGCACAGGGGGGTAAATTGTCTTTCCTCAGGTGTGCACGGAGAGCGTGACCCTGCACCTCCCTCCTCTGCTCTGCCAAGGGTTTGGTTTGAAACAGTGTTTCCTACGTGGGTGTTTTTTAACTCTGCAAATGCAGCAATCCCAGTCTGTGGCCCGGGTTTAAAACCAGAGCAGGAAGATGTTCAACAAAGGGGCTAAAACACCTTTTCTTGGAACGTGGCACCAGCGAGGTGAAAATTAACGATGGCTGGAGCTCGTTCATTCTCCTGCAAATTCCAGGGATGTTGGGATGGGGGAGCCCTGGGGGAAGGGAGACACGGACTTGGGAGGAAGTTTCTGTCAGGATCAGCAGCTTTCCCTCGGGGCCAGCGCTTGTAGGATGCTCCAAAGGGTGTCCTGTGACTGCACAACTGGAAATGTTTTCGGGAAGAGCCACAGCCTGGCTTGCTGGGTGAATTTAAAACAAGTGGAAATAATTCCCCCAGCCTTGCAGGCTCCGGGCAGCAATGAGCTATGCACGACCTGAAAACTTGCTTTTTAGGATTAAAATGTTTCCAGTTGCTTAAGTGAGAAACCTCTTTTTTTTTTTTGGGTGTTAACAGCAGTGACTGAAGGTGAGCCAGAGCTGCTTCCTCCTCACTGGAACTCGATAACGCAGGGGTATCAATCAGCCTGACCGAATTAGCATTTCACTGATAGTGATGCACAAAGCCTTTTAATGAGGACTTTCAAGTCCCCCAGCTCCGGGGTTTTTTTTGCCTGCCTGTTCCTTAGCAACAGAGGGGGGGATTGGCAGGCAGCAGGGGTTTGATGTGTTCTTACAGAAAGGATTTACAGTGCTGGAAATTGCATGCAAAAAAGAAAAAAAAATTAGGATAATTGTGTGTTATTGTTTTGGCACAAAGTTCAAAGATAAACAAACAACCTTTGGGCCCTAAGAAGCTTCCTGTGCTGTTCTTGTTGCTTCCTCTGTTCTCCTGGAGAAGTTATCCACTGAGTCTGGAGTGGGAATTAAAGAGACTTTTGTCTGTTTTCTAGAAATTACCACATCAGAGCAGAAAAAGCAGAGCTTGTTGCTCTACATTAGAAAGGAGAATTAATGCACAGAAAGGCAACAAATGCTCTACAAGGCTCAGGCAAAGCTGCAGCTTGGTGGTGGTGGCACCTCCAGCCACCAGCCTGGAGAAGAGAAGGCTCTGAGAGACCTGAGAGCCCCTCCCAGGGCCTGAAGGGGCTCCAGGAGAGCTGGAGAGGGACTGGGGACAAGGGATGGAGGGACAGGACACAGGGAATGGCTTCAAACTGAAAGGAAATAGGTTTAGATTGGATATTGGGAAGGAATTGCTGGCTGGGAGGGTGGGCAGGCCCTGGCACAGGTTGGGCAGAGAAGCTGTGGCTGCCCCTGGATCCCTGGAAGTGTCCAAGGCCAGGCTGGAGCACCCTGGGCTGGTGGAAGGTGTCCCTGCCCATGGCAGGGGGTGGAACGAGATGATCTTTATGATCCCTTCCCACCCAAACCATTCCAGGATTCTGTGCAAAGAACTGTCCTGGGAATGCAGCCCTGCAGGGTGCTGTGGTGGAAGCAGGCTCTCAATCCCTCTTTTCCATGCTTTCCATGTCTGCTTGGGCTCCTTTGCCCTTGCAAGGGAGGGATGGGGCAGCCACAGCTTCTCTGGGCAACCTCTGCCAGGGCCTCCCCACCTTCCCAGCCAGGAATTCCTTCCCAAAATCCCATCTGATCCTGCCCTCTGGCTTGGTGATGTATAACAGGATCATAGAACAGAGTCACAGAATGGTTTGGGTTGGAAGGGACCTTCAAATCCCATCTCATTCCACCCCCTGCCATGGGCAGAGACACCTTCCACTAGCCCAGGTTGCTCCAAGCCCCGTCCAACCTGGCCTTAAATATTTTCCATACCAACTGTGCATTAATCCTTCTCTTCCTGCTTTCCAGGCACTGCCCTGAGCACAGGACCACAACTATTCCACCCCAAAAGCTGCTGACAGAGGCAGGGAGAGGATCAGTGCTGAGAAAACACCTTCACTGGGAAGCACCCACCTCTTTTCCACAGGATTCCACCCCTGAGCCTCCCTGAGCTGGAACACATCAAAGCCTGGAGCAAAGCTGATGATGCCAATTAGGCTTTTCTTTAATGAGCTTTTCATGTGCTGCCTTCCCACTCAGAGGAGGGAGGTCTCTTGGAGTCTCCCCAGTCCCTGCTGAAGTTGGGTGTGAGTCAGACTCTGGCAGAGCCTCAGCACCCTCCTGTCTGCCTCGGCCTGGCAATGCTCTGCAGCAGCCTGGAGAGGACCTGACTCATTCCCAGATTCCTGTGCTTTACAGGAGGGAGGGTGGAAATGCAAAGCAGAGCAGTTGTGGTTTTGCCTCGCCACTGCACATCCACGTGTTTGCTGCTCAGTTGGAATCCCAGAATCCCACAGTCTGCTGAGTTGGAAGGAACCCACAAGGATCATTGAGTCCAACCCCTGGTCCTGCACAGGACACCCCAATAATCCTCCCCTGTCCCTCAGAGCGTTGTCCAAACCCTCCTGGAGCTCTGGCAGCCTTGGGGCCGTGCCCACTGCCCTGGGGAGCCTGTTCAGTGCCAACCACCCTCTGGGGGAAGAACCTTGTCCTGAGATCCCACCTGAGCCTGCCCTGGCACAGCTCCAGCCATTCCCTGGGTGCTGTCCCTGGTCCCCCCAGAGCAGAGCTCAGTCCTGCCCCTCCTCTGGCCCTCCCAGGCAGTTGTGACCTGCAGTGAGGTCTCCCCTCAGTCTCCTCTTGTCCAGCTCAACACCCCAAGTGCCCTCAGTGTCCTCTCATGGTTTCCCCTCAAGGCTCTCCTCATCCTCGTGGCCTCCTTTGAACCCAAATGCCTTCCCTGGTCTGAGGACACAGGACAGAGCTGCTCCACTGAATCCTAAACCTTGACCACCCCTTTGAAGGAATACCAACTAAAACTTTAGGAACCCCACCCAATTTGTTCCTGGTGTGGGTCTTTTATACGAAGTGCCCCGTATTTTATGAGGGGCTGAGTCGATTTTAAGGCTGCCCAAGGGGCAGGTGCCTGCAAAGCCTTTGCTGCTGATGCAGGACCTGTGCAGGAACAGAGCTGCTGGTCCTCCTGGTCTCATCCCACCTTCCCTTGTGCAACAACCCAAATTCCTTAATGAAAAAAATTACAACCTAAACCCAAACCAAAGCGAGAACAGCAAGAAAAACTCTGCAAGCGCTTCCTGGGGATGTTATGAGCTAAAAATTGCTTCTTGCTCTGTTCCAAGAGGAGGGCATCAACCCTGTGCAGCAGCAGAAGACACTTGGTACCTGTCAACCCACAGGTTAACCCCTCCCTCCCATCCCCCTGCAAAGGATGAGCTTCTCCCACCAAGCCACTCGTGCCTCTTCAGCTCTGACTGAGCTGCCCTGCTTAACCCTGCTCAGAATAATCTGCAATGCTAATTAAAAAGAGTGATGACTTATTTAGTTATTCCAGTCTGTTTCCTGGGGGCACTTTGGCAGGCTGAGGGAACTGATTCGTGCTGTTACTGAATCCCTGTTGCCTGCATCAGTCTGGTCTGCACCCTCAGAAGGTGTTTGTGCAGCCAATATTTAGGCACCAAACACTCTGATCGTTCTGCCCTTGGAATCTTTGGCTGGCAGTGCCTTTTTTTTCCAGGGGGAAACTCGCTCCCAGCCCCCAGCAGTGCCATGGATAAGGAAGGGATGTACCTGTTACCTGCTCCTGCCAGTGGGTTGTGCCAGTCCCCCGTGCCAGAGCTGCAAACACCACCCAGCTCTCTGCTCTTTGCTGATCCATCTCAGTGCCCGTTATCCAAGGAAAACTTCACCCTCAGCAATCTCATTGTCAGGGTTAAGGTTTCCAGGTGTGAGGGGCAGGGTCTTGTTTGTGGTGTGGAACCCGGGAAAAGCAAGAGGGGGATCACAGGTGGGTGGTTTGGCTGCTTGAAGAATCATCCTCAGGGGCGTCAGCCAAAGCAGGTTTGATTTAAATTGAATCAAGTTCGATTTCAAGGTTCACCCTGTTACTACATAGATAAACACACTGGGGAAAATTGGATCAGAATCGATTTAAAATGGTCTGAATGAGGGCCAGGGATACAAAAGGTTAAGAGTGCAGAGGGTAAGGGAGACCCTCCTCGGGTCCTGAGCTTCAGAGTGGACCCCCCCCCTGATTAAACTCAGACTTGATCAATGGTTTGATGTCCAAAGGATTTAGCACCACTTAATCACTGACTAATTTAACACTCGCAGTAAATTGTATTGAATCACTTTGTAAGCAAAGCAGTGACTTAACCCCGGGCCTGGCAACATTCCTGCTGCACTTGCTGTGGGGGTATTTAAAACAACTCACTCCAAAAAGTGTGTGGAAAGGGAAAAGCTGGGGAAAGCTCCCCCTGATTTCAGTGAAATAATCACTTTGCACCCCTCAGCAGGTGAAGGGTTGAGCCTCCAGGAGTGGGGGTGTCAGTCCAGGTCCCATCATCATCAGCTTTTGGTGGTGGTTCTCCAGGTATCCCAGACTGGAGAGTTAGAGCTCACAGATCCTTATCCCAGGATGTTCTGAGGTGGAAGGGACCCACAGGGATCATCCTGGAGTGGCTCAAGGAGTGGGGTGAAGGGGGAAACCCACCACCACAAGGGGCTGGAAGAAGAAGAAGAAATGAAAGGGCTCTATTCTTAGGTGGAAAATGTCTTTTAAAAGTGTGGAAAAATCACCACTTGGCTTATCCACAGCCGTGTTCTGGCCCTGGGTTTGTGGTGGGACCCTCAGGTGTCTGCTCAGAGCTGACCCCAGAGATGAGGCACACAAGGACCAGGAGGAAAACGTCCCCAGGTTCAAAACCCTGCTGAGCCACAGGGCAGAAAAGCAGAGCTGGGGGTGTGCCCTCTGTCTCCTCTGCCCTGGATTAAACCCTGACTGGTTCTGCTGGAACTCTTGGAGATACATTTGAGAGCACCGAGCAAGAAGTGACCGCCTGCTTTGTGCCATCTGCCTGAAATGGAGCTGGTGGATGCAGGAGGTGCAATCCCACCTAGGAAGGTGAAAACTCAAGAGGTGCTGAGCTGGGACAGCAGGAGGGTGAGGAGGGATCTGGACCTTTCCCATGCTTGGGGCCACCACAGCCAGCACCTGTTACTGGTGCCAGACTGAGCTGCTCAGCACTGGGATCCTGGGAATCTGCTGTATTCCCATTTTGGGGGGTTTTTGTCACACTTTTAAAAGACATTTTCTAGCTGAGAATGGAGTCCTTTTGTTTCTCCTTCTTTCAGACCATCATCTCATTTGGCTTTGAATATTAGGAAATAGTCATTGAATGACCCACTTAGGCAGTGCCCCATTTGGTCCAGAATACTGATTATTAATCCTTAATTATTTCCCTCCCCACGTTATAGAATTGGGAGGGAATTTTATAGGCAGAGGTTTTTTTTTTTCCCCTCGGACTCTTTGCTAACTACTTTTTGTTTAAAAAGACAAAAAGTTTGAGGAGAAATGAGACACTTTAAATGTAAAACCTCTGAGCTAATCTCTGGTTTTATAGTCAATTAGTTCAGTGAAGTAGTGCAGCACATTACCATGGGCTATATTTATATTTATATATGTGTATATATATATATATGGTTGTGCTTGAAAGACATGTCCTTGGAGGCCACGGATTTGCTTTGTCCAGTGGACTGAAGATGTCCAAGTGACCTTTCCTGAGGGCATGAGGGTTGTGGGAGAGTCACCAGCAAATCCTAAACCCATGGGGCTGCCACATCCCCACCCTCCTGCTCATTTCTCGTCCTTCTCTAAACACCCCCATATTTTAATTACAAACCAGGTCTCTGGAACCACCAAGCTCTTGCTCAGCGAGACCCCCAGCACTGCAAACCCCCAAAATTTGGAAACCTGACTTTGTGTTTGAAAGGAAAAGCTGCTCCTCCTTGCTTTGATGAGGAGCAGGAGGGAACACCACTTGCTGCTTTGAAAGCATCCAGACACAAAAGCACTCCCTGACATTTTCTTCTCCAAACTCAGCAGCTTAACATTCAGCAGCCTCTCCCTTCATTGTGGTAAATGCCTTTTAAAAAAGTAACCAGAGCTGTTTGGAGCAGGCCCACTGGCACACAGAAATGGCTCCTTCTCCATAAAAATGCAAATGAAGCCTCGGGAAGTGGAGGCCTGGCTCGACTGCAGGGAAAATAAAGACGGGTTTCAAACAGAGCCCAGAGGAAACTCCACTCACAACGGGATGCTCAGTGGTGTCAGCAGCCCAGCAATGTAATTTCTCAGCCCTCTCCCAAGTTTTTCATTTTTATTTTTAAGCCTGAGTTGCCACCACGACTCAGCTGAGACGATCGTGGTCTCCTTTTCCAGGACCTTCACGAGCGGTGCAATGCCAGGGGAAAGAAAGGATTTTCATCCAAAAATATCTGTACACCCACACCGACTGGTTACTTGTTCTTGGATGTGATAGTCATTTCTGGTGTCCATTCCCACATGCAGGTGAGAAAAAAAAAAAATCAAGGAATATTGCAAGAACCTGAGAATTTCCCAAGGATCTCACCTGGGAAGCGACTCTGGAGAGCCAGCACCAAAATGTGCAGCTCTGCAGTGCTTTCCTTGGAAGCTGTGCTGGCAGTGGAAGTGTCCAAGGCCAGGTTGGATGGGGCTTGGAGCAAGCTGCGCTAGTGGAAGGTGTCCCTGCCCATGACAGGGGGTGGGAATGAGATGAGCTTTGTGTTCCCTTCCAACCCAAACCATCCTGGAATTCTGTGACTCTGTGAAAATACAGAACTTCAGCCAGACACAGTTTTCCCAGCTTCCCAAAATGAGACTTTTCCATTTATTTGGGGTGATTCTCTTATGCCAGATGCTCTTCCCTGCAGTAACCTATATTTTCCCATGGAGGAGGAGTTGAGTTAAATCCCAAAACCTTGCAATGCTCCAGAGTTTTCCCCCAGCACTGGGATGTGGCTGCTCTGGGGGGTGTGTGGGAGGAGCCTGGAATGTTTTGGTCCTGCTGAGGTGTACTGTGGATGTGAAATCTGGCCTTATGGGACCAATGGATGAAAACCCACAGAGCTGCAGTTTGGATGATTTTAGTCATTCCTGGAGGGAAAGGGGCCTCCCTGAACCTGGTTTGTGTTTGCCCAGGACACCAAAGGAGCCTAAGCACAGGAGCTCGGTCACATTCAGCCCAGGTCACATTCACAGCAGGTTTGGGACCAGAAACTGCGTCTGCAGTGAGGCTGAGAGTCACACTGCTGGCAAAATCTTGGCATCATCTTCTCAGGCCACTGGCAGTAAGTCAGCCATGAGGATATTCCACATAAACCTCTTCCAGTGCTGGGGACATTGGATAACCAGTGGGAGAGTCTTGGGCAGGGTCGGCAGACTCAGTCCTGCAGATGCCACTCCCAGCTTTCATCCATGGTGTGGACAGGCCCCTCCTTCTGGCTGCTGCTTCCCATTTATAGCCTTTTATTACCCTTTTTTTTGGGGGGTAATTTCTGCCAAGATTCCACACCCCGTGCCAGGATTTCTCCAGCTGTAACTTTTGCAACACTTCTTGTTCTTGCTTATCTGTGCTTGGGCTCAGTCAGGCAGGAGCCACCGTGCCAAGGTGTCTGCCCCAGGAATTGGGAAGGAATCCTTGACTATGGGGACGGGCAGGCCCTGGCACAGGGTGCCCAGAGAAGCTGTGGCTGCCCCTGGATCCCTGGAAGTGTCCAAGGCCAGGTTGGAGCACCCTGGGCTGGTGGAAGGAGTCCCTGCCCATGGCAGGGGGTTCGGAATGAGATGATCTTTAAGATCTGTGATTCTGGTCTCGCTCCAGTGGAAAGCCAAATGATGGGTGATGAATTTCCTCACTGAACTGTTTTTGGAGCACATCATGGGGGTTGTGTCATCCTGGCATTTGTAATATATTTCCTTGTCATTCATCTTCAAGCCTTTATCTGCTCGAAGCAGATATGGCTGAGGATTTCAAATGCCTTTGTAAGGCATTGGTTCACTTCAGAGGGGCTTGTTTTAGTTGTTTGAGTACCATGTACAGCCTTAAGCCCTGACACCCCTGCAGTGAGTCCTGGTGATGCCGATCCAGAGGACAACAGCCCTTGGAGGTGACCCGGGAGAGAAGGACTGGCCAGGAAGGTGGCTGGAGTGAAAATGCCCAAATTTATGCTGTAGAATATGAAAATCCCCTCATGCTGTCAGCCAGGATCCATCTGGAGCCTTCTATTTAGAGGATTGTTTCGTTCCAGTCTTTGCTCCCGTTGCTTTTCATCAACGCCGGGTGAAAAAACGTCCTTTTGTTTTTTTTGGATGTTCTTGAGATCCTTGCATGTCACAGAACTGCCCACTGCTCCTTTGACTTTCCTCACAAAGGCAACTGCGCAGCAAGTCCTTGATCCGTTATTTCAGTGCTTTTTTTCCCCTGCTGGTTGGTTCAATGGCACTTTCACACCTTTGATGGCACAACAAGTAACCAAAAGCCCTCATGCTCAGCAGGTTCCCGTGGCCGTTACTGCAGCACGAGAAAACAAACGTGTTCCAAGAGGTTAGGCTGGGTCTGTGTTCCCTGCTTCCCTTCACAAAGCTTCTCCAAACACGTGTTTAATCCTGGTGTTTCACCTTGCTTTGTCTTCACATGGATGGGAATGAACAGACCCCGAGCGAGAGAGGCCCAGCACAGGTTTTATGTGGAGAATTTGGGGGTACAGCCTTCTGAAATCTGGTTATTGTGGATAGAACCAGAAATGGTTTTGAGTTGGAGGGATCTCTGAGAGGATCATCCCACGCCTCCTGGAGCTCTGGCAGCCTTGGGGCCGTGCCCACTGCCCTGGGGAGCCTGTTCAGTGCCAACCACCCTCTGGGGGAAGAGCCTTGTCCTGAGATCCAACCAAACCCTGACACTATTTCATGCTGACCTGACTTTGTGCACTCCAGTTCAGCACCCAAAAAATGGGAAAAATGGTCTGCAGCAGGGTAGGACAGGTAGAAGAAGGGTAGAACAGGGTACAGGAGGTTGTGTGACGTGGAGAGAGGCTGATCCCACAAGGAGTAAATCCATATAACACCAGTCCTCCTGAGCTGTTTGGTTCAGTGCACTGCTTGTTCACTCCAAATGTGTTCTACCTGAGGCCTTTGCACAGGTCAGCAGCTCTGCAGCTTTCCAGCAGGAAGGAGGAAAAGTGCCAAAGGCAAAGAGTTAGATGGAGTAGCCCCTTTTGAGCTGGGGTTTGTGAGTGAGGCTGTGCCAAAGGGCTCGTTGCATCTGGTGCTGTGCAGATCTGGGGGAAAGCTGAGCCTTGAGGGGCTTATGCTCTGCTGGAGACTCATCTGCAGGTGATTAAAGGTGGAGTTACTCAGCAGAGCTGAATTTCACAGAATCCCAGGATAGCCTGAGCTGGAAGCGACCCACAAGGATCATCCAGTCCAAATACTAGACCTGCACAGGGCCATCTCCAGGAGTCCCACCCTGTGCCTGAGGGGATCATCCAAACCCTCCTGGAGCTCTGGCAGCCTTGGGGCTGTGCCCACTGCCCTGGGGAGCCTGTTCAGTGCCAACCACCCTCTGGGGGAAGAGTCTTGTCCTGAGATCCCACCTGAGCCTGCCCTGGCACAACTAAGGGTGCGCTTGATCCTCCCATCAACAGAGAAATCAAACAGGACAGAGCTCAGGGGACACACCTGTGACCAGCCACCAGCTGGATGTGATTCCATCCCCACCACTCTCCGGGCTCCATCATCAACCAGTTTTTTCCCCAGTGAAGAGGAGGCATCCATCCCAGGCAGGAAGGGGTAGTTCCTCCTGGAGGATGCTGTGGGAAAGTGTAAAATTTTTACCAAAATCTTTACCAAACTCCACCCAGGCACATCCACAGCCTTTCCCTCATCCACTGCAAAGATCACCTTGTCCCAGAAGGAGATCAGGCAGGTCAGGCAGGACCTTTCCTAAGCCCAGGCTAGCTGGGACTGATCCCTGCTTGTCCTGCATGTGCCGTGTGATGGCTCCAGGATGATCTGCTCCGTGACTTTCCCTGGCACCAAGGTCAGGTTTGACAGGCCTGGACTTCCCCAAATCCTCCTTCCAGCCCTTCTGCTGAGACTGAGGCAAAGAAGTCATTAAGCACCTTCAGCCTTCTCCTCATCCTCTGTCCCCACATTTCCACCCACATCCCATAAAGGATGGAGATTTTCCATAGCCCTCCTTTCCCTGCTTATTGGATTTACAGGAACATTTTTCTTGTCTTTGACAACAGCAGATTAAGTTCTAGTCGGCTTTTGGCCCAAGAAGAAAGATGATCACAGTCTATCAAGTTTTTCCAAGGTACTTTGAACATAATAATTGAGCAGGAAAACCTCTGGGGCCTCCATTTCTCGAAATATTAAAATTGTAATGTAAATTATCTCACGCCCGGAGCAAAAACCTTATAAAATGTCAGCGTTGTCATGGTTTTAAATACACAAGCAGTCAATGCTTTGTCAACTCACACTGGAATTTTAGTCATCCAAATAAATTGTTGCTTCACACACACACAGAGAAGCTTTTTTTTTTTTTTTTTTTTTTTTTTTGGTGTGGAAACAATAATGAACTTGCTCCTCAAAGGGCATTGAAGAGACCTGCAATTCCTGGCTTTCAGAAACGTCCCCAAAGGGAGCCAGACAATATCCTCAGAGCAAATCCACCTGGGCGTGGGGAGCTTATTTATGTGCAGAGATTTGACTGTGCAAAAAAATGATTTCTGCCACTGCATCCACTGGTATTTTTGGCTCGGTGTTACTAATGGATACAGCAGCAGACCGTGAGGGAGGAACGTTGAAGAAGCTTTGGCTTGATCCAAATAATAGAACTCTAAAAAATAAAAAAATAAAAAAATAAATATCCAGTTGGGAGCAAACCTTTAAAGGCAAAAACTTGGGGTGGGTTGAGTTTCGGCCCAGAGAAGAGGTGGCTCTGGGAAGATCTCTTTTTGTGGCCTTTCAGTGCTTAAAGGGTCTTATAAAAAATAAGGGAGAGTGACTTTTGCCTTGGGCAGACAGTGATGGGAAAAGGGGGAATGGTTTTAAACCAAAAGAGGAGAGATTTAGATTGAATATTAGGAAGAAATTATTTATTTGGAGGGTGGGCAGGCCCTGGCACAGGTTGGGCAGAGAAGTTGTGGCTGCCCCTGGATCTCTGGAAGTGTCCAAGCCAGGTTGGAGCACCCTGGGCTGGTGGAAGGTGTCCCTGCCATGGCAGGGAGTTGGAATGAGCTGGGCTTTAAAGTCCCTTCCAACCCAAACCATTCTCTCCATCATTCTCTCACTCCTAGGATCTGATCCAGTACTTTTCTGGTGAGGACACACCAGAACATTCCTGCCACGCTCAGGATGATTTTTCTTGCTCGTGCTCAGCTTCTCCTTCCACTGGGTTTTTGTTTCCCAGCTTCACTGTCACAAACATCCCTCTGACCACATTGAAGCGTCTTTATTGTGCAGGGAAGGCCACAGTGAGGCTGGTTTGTATTTCCTCTTTTGTTTAACTTCTCCTCTAATGAAATCCTGCATCCGGAGCTCTTTTGTTTGGCACCGCATCCATCCCCCGGCATTGTTCGGTGCCTGTTTGATTACAGCAGCCCATCCACGGGCAATCAAAGGGCTAATTTAATCTGCCTGCCTTTGTGCTGCTGATTAAAAGGGAGCACAGGAGAGAGGGAGAGATGGCAGCACACGACCTCCCCCATGCATGGTGGAGTCTGTGGCACAAAATGGCATTAATTCAGTTGTGCTCAAGGCCGACCACATTGAGATTTTCTTGTGCACCTCAGAGTAGCTGGGGTTTTGAGATGCTGGCTGTGGAGAAAGCTGAGACAGCTGCTTTAGTTTAAAAGCCCACCCTCGGAGTGTGTAAGGCAGGCGAGTGAAAGGGATGAGTGATTGAAGATTGCAGATGAAAAATCCTAGAAGTGTTAAAAATACTGTTATTGATGGGCTGTGGTGTAAGCATATTCTATGAGCCAAAGGGTTGGACACAGAAGCAGTGAAGAGGGAGGCAGTAAAGTGCAGGCAGGTTTGTCATCAGGATGATAATACAGCTGTGAGTCCACCCACAGATACACCTGAAACCCCACGCAGGGAAAGGCGGGAAATACAAGATCACAAAGGAAAATCATGGGGTGTGCCTGGGGCATTGCCCTAAAATAAATAAGCATTTATGTCAGGAATGCTAACAGTTGCCAAACAGGGCAGATACTGATGGCAGCTACATTTAAAAAAGAAATAAATAGCAGAACACGTTCAAAAAGGAGACCAGGCCTCCTAAACTGAAATAAAATCAGTAATGCACTCCAAAACTTGTGAGGTGTCTTGGCAGGAGCAGACGAGGTGGGGCAGTGCCGGTCAGAGCAGAAAACGTTTCAAGAGCAGTGTGCAGATTCCTGCACGCAGAGGAGTTCATCAGCAACAAAACATAGGGAGATCACCCACTAAATCCTGTTCTGTGTCAAAAGGTGCACAAATTCCGAAGGCATCCTCGTGTCCTAAAACCAACCCCATCCCTCTGCTCCAAGCGCTTCAGCGAGCGGAACATCCCAATCCTCCATCGTCCTGCAGCGCCCTGCCCGAGCCATCTGCACATCCGAGCCGTCCTTGCGGGGTTCCTGCTCCCTCCTTCGCAGCTGCCGAGTAACCCTGCCCTCCGGGAGGCACAGAGGGGATGGCAGCACCAAATCAACCCCTCGGGGTTGTCCCTGCCGGCTGATGCCGTGTTCAGCGGGGATGTTTGCTCTTGTTATGTGTTGATGCTTTCTTGAGCCAGCCCCAAATTAGCGTGTCAAAGAGCGCCAGTTTGTCCCTGGGCGGATTGACATCTGGTTGCTGGTGGCAGCAGCTTTTCCAGCGGTAACTGAAGTGATTGTTCCTCGCGTGCCTTGTCAGAAAATGACATTCTTGCTGATACCACTGAGGGGACTTGTATGCGCTCCGGAGCTAAACACGGATTGTCAGCTCCAAGCTGACAAGCCTTTTTCTTCTTTCAGGAGGAAATCTCATTATTTCCAGGGATAACAGGTGGTAACAAGGCCTGGGAAGCTTGGTGGGCTGCCCTGGGGTGAGGGTGTTGTCCTAAAGAAGGAGGTGGGCAAAAATGAGTCTAAACCCCTTTCCTTGCAGGGAAAAGGCAGATCCAGACTGGCTCAAGGATTAACCCACTGGAGGACTCTGGGGTGGTCCAGGTGATCCAGTCCTGCTCCAGCTGGGGGTGGGTGCAAACTGGAGAGCAAAGTGAAGGGGATTTTGCTGCCCCAGCCGGTGGCTTTGCCCTGTCTGTGTTTCCAAGGAGCTCATCCTCCCTCAGCTCCAGCTCCACTGCTCTTTGGGGGCCCCATTTGGAGGAGGTTTTCCGTGGTTTGTGCACCCTCCAAAGCCACTAGGGAGGATCCCAGGGAAGGCTGTGGCATGGTGTGACCATCACCACCTCCTCCTCCACCACCAGTCCTTCTCAGTTCATCCTTTATCAGATTTACTGGAGAAGCAGCAGCATGAAAGAATGGACATAATATTTTTACCTGTCTGAGGCTGCATTTTCCCCCACCTAAAAATCTGTTTTAGCCTCTGTCTCGAGGAGGATATTTGGAAAAATGTCAGACCCTTCTAATTCCAATCAAGCTGCTGTTCAAGGAATATTTGCTTTTGTGAATTGCTCATGAAGATTTTCTTGGAATGTCTGTGAGATGCCAATCTGAGCACGGTCTGGTGAGACCCCACCTCGAACACAAGGTCCAGCTCTGGAGCCCTTGGCACAGGAAGGATGTGGAGCTGCTGGAGCAAGTTTAGAGGAGGCCCCACAGAGGCTCCAAGGGCTGGGGGGGTTCCCCTGGAGAAGAGAAGGCTCCAGGGAGACCTGAGAGCCCCTTGCAGGGCCTAAAGGGGCTCCAGGAGAGCTGGAGAGGGACTGGGGACAAGGGATGGAGAGACAGGAAAAGGGGGAATGACTCCACATTGACAGGGAGAAGGGTTAGATGGGATATTGGGAAGGAATCCTTGGCTGGGAGGGTGGGGAGGGACTGGAATGGAATTCCCAGAGAAGCTGTGGCTGCCCCTGGATCCCTGGAAGTGTCCAAGGCCAGGTTGGACAGGGCTTGGAGCAACCTGGGCTAGTGGAAGGATGTCCCTGCCTTGGCAGGAGGTTGGACTAGAAGACCTTTAAGTTCCCTTCCAACCCAAACCATCCTCTGATTCTGTGACACTTCTTACATTTTTTTTCCAAAATATCAAAACTTATTCTCAACCCCACCACTAGAAAAGGACAGAAAAAAAACCCCAAAAACTCATGCATCACAAAATAATAAAAGTGGAACAACAATCCACCAAAGATTTGTATTTTAATAAATTTAAATGAAGCAACTTGTCAGATACTGCCACTTGCTCTTGGGCCAACATCTATATTTCATTAGCTATTATTAAATGCTAGAGAAGGAAGTGAAGAACAGGGAGAAAGAGATATAATTTGGGACTGATGCTGACTTCTGTATTTTGATGCCTGATGCCTTTATGACAACAGGATGTGAAATGTGTGGTATAAACCCAGCAAAATAACGTGTGAGGAGATGGCTGGAAAGAGTGAAGGAGCTGGAAAGTGCAGAGAGCTTTCAGTATCATTCCCATCAGCAGTAAATCCAGGGATAATGCTTTTCTGGGATGGACTACTCCTGTTTCTTCCCCATTTTCTCTCCTCCCAGGCTCTCTCTGGGTCTAAGAGGGAATTAAGTGTGTGAAAGCAGGGAAAAGTGCATCATCAGGGGGCAGAAATCATGTTTGGCACTTCAGTGAGGAAAGAGCAGCCTGGAAGGGGAGAAAATGATGGGGAATAAGGTTTGTGAAATGAAGCAGTTCTGTGTCATGTCCTGAGCAGGCTCCAAGTGGGGCTGCTGGAGAACCTACTGTGCTTTTTCATTTTTCTTATCAATTCCTGTTCTTTTCCCTGCAACACCACACGGAGCAGGACACATGGGGGACACACCTGTGATAAAAGATAAAAAAAATACCAACCTAGAATGGCTATGACTCCAGTTTATTGATAATTAGAGATGATAATGAGCATAGGGTGTAAAATAATTCCCACCTGGAGATGCCCATGTGGACTGAATTTGTTGCTTCCAAGGAAATCCCCAACAAAAGGTGGATCCTGGTCTGAGTCAGCCTACTGGGAAGGGATAAATTGGTTTGAGGGGTGCCTCTGTGTTTGGTTTGGCTGCAGGATGTTGTGTTTGAGCTCCAGGAAGGGGTTTCTCCAGGTTTGCTGAGGGTTTAGTACTCCTTGGATGGCTGTGCTTCCTCCCCAGGGTGGGTTTGCTGCTTTTGGGATTGCTCAGAGGTGGAAATGAGGCATTTTTTGGGATTTCTGCTGCATCTTGGGAAGCTACAGAGCTGCTGGGAACCGAAGCTACAAGCAAGAACTTCATCTGCAGAGACACATGGTAGGAAAAATGGATTTATAAACCTTTTGCATTTGTGCTGTGGTTGATGCAGTTGCTTGGTGATTTTTTTTTTTCTCCAAGTGTTACATGTCCTGCCCTAATATTCTGATAAACCTGCTTTTGATCATGGGGTTCCTCATAAAGAGATATTCCAGGTGCCTCCTCCAAAGCTGTGGTGGCCCTGAAGTGCTGCTGGAGGTGTCTGTGAGCTCTGGGCAGAGCTGTAAAAGTGATTTTAAGGGATGTTTAGGCTGGATATTAGGGAATATCCCTTCATAAAAGGGGCTGTCCAGCTGCCCAGGGCAGGGGTGGAGTCACCACCCCACGAGGGATTTCAAAGCCCTGTGGATGTGGCACTTGGGGATGTGGGTCAGTGGGTGGGGAATGGCTGGACTTGCTGGTCTTGGGGAGCTTTTCCCACCTCAATGATGGTGTGATTTGGAGTGGAATGGGGAGGTCAAACCCTCCACCACTCGTTGTGGGGTTGGTGCAGCCACAAAGCTCTCTGAGTGTTGCAGGAAGACCCCACCCGTGAGCAGGTCTGAAACTGTGGGTTCCCAGCCGTGTTTTCCTCGAGCTGTAATTTCCCAGCTTTGAACCCAGAGCAGAGTCTGGTTGTGATAACAACTTTATTTATTGTGCTTCCTCAAACCCCTTATTCTGGGCATCACCCTGCCTGCTGTGTGTGCATTGCCACAGCTATTTAATTGAATTTATTCCAGATTTTCCAAGCAGTCTGAAGGCTCCTTTACAAGCGTTGTTTCAAGCAGCAGCAGAGCTCTCAATGCCCAGGGTTAACGTGGACAAGTGTGAGACTTACTCTGAATATGCTGTATGTGGTGAAAAAGAGATTTGCTGTGCACATTCAAGAGGATCTGTTCTCCTGCTGCATGCACTTCATGTCCCCCTGTAATGGAGGGCTGCAGTAACAGGCTGGAACGAGAGCAGAAATTTCCTGGCCGAACAAATCTCAGCAATTTTCTCACCGTTGCTGTTTATCTGAGGACAAGCTCAAATTAGATTTTTTTTTTTTTGGCTTCTTTTTTCAATTCCTGCCTGAACTTTCTGTATCTCTTTAGCTGCATCTTTTAAGAATCAGTGGGTTGTCTAAAACAAAAAACCCTGCATCATGCAGTAGGAGCTGCTGTCCTTTTACTGGAAGGGCTGTTTGTTATCATTTCTTGCCAAGCTGAGCTTTTGAAAAGTAGATGTTTTTTTTTTTTTGGGGGGTATTGTTTATGAGACTGATTCCAGCTGCTGTGAGCCCCTCTGGGAGGACTCAGTGGGCCATCCAGGAAGGATAAATCCTGGATTATGCTGGAATGTGGAGGTGGATTGATGGCTCAGAGAGGCATTTCAGAGTCAGTTTAGGTTGGATATTGGGAAGGAATTGCTGGCTGGGAGGGTGGGCAGGCCCTGGCACAGGTTGCCCAGAGAAGCTGTGGCTGCCCCTGGATCCCTGGAAGTGTCCAAGGCCAGGTTGGAGCACCCTGGGCTGGTGGAAGGTGTCCCTGCCCATGGCAGGGGGTGGAATGGGATGATCCTTATGGTCCCTTCCAGGCCATTCCATGGTTCTGTATTACTGGATAACAAGGGGAAGGCAAGTTGCAGAAATGGTGATAGCAAAGAGTGGAGGAAAACTTAGAGGAACCTACACAAAATGAGCTCTTTTTGCAGTTATGTCTGATGGGAAGGTAGCAATTTTTTTGGAAAACGGCTGGCAAAGCCCTTCTGTGCCCGTGCAAAGGGCAGAGCTTGGGCACCACAACCCTAAACCAGCACAGGGGATGGGATGAGTGGGACTTCACCTCCTTTCAACCCATTTTCAGGTGTGTTCTGCACAGCTGGGTTGCAGGTGAAGGTCTGGGTCAGTGTGTCTGGGAGAGGAGGGGGAAGAAATCACTGCTCTTGGTCCGACATTTGCAGCAGACACCTGGTTACAATTCCTGTCCCTGCCAGGTGAGGCTGCAGAAATGCCTTTATCACGAGGCTCTCCCCGTTCTTGAGCTTGCCCCCTTGCTTGGCTGGCTAAGATCGGAGCCTCTAGAAGTGTGAGGTTATAAAACTGCTTGACCCCGGAGACAGATCCTGAGCAGAGCCAGCATCTTACCCAAATCCTCTTTGGAGATCAGCTGGAAGCGCTTCCCCCGCGCTCCACCCGCGACGGGGCTTTGTGCGAGCCTTTATTTTATTTCCCTGACATAACAACCCTTCCTCTCAGCACCCCCCGGTGCTTTATCATCCCAAATGGCTGCTTTCTTTGTGAAGGCTTCGCTATTTCACGGGCGATACGAAGTGCTTTGCTTTTCATTTGATTTTTTTTTCCCCCCCTCCCCCTTATTTCTTTGTTTTCTCCCCGCGTCAAAGCCGCGGTAATTCAGCAGATCACCATCAGCAGCGGGGCTGCTCTATTATCCATGCCATCCTCCCCTGCTCGCAGCAGGCTCTCTCTCCACAAGCACTCTTCAATCCCGGGGAACAAGGGCACTCATCCCTTTCCGAAGCGGCCCCCTCGTTCTCGCAGCACAGATTTGTTTGGAGATGGTTCTGGGCTGGGCCTGCCCACGGTCGGTTTGATGCACGGGGCGGGTGTTTAACCAGCTGAGGAGCTCAGCGAAACAGCTGCAGCTTTGCCACCTCAGTTTGAGTAGGGTTTGGAGGAAGGACGGGATAATTTGGGGATGACGTTGGGTTTAGAGATGGTTCTGCTGACTTCCAGCTGACTTCTCTCACATCTCGACTTCACCTGTCACAAGGCATCACTAAAATGTCTGGATTGACCCATCACAAGGCATCACTAAAATGCCTGAATTGCACTGGAATCCAGGTGTGGGTGCTTCATGTCAGATCCAAGCCATAGTTGTGCCTCCAAAGGTTCCCACCGGTTTTTTCACTGAGGGTTAATAATTTGGGATTATTGGAGCCCCTGATTGACGTTGTCGGAGAGCAGAGAGGTTCAGCTGCGGGAAAGGATTTTGGAGGGGAGAGGGAATTTTGACACGTGGCTGCTTTGTCTCTAGGAGTTAAAATGGAAAACTGAAGAAGGCTTTATAGGGATGGAAAAGCAACAATTTCTCAGTGACAACTGCTCAGTTTATGGTATGTCTTCTGCAAAATACTCGGTTTATGGCTTGTCTTCTGTCACTGATCCATTTTTCAAACATCTTATTACTAAATGTGTGTTTTATAGCTGCCATTTCAAAAGAATCAATGTCCCCATCTCCTGGTTGCTCTTTTTTTGAGGTGATAATTTGGAGTTTTCCTTTGTAACCAGGTTGGATGGAGCTCTGGGCAACCTGGGCTCATGGAAGGTCTCCCTGCCCACACGGCACGGGGGGTGGAATGAGATGGTCCTTTTGATCCCTTGCTACCCAAACAATTCCGGAATTCTGTGCAAACGAGGTTGCAAGCCTTGAAGAGAAACAAAAGGCAGGTCGTGTGGTGGTGGGAAGTTAATTAGGTGTGGAGCTCCCTGAGTGTGTCAATGGCATTGATTGTCTGATGGCAGCAACAATTCCGGCCCTTTCAATAGCAGATTGAACTGGTGCTGCCCAGAAAGGACCGAGCGGCTCTGCTGTCCTTGGAGAAGCCCAGGAAGAGCAGAGTGGGCAATAAATTACTCTGCTGGGCGCTATTAAACTGCTAATTGTAGTCTGACTCGCTAAGAGGACAATGGTGCTGACTGCTGTGTTCCTGGATTTCAACCTGAAGTGCTTTCCATTAACAAAAATAAGGATATATTGACTTGGACTGGGTGAATAAGTGTCTCCTGCTCGTTTAATCAGCTCCTCACACTCCCTCTCTGCTGGGGGGGGTATTATTGTTGTCTCCTCGGTTCCTTATAGCTTCCTAATTCCTCCAGAATGTCCCTAATTGAAGCAGAACATCTCCTCTTTGTGCCACACTCAGAGCATCACACGGTGCTTCCCGCTTGTAGGGATGATCTCTAATTATTGCCACGCTCAGCTGTAAAAAGGGGTGGTTTGTTTTGTTCCGCTGGAGAAGGAGCTTAATTATTGTTGTGTTCACAAGTGCCAGCACGTCCTGCACCACAATAAGAGACTCATCAGGGAGTCTGGTTGGTTCTCCCTCCTCCGCCTGCTGTGATAAAGTCGTGGAGCAAATAAACCCTCAACTCTTTACGAGAATCAAAACTTCAAACTGACTCCAGTTCCACGTGCAGAGATGGCTCAAAATTCAGGAGGCAAGCTCGGTCTTGGCAGGCTCACAACGGGAGACACGCTCTTTGTCAACTCATTGAATATTGTGATTACGATTAGCAGCTCTAATAAGAAGGTCCAAATAAGCAATTAAAGAGGCTGAGCTTGGCATGGGCATAAGGCAGAAATGCTGTGAGTAATCTGAGGCTTTAAAATGAGGTGTTCCACTCTAATTTCTCTTCAGCAGTAGTCAAATGAAGGGGTTGAGAGGTTGGGTGTTGAGCTGGAATGCCTTGGGTGCCTCCTCAGCTCCAGTTACGTCCTTAGGGATGATGGGACACGGACCCTGAACTGAGATGGGAGGTGAGGAAAATCTCTGCAGCTCCCTTCCCTTCTCCTGGGCAGATTCATGTGGAGAATTGATCCTCAAAAGTTTAGTGGGGGTTGATTTTCCGTGTCGTGCCTGTCAGGGGTGCAAATGGCAACAATTTTGGTGCTGGGAGAGCTGGGACAAAATTGAGGGGTGTTGGTGCTTCATGTCCTCTGCCATGCAGTTTTGACACCTGTCCTTTAAAATCTTATTTTAAATGACTTTTGGACATAATTTGATTTGAGAATGTCCTGTATTTTTACCTTTCCCATGGTTTTTACTTAGGCCTTGGTAGTATTTTGGGCTCTGGATAACCTGATGGGAAGCTGGGACTTATTGGATAACTCCCCCCCCCCCCAGCTTGTGTGATTTAGGGGATCTCAGGGCTCTGGAAGGTTTGTGGGTTTTCCTGAGAGGAACAGGTTTTTTGTCACTGTATTTTTTTGGACAAAAATATATTCTAATATCAGATATCCACCTGCTGTTACCACATTTTCCATTTTGGATCTCCCTCCAGCTGGAAGAAGCAAAGTTCCTGCCTGAGGTTTGCAGCTCAGTCCATGCTCAGCAGCTTCAGTGGCGAGGCCAGGTTGAGTTTTAACAGAAACAGCTCAAATTACCCCAATCTTTCATCAGCCTCATATTAGGGCAGAGCTGAGAGATGCTGCTGCTTCATCTGGAACAAAAAGCATGTGGGATCCTCGGGCATGTTATTGACTCCAGGTGCAATTTACCCTCACTGCCACACATCTCACTTCAACATTTAGAAAGAAAACCCTTTTAAACCTTCATTTATCATGCTTTTTGGATTGGCCAGGGCCTGCTGGAGAGTAATATGTTCCTAGGACAGCAGAGCTCCTGCTGGCATATCCCCCTAATTCATCCTTCTCCAGACGGCATCCTGATGATGCATTGCACGAATCCATCATCCCAGACGGAGCCTGCTGATCACCAGAGCTCTGCTGATGGATTTGGGGGAGCTCTGAGCAAAAGGCTCAGGTAGATTAACAGCACAACCAGACTTGTTTGGCAAAAGTGGGTTGTGTGGAGGCCAGAACTTGGATTTCCTGGTGTGAGCAGGAGGCAGCAGATGCATCTTTGGTTCCTGTGTACGTGGTGATGAAATGTGGATGGATGTGAGAGTAAAGCTGTTCTGAAGCCCACTTGTTCAGAGATGAGTGGATTTACCAGCTGAGTTCGAGTGCAGGGACTTAAATCCAGTTTGTTTGCTTGAAGTGAGTGTAAAACTCGGGATAACAAGGAGCTTAAAGGCTGGTTTTCTCCTGGAAAAAAAAAAGACCAAAACAAGTTAATCTGGTGTTTGGGCTCAGTGGTCCTTGATGCCCCATCCCTGGAAGTGTCCAGGGCCAGGTTGGATGGGGCTTGGAGCACCCTGGTCTGGTGAAAGGTGTCCCTGCCCACATCAGGGAGTGGGAACTAAACTTTAGAGGATCATTTCTCTATTGGAATCTGCCCAGCAGCAATCAAAGGAGCTGCAGAGATTTTCCTCTCCTCTGTTCTCAGTTCAGGGTCCTTGTCCCATCATCCCTAAGGGTGTAAGTGGAGCTGTGGAAGCACCCACAGCATTCCAGCCTAACACAGAATTAAGGCAGAGCTGGAGTTCCTTTCTTCAACAAATTTTAAATGAGTTTATAGGACTGTGTAGGGAATCTTGGTGGCTGGCACAGCGTCCCCAAAGGTCAGCAGAACCATCCCATCCTATAGCAAATCTGAAGAGCAAAGAACTGCTCTTAGGGCATAAAATAAGCCAGGATTGTGTGAGGGTGGAAAACCACGATGGATCAACCAAAATATTCCTGGATCAGCAAACCAGGGCAGTGTCCTTTGGGTGTGTGGAGGTTCCAGATCACTGGGTCTACTCAAGGTGAATTATTTCAGGTTTGTTTTTAGTGGATGCTCCATGGATGGAGTTGCAGTGCTCACATTGTCTGGGAAAAGCTTTCTTTTTATGAGGGACACAATCCTGACATTGTTCAAAAACAGGGATTTGTGGCACTTCCCAAAGTGGTTTTACTGGGGATGGAGGTGTTGGGTCAAAGGTTGAACTTGATGATTTTGGAGGTCTTTTCCAACCTTAAAGAGTCTGTGAGAAGTGGATGGTTTGACACGCAAATATCAAAGGGATAAAATAATTTCCTGATATTTAAATAACCAGAGAAAAGTGGTGCCCAACAGCAGTTTCTAATGAGTAAATGCACCTAACTTTGGATATTTGTGCCAGAGAAAGGCCCCTGAAACGTTTATAACCCCAAATCTGTGCCCTCTGTCACTGAATGATTGATTTGCTTGAATGCTTTGATGGCAGGGAGGGATAACACGGGAGTTCAAACCGAGCAGCTTGTCCTCAAAGCGGTGCCTTTCATCTCCAAGAATTCCAGTTGACAGATGGATCTGCACCTCAGGAGCCCCATGATCGCTTCTGAAATGCTTTCATGGCTCCTGCAAAGTGGAAAACCTCCCAGAGAAGAGTTTTATCTAATTGGGATGAGGGTGATTATGAAGTGCATCCATTACTGAGATTGCAGAGCCCTGTCAAAAGAGGGATCCGTTATCCTGGGGATGACACCTGCACCAGCTCCTGCTATCTGAGCAAACTCATCAGGCATTATAAACAGCTGAAAAGGGAGGAGGGGCAATAAATATTGTGAGGGAATATAGGGAAATATATTCCTTTAAATTCAATATATTTTTGTATGTATATTACATTATAAGGTCAGGGACAATCTTCCTTTCCAGCTTAGGTGTCTTTGCTGTGTGGCAAAACTTACATGGTGATTTAATTAAAGGCACTGAAACAGCACTTGAGAAATGGGTTTATTAATTTTACACCATCTGTGCACATAACAGTGATTCTGATTTTTAAGTGTTGAAGATTTCAGGGGATTATAGGATCAGAAGGGACATGACAGATGATTTTATTCCAACCCCCTGCTGTGGGCAGGGACACCTTCCACTAGCCCAGGTTGCTCAGGGTCCCATCCCATTTTCCTGGTACAAGACAACATGAAAATTTACATTTTCCTTGTAGGAGCACGTGTTGTTTTACAGAACAGCAGTGTTATTTCTAGAACAACGTGCTCCGAGTGGAAAAAAAAGAAAAAAAGGAAAAAATCCTTAAGATATTCGACAGGCAGATCACAAAATATGTGTATTAATAGAGGAGAAATTGCTTGAGTTTTTTCTAAGCATGTGTGCACTTGTCACACTCTTGAAATAAAGCGTAGGTTAGAGCAATAGCTGTCACGAGCAGGGAGCCAAAATCGCTGTGATGGATAAGAAAATGGTGTCGGTGGGGCTGGGAGTTGGGAAAACACTTCCTGGGATTAAACAATTCGAGACGCGGACGCCCCGGGAGGGACCAGCAGCTCGGAAGTTTTTCTCCTGTCATTGGCGGTGACTCGAAATGAAACACAGGGGGAGAACAAACCCCACCCCAGCGATTGTCCTGCTGCTCGTCGGGCTGGGTGTGGGGCACATCCCGAAGATTTAAAATAAATTAAATTGCATTTCTTTGTAGCGCTGGGACGTTGCCTGTTAAGCAAACTGCGTTTGCAGCCCTTGAGATGCAATTCCCCTGCTCCGCTCCCCGTTTCCATCCATCACTTTTATGACACCATCATCGCCTTTTGGCGGGGGGAGGGACAGATTTTGAGGCCTCTATAATTTGGGAATATAGTAAACTGTGAATTGCTAAGGAGGCAGCCTGAGGGTGTCCGTGCGGTGATCCTTCAAGAGCGGGCTGGGAAGGGGGTTGATTGTTCGGGTCTCGGCTGCAATGACCGTTTTCTGCATTCAGATTTGAGCCACAAAATCTCTTTATGGGGTGTAATGTTGAGGTGATTTGCCTTCAGGGCGATGGGAGGGAGCAGAGGTGAGGAGAACACGCTGGAAGGACGTTTTGTCTCTCCCTGGAAGAGATTTGAGGTGACTGATAAGTCACAATCGTGTGTCAAACGGCACAATCGAAATGTTTTAAAACTTGGAGTGCAGGTGACACAATTCAGGCAGTTGTCTTGTAGAAACTGGCCGTAATCCAGAAATTAGGAGAAATTAATAGTGGAAAAAACAACTTTACCAGGAAATTTGAAGAGGTTTGGGTCCACAAGCTCAAACTGGAGCGTTTAACACTCTTAAGTGACTCTCAGTGAGTGGGAACACTTAACACTCTTTCCATGTGTTTAAACAAAATCAGGATGTGGCGATAATTTTTGTATCAATACAACTGATTCTAACTTGATTAGCGGACACCGTAACTTCTTGTAACAGCTTTATATTTAAATATCCCTGTTTACTTCTGTAATGATAAAACCTGCCGCATTAAGATTGCTTTGCTCTCACCCTTCTGGGCGTAAACATCCCAGGTGAACTTTTCACCAGCTGGGATGGTTAGACTGGTGAATCATTACATTTCCTTTCTCTGGAAAGGATTAATAAATAATTAACAAATTTCCTTTTTCTGGGGGGAAAAAAAAATCCTTTTTGGCCTTAGGGGATGAGGGACAACTTCTCCTGGATGAGAGAGGAGAAGGGAGAGGCCACATCCTCTGCCTGCAGCTGGAAGAGCTTCGTGCTGCCACCTCAATTTGCACTGACAGCGTCTCACCCAGTGAGCAGGAAAAAGTTCAGCCTAAGAAATGGAAAAAAAAAAAAAAAGGGAGCCGAATTATTCTTCGGGAAGCTACCAGAGAGGAGCTCGTGGTGCGCTCAAAACATTCGTTGACTAATTAGCGCTTTAAGTGATGATGCTAAATCCCGTCCTAGGATTAACGAGCGGCTCCTCGGCAGGTTTTTAGCACTCGTGGCTCGGCAAAATTTAAACAATCACAGAGCAAAACGAAAACAATGATGGGGAAAACCGCATCCGAAAGCGGCGATGTTTACAGGAAAACACATAATTGCTTACAAACAGCCCGAGGGGGAGGCATCGACGGCGCTGTTTTTAATCGGTTCCTACACGCGCTCTCCGTCCTGATGGATCTTCGGGACCGTCTCGCTGTGACCGGCATTAATTACATGTTTAGAGCAAGAAGGGAATGTTGAGCCAGAGGTTTTCAGCCTCCAGTTTCCCGGGGTGGCTCTGAGTCTGTCAAATTAGCGGGACAGAAATATTTTCCTCCTGTGGAAAGAGTTGCCTGAGCCTTCTCTGGTTTCTCTGTAGCATCTTCTGCACTTCACTGGGCATCTTCATGGCCTGGGTACTCTCAGCCTTGATTTTCACCTTCTGTGCTGTTAATCCCTCTGGATTTGGTGTTTTTTCCCCTGTGCTCAGGTTTTGGGATGCTGGGGGGTTGTGCTGCTCAGGCCTCGGGTCTAGAAGATAGCAGATTTTAACTGTTATTTAAATAATATTTAAAATGCCCTATGTGGAAATAGGCAGTGCATACATCTGGCAAAGAATATTATTATATGTGTGTTCTTTGCTTGATCAGGACCTCAAGAATAAGGTTTATCAGTAAGGGGTGATGGGATGGAATTAACTCCACAACTTCCTGGACAGGGCTGCTTTAAAATAAGGTCTGGGATTAAGAGCAGATTAAGTGCAGCTCCACTGATTGTAACACAGCCCAGTGAGCCAGAGCTTGCTGTTTTTAATGTAATAAAATATAAAAAAGATGGAATATTTTGAGATAGGTTTTAAGGCCAAGCTAATTTAGGTCACCTCTTTAAATGAGTTAAGGTGGGGGAAAAAAAGGGCATTGATTTCACATAATCCTTCCCCAGAGCAGATAAAGGGCTTTGTTTTAGGGAGATTAAAAGCTATTAATACTGAAGTGAGCAAGTGGCCAAAGGACAAATCCTTACCCAGAGTTTTGAGCAGCAGGAGATGTTTAGGTGAGAGGGGAACTGGCAGCACCCAGAACTCCTGGTAGACAAGGGAGGAGGAAAGTGCCTTGGACAGGAGAAAAAGTAGGAAGGGAAAAATATAGCCCCCAAAAAAGGCTGGAATTGGGCTTTGTTTCCTTAATCTGGATGTAGCAGTTTGACCAAATTATCCCTGGAAGTGTCCAAGGCCAGGTTGGACGGGGCTTGGAGCAAGCTGGGCTGGTGGAAGGTGTCCCTGCCCAGGGCAGGAGGTGGAATGAGATGGGATTTAAGGTCCCTTCCAACCCAAACCATCCTGGGATTTCAAGACTGGGATTTAGGGTGATTGTGGTTGGCAGGAGTCGAGTCCTTTTTCCTCTTCCTTTTCTTTCACCTGAAAGTGTTTGGGAAACTTTCACTGAAGTGTTTTAGTACATCCAAGTTGGATTCCTCAGTAGTTTCCAACTCCCCCCTCTGTCAGATTTTCTGTTCTCCAGAAATGATTTTTCCTGCTTTTAGTCAGCAAATGAGCAAATAATTTAATTTCCAAGAATCACTGAGCATAGAGAAATCATGATCTGACTAATTGAAGCTCTTCAGTGCCAGGAGAACTCTTTTTCTTTTTTTCCTCCCAAATGGAATGCAAATCCTTGGTGAGGCGGAGTGAAAATGCTTGGATGGGTCTAGAAATTGCAAAATAAGAATATGTGCAACAAAGCAATGACATGCTCATGCATTGAAACCCCTCCCTGCTGAATAAACCACCTGATTTATGACAGAAGAGGGAAGGACTAGTGTGGCTTTTCAATTAAGTCACTTCTCTGGAGAAAGATGTTGATTTGTGCCACCTGAGGAGAAGCAGGAAGAAGGGAATGTGTGGGAAATTCTCCTGAGTTTCCCATAAATCCCCCATTTTTGGAAGCGTGGTGGGTTCATATTTGAGTCTTGGCGTGGAGGTCTGGGGGTTGAAACGTGAGCTGCTCAAAAAGTTACAAATTCACTTTATTTTTTTTTTCCTTAAAGGAGGTTTTTATTTAATATGTCCTTAAGTCCAGACTTTTTTATATACGAGACCACCACAGGTAAATAAATGTTCCTTGAGTTTCTCTGTTTGCCAGGACCTGGGGGCTGCAATTTTTGGTGCCAGACCCTGTCCCTGCAAAAGGCAGGACAACCAGTGAGAAAGAAAGTTGGAGAGGGATTTTGGAGAAGTCATGGAGTCACAGGACACAGGGAATGGCTCCCCACTGCCAGAGGGCAGGGAGAGATGGGAGATTGGGAAGGAATTGCTGGCTGGGAGGGTGGGCAGGCCCTGGCACAGGTTGGGCAGAGAAGCTGTGGCTGCCCCTGGATCCCTGGGAGTGTCCAAGGCCAGGTTGGAGCACCCTGGGCTGGTGGAAGCTGTCCCTGCCCAGGGCAGGGGATGGAATGAGATGATCTTTAAGGTCCTTTCCAACCCAAACTATTCTCTCCATCATGGGATAAGGTTGATAACAGGTTAAAAAACCACCAGTTTGCAGGAGGCAACAGGGAAAAAAGGACTGAGAAAACTCATGGCATCCACCAAACCCAAGTAATGAACGTTATAAAACCCCACCCTTGATGTTTAAAAGCCTGATGGCACCAAGAGCAGGTGCTTTGTACACGAAGCAAATCCCGCTGCCCACCGAGCTCCCACATCTGGGATCTCCCCCTGGGATGCAGGGCTGGCCGTGGTGCTGATTGGAGTGGGGTGTTTTATGGAGGTGCTGTTCAACAGGGTTATTTATCCCCTCACACCTCCCATGTTATTGCCTGCAGAGCTCAGAGTGTTCCCTGGGATAATGGAGCTCCATATTTTTGTCCCATCACTCCGAGCCAGTGGTGGGGGTGAGGGACAGGGAGCTGACAGTTTTATTCATTGACCACTGGTAAATACTCACACTCTGTGTGGAGCCATAATTGGTGTTGTACTTCAGATAATGGGCTGTAAATAATAACAGAATCTGTCCCGTCCCCCCCTCCATGCCCTTAGAGGTGACATTAAATTTCATGAAGATATATTTGAAATAACTTCCACCAGACAGGCCTAATTTCCAGCCTCCATTTCTAAATATTGCCTGTTAGGATCTGTGGCCTCTGCAGGTTTCATTTGGAGTCAATGATGAGAAATGGAATTTCTTTTTTAAGAAGATCAGCTCACCAGACAGGCCCCTCCCCACTGTGGTATTTTGTTACCTGGAAGGCTCCTTTTTTACCTGCCCACCTCCCTCCTCCTGCACAGAAAAAAACAAAAACCAGGAGCTTTTCACAGCAGGAAGGATTCAAATTAAATCTGAGAACAACTTTTTTTTTACCCCTTAAATGTTGGTGGGCATTTACTACCTGTTCTCAAAGTCATTATCAGTGTAATAGGTCTCATATCCATCCATCCAGCGAGGAAAATCCTGACCTTGCTGTCCTGACTGAGAAATTCCTCCTGGATCTGCTGGGTTTGAGACTTCAAATATTTCACTTTAAAAAATATTGAGAGAGTATACGATATACTGAAATTTTTTAGAGTTGAATTGTTCAGAATTAAAATGGTCAGAGTATACAATAATATCTGAATTTTGCCTGTTTGGAGTTTCTCCTGCAGACACACACACGTGTGCACATATATATGGATTTAAACACATAGAACCCTTTGCCCACTGTTTTCTCTCTCCCCCTGTCCTGGGGGGGGAATATCTGACCCCTCAATCCTTGTGCCAAACCCTTCTTTACTTGCCTTTTCCTGCCGAGCTGTGTCTTCCTGTAGCACATCTCAAGCGTTCCCTGGGAATGCCGTGGAAGCTGTGCACTGCCTCCTAAACATTCCTTGCCTTCCTTATTCAATTCTAATCCTTTTCCCCCCTCCTTTTTGACCTCAGATGCCCCTTTTTTTCCCCCCCACTCTGCCTGGAGGATGATCCAGATTTGGTCTCCTCCCACCACGTTTCCTCCTCTCGGTCGTGCCTCGGTCCCCCCTCGTCGTTCCGTGTTTGCTCTGATGTTTCCCCTCCTCCCTGACCCGCTCCTTGTGATGCCTTTGCTGCTTCCCAGTGGGAATATCAATGTGTTCTGCTCCTCTTGCCCCCTTCCATCCCGCTTCTAAACATCACATCTTTGCTTTCAAGTCATTTCAAAGCCTTTTCCTCCCTTTTCTCTTCCCTGTTTTTATCTAATTCATTGCCCTCTCCTCTTTTCTCCGCTGGTTTCCCCTCATGTATTTGTCCTTTTTTTTTTTTTTTTTTGTCAGAATCCTCCTGTTTTCTCCTGCAATATCCTCATTTCCCAGCTAATCTAGCAGTCACTCGTCTCAGCTACTCTTTCATTTCACTTCTTTTTGTAACTTTTCTGGAGCTGGGAACCGCTTTCCAGAAACTTTGCCTTTTCCGTGGCTCGGGAGGGAGGAAACAAAGACACATTTTAAAATCCTTGTAATCCTCTACCTGTGCATCTCAGTAGCATAAATATTTAATTACCTGGATTTCCTTGGAGGAATGACTTGGAGGCAGGGAGGAGGCCTTGCTGTGCAGAGCAGCTTCCACAGGTTGCAGGAAGGTGGAGCTGAGTATCCAGAATTTTGCTCCCGTAGCAGCCACAGGTTTCAACTGAAATGGGAACTCTCCTTAGGGCAGCTACCACAAAAATACCTAAAGAAGTTGTTACTCACCTCACCCACCTTTAGTTTGCTTCAGATTTTAGTATAAAACAACCCTTAATTTCCTTTTATAACCACTGGGCACAAAACCAGACCGAGAGCAATTCTTATTTGAGGAGAAAGTGAATTATCTTCTGGGATTATCTTGCTTTTCCCATTAACAAGAATTTTGGGGAGTTGTTTAGGATGGGCACCCAAATTTTTGCACACTAAGTGGACACAGAAAAACAGACAAAACTTGTGGCTTCCAGTTGATTTCTCTGTCTGGTAGACAATGTTATTCCCCTCGGAGCAATAAATTAAAGGAAGGGGATGAAGCCAACATGGATTTTCACTGAGCATCATAGAAGAGAGATGGGAGATGCTGGTAGGGAAAACCAGATGCAAGGTGGGAAGGGAGGATTTCTCCAACCTGGTCACTGCCCAACACCTGAAGGTTGTGGTAAGACCTCACTCCTGTGGGGCTCCAAGTGGGAAGACCAGGACACTCTTCCCGATGTTCCCGAGTGTCCGTGTCGCCCCTGGAGGTCAAACCCTGTGAACAGCAATTTGCTTTACAGTGGCTGCCTGGCTTCAGTGCCTCCATATCCAACCCATAAACATAATGACTTCATCCAGGTTCCCAGAAATAAATGCCTGAGATCTGGCTCATTAGAATCCAAATGGCACGTTAATAAAAATGGAGTCTCACCACGTACCGGATTTGCACGTTGAAAAGCAGGATGCAGTCAGATTTTCCCCGGCATTTATGGGCAATGAATATTCAGTAGTTTAGAATAAGTGCTGTCCTGCTCTTGGATTCTGATGGAGGAGCTTGGGGACAGCTCCTGCTGATGCTCAGGATACCTTTGGATGGATGAGGCGGGCAGGGATGGGTGCAAAGGGGATCGGATGCAGTGTCACTTTGCAGAGTTCCAGGGATTTAACACCACTCCTGCACAATGGAATCACTGCAAGCAGCTGGAATGAGCCTCTTTCTCGTGAGTCTGTGTGCTGTGAGTGCTTCCTGCAGCTCAGCTGAATGTAAGGAGCCTCTCCACGGAGAGGAGGATCCCACCAGGGAATGGCAGAAAAAACAACCTTCCCGCAGCCAAAGCGCTTTTGTTCGGTGCTTTCCTCCAGCAATTCCCTGAATAGGGATGATATCACTTAGCTGGAAGAGCTCTGCAGTTTGGAGCACAAGCTGGGTTAGAATTGGGCCCAGCTGAGGGTTTGTTTCTGTGGTGATGGGCTCTTCCAGGATGAGGGTTTATGGCCTTTCCCTGTGGAATCATTGTCACTCAGACAAGGCAGTCTAGACAGCTCTGTTTGCAGGCACATTCCCTCTGCTGTGGATAATAACATGCCAGAGCCATAATACTGCCAGCTAAGACAGGCTCTGGAGGGGGAAGTGACTCTGGAATCTCTTTTGTTGGGAGAGAAAGTGAGGAGAGTTCAGTTCTGTTCCTGCTGTCCGGGAGGGAAGGTTCTGTGGTCTGTTGTTCCTGCACATCCCAGGGGTGACAGCCCTGGGGATATATCCAGGGGTCTTTGGATCCCAGAGTCACTCCATTAAATGCACATTCCTTATCTGAATGTGCAGGAATATCTGGAACATTTGCAGAAAGGAGAAGGCCCAGGAAACTTTCATTTTCTTGCTTAAAATCACACATTCTGTGAGAAAGATTTCCTTTGTGGATGAATAGCTGGGGATCAGCTTTAGGAATTTCAGGAGAGAATTCTTTACTGTGAGGGTGGTGAGGCACTGGAAGAGGTTTCCCAGAAAAGCTGAGTCTGCCCCTGGATCCCTGGAAGTGTCCAAGGCCAGGTTGGAGCAACCTGGGCTGGTGGAAGGTGTCCCTGCCCACGGCAGGGGGTGGAATGAGATGGGATTTAAGGTCCCTCCACCCCAACCCATTCCATGATTCTTTGATGATGCTGTGTAAATACTATGATAACATTTGTCCTCAAGGTGATGGAACAGGATTTCTTCCATCAGTTTGTGATTCCAGGTCAAATGAAAGATCTTGACCAGCTTGATGCCCGGGAGCCGTGGGGTGATTTGCTGTGTGTGACGTGGCCAGTCCAAGCACTGCTGCGAGTGGAGTTGGGGGTGATGTTTCCTCCTGCCTTTCAGTCTTGCAGTCTGTGCCTTCGCTCCCTCTGATGCTTGCTGAGAAATCAGAATATTGCAGAAGCACAATTAATTTCATGGAGGTGCCCGCTGGGCCCTTCTGTGATTTTTTTTTTAGGGAGTGTTCAGGTAACTTTTTCAGCTCATCCTAAAGACATCTGGAAGTGAAAAACTGATGTCACGTGTAAGAAACTTTTGGAAGGGATTGCCTTTTGTAGGGTATTTCCAAAAACATATCGCACAACCTTATTCACTTAAATTTACTTGTGGATCCGGAGTTATTCTGTCTGCCCTGGGATTTCTGCTGTTCCCAGGAAAAGAACTATTTGAATTTGGAACTTGGAGGCCTGTGCCTTTCAAATCCCTCAGGGCAATGCCCCTGGAACCTTTGGATAGTAGCAAAAGGCTCCCTTGTCTGAGGAGGGTTGTAGTTTAGAGAGCACATTTAGACCAGGCATCCCAGGTTTCCACTGGTATGGAGAGCAGGAAAAAGAGGTGCCATGGATTTATAACCCCCTTTAGGCAGTGGAAATGCTGCTGTAAGGGGTTAGATAGACACAATATATTATATTTACACTGTCTATCTTATTTAGGGCTGATGGGCAGCCTTAGCACAGCTTTTGGTCCTGTGGGTTTTTTGTGCTCCTGGGCTGTGGAGGGATCCAGAGGGAAGTCATGGGAACATCCTGAACATCCTTCCCTCCTGGATCACTGACTCCAGTATCCCTGCCAAGGAGACTGTGGCACATAATCCTTTTCAGAGAGATAGCAAGCTCAGTGCTTTAAAACTCCACTGCTCTTCACAGCAAAGCTGTTCCAGATTTTTTTCACTGCTTTAACTGTTGGGAACGTTCCTTTAATTTCCAGCCTCTTTTGTATTCACAGGCAATTTTGTCCCATTTGTTTTTATGCCACAATTGCTCTTTGCTTTAAATAGACATTTATTTTTTCCCCCTTCTCCTCTGTTAGTGGTGTTCTGAGGGAATTGTGACTGTCTGGCTTATAAGGAAGAGACAAAAGGAACATTTGTGGAGGTGAAGGTGGAACTTTGTGGCCTCTCAGTAAGTAATCTGTTGTCAGCTGAGTTCCTGCTTCTGTGCCTAAAACAGAGCATTTATTTTGAGCTGAGGACACACCCTTGAGCTGGCTCCAGCCCTCTCTGATGGCCTCTCCTGGCCACGAGGAAGGCACAGAGCTGCTGTCCTGCTCCTTAAGGATGTTGCCCAAATCTCCTCCAGAGGTTTCTTAAAGCTCAAGGAAGCACCCTGTGTTTGTCCTGAGCTGCCAGCACAGATGAGGCTGTTTCTCAACTCCCAATTTCCTGTATTTCTTAGGAAATACACTGACCATAGGATGGAGATAAACCCCTCTCTGACAATGGCCCTGCAACCCAAAAGTAAACCAAAATGAGCCAGTTAAGCTCTGATGGGATCAGGATTTGACTTTGAGATGGAGCTGACCCCCAACTGATGCAGCAGCACTGAGGAGCGTGGATGTTTTAGATGGAGGTGGATTTGACCTAAATCAGGATATTCCTGCCTGGGTCTTGTTGGATTATCCCAAAAGGACAAGTTTATGAGGTTTCCTCTGTTTCTTTTCAGCTCCTCAGGGGATACAGAAGCCCAGAGAATCTGCAGCTGTAGCTCAGGCTGGTTTTGGGACTGGAATGGCTGTGTTAGCTCTTGGGTGGCTTTTACTGCTCCTCCAGGTTCCCAGGGCTGCACTACACTCCAATTGTCACAGCTTTAACAGCTGGTGAGATTAATGGAGGGGGAATAGACTCTATAAATCTTTACTCTTTCAAGAATTCAATTTTAGACTCGACTTTCCTCACGGAGGGAGCCCGTGGAATGAGTCAAATGCTGTATTTACTCACATGTAGTAAAGTTTACAGGTCCAGAACAGTAATTTACCTGCAAAGAGGTTTTTATGGTACCTTCAGCTGGAGGATCTGAAAACATGACCTGTTTCACATCTCCAGGGGGAAAACAAAGGATGCTGGCCCATTCCATGCGTTTGTCCCCTTTTATTGTCCTGGTGCATCAAGGCAGGGAAGGCCTTCACCTTTTCCAAGGATGTCTGCACTTCCTGAGGCTGGAGCTGGACCTTGTGTAACACCAGCAACTTCAACAGGAGGGAAGGACAGTCTTGGCCAAGTGGGAGGTGGGGATGTTTATTCCAGGGGGGTATAATGAGTGTTCAGAGTAGATTGTGGAACAAGGAGGGATTCCTTTCTTGTCCCAAGTCACATCACCAATGTCCAAAAAGACCTGGTCCCAAGTTAAAGATGGATGGGGAGAGTCTGAGGTCTATAGGATGACTCTGTATCCTGACAGGGAATGACGTAACGTGCAGATGTGGCACTTGGGGACGTGTCTCAGTGGTGGCCCTGGCAGTGCTTGGGGAATGGTCGGGCTTGGTTGATCCCAGAGGGCTTTTCCAACCTCAGTGCTCCTATGAAATGCTTGTACATCCCCAAGCAGGTGTTTATAGCCTGGGGTCAAACTGCACAGTCACTTTTACCTGTGGTCACCTTGCTGAGCTCCCCCAGCTGCTGCTCAGTGACCTCCACCCGAGCCTTCAGGCTGTGGGACTAGACCTGCTTGGCCTGTAGGACTCTCTGCTGTAGCTCCTTGACTTGCTGTGGAGCTCCATGTCCTCCTTAGGCAGCTACTCCATGGCCTTCAGGTTCTCTGCCAGGTCCTGCTTCTGCTGCTTTTTGCTGTAAGTTTTGGCCTTCTCCATCTGCTGCTGCTGGGTGAGCTGCACCTGCAGCTCTGCCACTTTCCAGTGGAATTCCTCAATTCTCCACTGCTGGGTCCATGTGGCCTTTTCTGTGCCGAGTCAGATTTGCATTCAGCTCCTCCACCAGCTTAGCCTGGTCTTTCCAAAATACCTCCAGCTGGGCTGTCAGTCTCTGCCTCTCCCCCAGCAGCTCCTTCCTCCCTTCAGGACCTGTCTTGGTGGGCTTTGATCAGGTGTCTGTAGGAGAGACACTGCACTCCACAGTTCCACGTGGTGTCTGCATCCACCATGGTCACAGGCACATCAAACCCATCTGACAGCGATCCCACACGACAGCTGTGCTCAAAGCCAGCCATTCCTCCTGCCCTCGTGGTCCCTGGCCCAGCAGAAGGGGAAATCAGCTGGCAGGGGAGTGCAGGGAGTGTGCTGGGAGCAGCACGTGCCTCCTCCAAATCGGCAGGGCTGGAAGGGACGCTGAGCAGGTTTGCAGATGATACAAAATTGGGGGAGCTGCTGACTCTCTCGAGGGCAGGGAGGCCCTGCAGAGAGACCTCAGCGTGTTGGAGGGCTGGGAATCACCAACCAAGTGTCCAAGAGAGGGTGGTGAGGGGCTGTGTGAGGAGCAGCTGAGGGCACTTGGTGCGTTCAGCTGGAGAAGAGGAGGCTGAGGGGAGACCTCCCTGCAGCTACAACTTCCTTGTGAGGGAAAGAGGAGGGACAAGCCCCGAGCTCTGCTCTGTGGGGACTGTCACTGTTTGTCACAGATCCTCACCAGGCTGAACAAAGCCAGTGTGAGGGAACTCTTGTCCCTCTGTTGTGCAGCACCACAACTGCAGCAACCACAGCCCCTTGTTCAGCCTGAAATGGCCTTGTCTAACAAGCCCTTAAATTCTTACAACAAAACAAGTTCTCAGCTCCCACAGCAAACCCCTCCAAAGGTGCTCAACACACTTGCACGACGTTCCCACTCCCCCAGCAGGGCTCGGTGTGCAGTGGGATGGGAGAGCTGTGCTTTGCTCAGGCAAAGCAAAGGAAGAAAAGAAGGACCATCAGCAGTCCTCAAATCCTGTGTTGGTGCTGCCACGGGGATGGTCCAGAGCTGGGGTTGTGAGACAAAGGGAGAGAGGAAAAGAGAGAGTCAGAGGGGGCCTGATCTGCTTCCTTTTCCAGCTCATCTGGTGCAGCCTCTTATGTAAAGTGCATTTTTATTTCATGCATGCACAGCCAGCCCTTTGAGCCCTTCTCCAGAGAGTGAGCTGGGGGAGAGACCCAAGGGATTGGTCTGAAGTTGTGTCAGGGGAATTTTAGGTTGGATCTCAGGACGAGGCTCTTCCCCCAGAGGGTGGTGGGCACTGAACAGGCTCCCCAGGGCAGTGGGCACAGCCCCAAGGCTGCCAGAGCTCCAGGAGGGTTTGGATGATTCTCCCAGGGACAGGGGGTGGGACTCTTGGGGATGGGTCTGTGCAGGTCTAGGATTTGGACTGGATGGTCCTTGTGGGTCCCTTCCAGCTCAGGATATTCTGTGACTGATTGGACAACTGTACTGCAGCCCCCTCTCTGTCCTTGGCTTGGACAAGAAAACACTTGACCAACCTCCACACGTTTTCTTCTGCTTGTCTTGTGCCTGCAAGGGTGAGAAGGCCAGAGGAGGGATTTGGCTATATTTCAATTTACACTTTGAGGTCAGCTTTATAAAGGAAAGGTAGAGGACAATTTTTTTTTTTTTTTAATGAAATAAGGAGGTCTGAAAGCTGCCTGTCAATGCAAACCCCAGTTTCTGCTCTGGGCTCTGCACAGTCAGTGCTGTGAACTCTTCACTGGCTGTGAGGCTCCCCAGGCAGGGCAGTGCTTTCATCCTTGCTGATGGATTACTCGGAACAGGCTGTCTGGAAAGCGAGCAGCTTTTGGACTTGGAAAGGCGAAATCATCCTTGATTTTTCCAGACTTGAAGGGTGCACCTCCTGATGCTCCTGACACACTCTCTGCAGTCACCTGCTGGCAGTGCCTGTGCCAGGCACCACGTGGGCACGAGGAGCTGCTGGCTTTGAGCAGGGCTGTCACGTGGCATCATTGTCAGAGGGGTTTGATGTGGCTGTGATGATGTTGGACACAGACACCACGCACCAGTGTCTGCTGCAAACTCCCCATCAAAGGCTCCGTGTGCATCATCTCAGCGTTCAGCATCTGTCCCCTCCCACCCACCTGGTGCCCCAGTGAGTTTTGGGGCGTCTTCCACTTGGGTTGGGCACCTTGCTGTGATTTCTCACTTCTCAAATGAGCTTTGCATGGGAGGAGGGGGGAGTTGAAGGCCGTGGATCTTTAAATACCCTCCAGAGCTGCGGTTGGGAGATGTTAACAGAAATTAGAGCTGCCAACTGCAGGCTGAGCTCTGCCAGGCCTCTGACTGGGATTGGCATTTATCTGCCAGAGATGCTCTGTGCTGTCTGAGTGCCTTCCCTTCCTTGTGAGTGTCTCAGCACCCTGAGGAGAGGAGAGAGGGGACAGGTTTTCCTTTTGCAGGCAAAGTTGAACTTCCAGATCAGCCTCGTGAACCTGAGGAATTCAGAACCTGGAGTGAAGCACTGTTTCAATTTCCCCAGGGTTAATTCCTCTGTTTGTTGGTATAAAAACTACAGCTGGGGGGGTGTCTCCTCCTGCCCAAACCACTGGGCCAGTTCCTCAGTGTGAGGCTTCCAGGTTAAAGTGGATTCAGCAGCTCCAAAAGTCCAGTCCCTGGGATGGCTCATCCCACGGTGATGAGGAAGAAGCAAATCCTACTTTGATCAGAAAATGAACCCATTGTCATGAGATCTGAGCTCTGGGCTAATCAAGAGCATTAATTAGCTCAAGAAAGACAGGGAGGTGATGCTGCAGCTTCTTCCCCAGCTGAGCATTGCTCAGGAATGTGCTGCCAAAGCCAGGGCAGTCCTGGACATGCCCAGCTCAGCAACCAAGAGGACTTCATGCCTGAAAACTCACATCAATATAAAGTCTTTGCTCCTTTTCGGTTGTGCAGTGACTGTACAAGGATTCTGAGGATCTGCAGTCGGGGTATCTTTCCTGTTATCCCAGCAGAGAACTTTCCAAGCACGTTTCCTGGAGTAAAAACCACTGCCCTCAGTCCTGTTGAGCTGCTCTGGCTTTCCATATTTCTCTGTTAACTGTTGCTGAACACTCTTGACTGGTGCCTGGGATCAATTTGCAGTGTATTTCTCTGAACCTGACAGCTCCTGGAGGATTTCAGGAGCCAGATGCACTCACAGAGCTCAGCTACAGCATCTGCTGCCATCCCCCACCGAGCATCCCAGCACGTTCCTACTCCTCTGACAGATATTCTGGGTATTCCTGGGCAGTGATTGATGTCTTGGTTCATGCAGCCCACCCCAGGTGCTGGATTCAGGCAGTTTTGTAGGGATAACAAGGTCTTGGACATCTTGAATTGTTCTGGCAGTCCAGTGTAGCCATGGAGGTCTGAGGGGAAGAATTTGGGTCTGTCCTGTGAGGGAGAAAAGATTTTACTGTCCTAGCAATTGAGGGGCAGCTGGTTCCTGATTCATCCAAATATTTGAAGGCTGAATGGGCATAGCTGCCAAATGTCTTGGATCAGCCAGGTATTCCTGGGGTCTCTTGTGCACCCAACTTTTAATTGAAAAGAATTGAAAGCCTCAGTTAAAATAATTGAAAGCCTCAGTTAAAGCCTTAACTCAAAGAGTTGTTGCCTCTGACTGAAGCCATTCCAGAGCCTTGGACCTGCTGGAACGTGGATCTGGTGGTGCTGCATCAGGAGGGGCCCTCACTGCTCATTTCCAGCCATGTGTCCAACTAGTTTAAAATTCTATAGAGATAATTTTCCAACTGATCTGACCATTTCTGAGCTGTGGTGCCGAGGATTTGTTGCTTTCCTCATGGAAATGGGCCCCAGTCCACTGAAGATCCCTCTCCAGACTCAGGTGATGGTTTAACCAGCGGGCAAAACAGGGAAACGAGTCTTGAAGGCAGATCTGGGAAAACCAAAGCCTGGATTTTTGAGTTTACATTCCAGAACAGCTGGACCTGGAATGTGAACAGGGATCTGTTGCTTTACAGTCACTTGCCCCACTTGATTTTAATTTTTTTTTTTCCTGAGAAAATTCTGGTCCAAGTCAGGTTCCTGCTTTGTGAGGATAAGAAAATCTGGGATCAGGCAGACACGTTGCAGTTCCTGTGCACTTGGAGATATTTTCAGTCTGGGAAATACCACAGAGTGCTGGAGGCAGCAGGATCTGCTGGTTCATCCACTGCCCCTGTCAGCTCCTTGGGAAGCAGCCGGGGTGGTGCTGGGTGGGGGTGGTGTCACATCGGATGAAGATGAAACGGCCCCTCTAGGGCTGAGTTGCCACAAGTAGGGATTGCAAGGAAGCTCTTGACTCATCTGTGCTCTGGATAGTGCAGATGGCACATCCCAGTGCTTGATCTTTTCAGGCTATGGTTGAAGACACTGCAGACTGAGGGAGGGGGGGAACTGATGGTGGAGGTGAAGAAGCTTTCGGTTTTATCAGTGAGTTCTGACAGGTTCCAGCAGATGAACCCATCCCAAACCCCTTCCCTGTCTTGGGGTGGAGTGGGATGGGCAGCAGCGCTTGGGGAAGGACCGTGGTGTTGTATAATGATCCAAGAAATTGCTGGAACCAGAGGGAGAGGGAACTGTCTGGCTCAAAGCAGGGATGGGGTGGTGACCAGCAGGGTGGAGACAGCAGCTCTTTTGTGCTGTGCTCAGAAGGTGTTTTTGGGTGATCCCAAAAGAGTGCTTGGAGAGGAGCAAGAGAGGAAAGATTCAGGGAGATGGGGGAGAAAATGCAGGGCTGGCACAGCTGGAAGTTGGGATGGAGGGAGATAAAAGGATCTGGTCAGAGGGAAACCAGATGCCTGAGGGAAGAAGGAAAGGGTTAGATAGGACTGTGAAGGTAAAGCAATTCCATACCTCTGCCATGGGCAGGGGCACCTTCCACCAGCACAGGTTACTCCAAACCCTGTCCAACCTGGCCTTGGACACTTCCACAGGATGGAGAAGCCACACATTGTCTGGGCAAACTGTACCAGGGCCTGCCCACCCTCCCAGCCAACAATTCCTTCCCAGTATCCCATCTCTCCCTGCCCTGTGGCAGTGGGAAGCCATTCCCTGTGTCCTGTCCTTCCATGAGAAGAGCAGAAACTCCAAGTAAGGAAGATGTGGTGGGACAGAGCAAGTCCTGCTCTGTGTCACTTTGTTTTTTTGCCCAGATTTCCATTCAGGAACATCTTCCCTGAATGCCTGGCCAAGCTGTGTGGTTTGTGAGGCACGTTGGGAATTTGGCTCCCCGGGGTTATCTGCTGCCTCCTCTTCTTGCTCTTGAAGGCTTTGACAGGCACAGATTGTCTTCTGTGGCCTTATGATGTCACTAATGTCTGTTTTGGCAGATTTTCAGCTTTTTTTCTGGCGCTCCTGGGATTTTTAAAACTTGTTTTCCTGTTTCTGTAACAGGGGGTTTGCTGAAGCAGCTGAAAACCTGCAATTAAAATGCTCCAACTGTGCCTGTCAGGACACGAAAACAGCCAATTTTCTGGAAGGTTTGTGGCTATCCAAAATGAATGCCCATCTTTGGGATTTTCCAGTGGTTGCTGCCTGTTTTGGATTATTTAAACCAGTGGGTGCAGCATCCTGATATTAATGAGCAGGGAAAATCAAGGACCAACTGTGTCCAGAGAAGCTGTGGCTGCCCCTGGATCCCTGGAAGTGTCCAAGGCCAGGTTGGAGCACCCTGGGCTGGTGGAAGGTGTCCCTGCCCATGGCAGGGGATGGGAAGAGATGACTTTTAAGGTCCCTTCCACGCTCCAGGAAGGTTCCTTTGATCTGTGGCAGTGATTAAAGTTCAGGCAGGTAAACCATTATATCCTGGTGGTAGAGCTTGAAACTTGGATCGTGGATAAAAAGTTATCCCCAAGAAGATTTGGGATGGTTTCCCCTCAGGAAACTCTGTATCAAAACCTCAAGAAAACCAACTTTTCTCCTCTGAACACTTGCTGTCCTTTGAAATTTTTTGGGCTAGAGGTTAATTAACTTGGCTTTTTTCAGGAGTAAATACCAGGGTAGGCAAAATGCAGCTCATCTCAACCTGGAGCAGGGATTTGTTGTGGGAAAGGGCTGCTTCCCCAGCACCCCTTTGGTTAATGGCTCACTGAGTTCTGTTTTTAGCAGCTAATTCAAGGCCACCTTTGTGCTAAAAGCCCCAACCCCAGACTCAGGTTTGATTTGTTTAACATTAAATTTAGGGCTTTAGGGGCCTCTCTAATGAATTTCATTAAACAGGAAAAATTCTATAATGTAGTATTTTATGATTAATTAACTGTGCATAAAAATGGTAATTATAATTATGCTCATAACTCTGCTCTTGTGTCGTTATCATAATAATGGATCAAAATGTTTTACCCCCACAAGCATTTAAAAAATGCACAGTGCAGGGGAGAGAAAAACCCTCCTCAAGCCCAAAGCAAAGACAATCCCCAGATCCTGGGATGGAGAGACAGGACTTCTAAGGCAGAGGCTTCTTGAACAACCCTCACAACGTTCATAGAATGGTTTGGGTGGGAAGGGACCTTAAAGCCCACCCAGTGCCAACCCCTGCCGTGGGCAGGGACACCTTCCACCAGCCCAGGGTGCTCCAAGCCCTGTCCAGCCTGGCACTGGGCAGTAAATCCATGACCAAGCCACCTTTCTCCCCTGCCAAGAGGCACAGTGAGTCTTCACTCTGGTTTCCACCACAGTGATGATCCCACCAAACCTGTCACAGCAGCTCATTGTCCCCTGCAGCACCTGCCACCTGCAGGTTCAGCAGAGCTTTGATTTCTAGTGGGGCTTTCTGATAAGGTTGGTGAATGGGAGTTGCACTGGGAATTGTCCATGTTGGAAGGGGTCCTTGGATCAGCCCAGATCGCCCACCTTGTCTCATCCTCTTCTAGGGGGCATTTAATCATCAGAGAATCCCAGAATGGGTTGAGTTGGGACCTCAAGGATCACCTTGTTCCACGGGCAGGGACACCTTCCACAAGCCCAGGTTGCTCCAACCTGGCCTGGGACACTTCCAGGGATCCAGGGGCAGCCACAGCTTCTCTGCCCAACCTGTGCCAGGGCCTGCCCACCCTCCCAGCCAGCAATTCCTTCCCAATATCCCATCTAACCCTGCCCTCTGGCAGTGGGAAGCCATTCCCTGTGTCCTGTCCCTCCAGGCTTTTGTCCAAAGTCCTCCCAGCTTTCTCCCACACTGGTTGTCGTGGTTTTTTGGGATACCTCCTTTCCAGCCCCCTGAGTCCCTCTCAGCCCTGCAGACTCAGAGATGCTCCTTGTGTTTGTTTTCCTCGGTGCCTGTGGAATGGAAGGAGCTCCTGGAGGGATTAAATTATCAATTTTCTCACAGGTGCCCGGAGCTCTGATTGCTGTGGTTGTTTTTATTGATGTCTGATCTGGAAACAGATTGCAGGGCTTGTTGTTTTTAATACAACGTGACAAGTCTCAACACGCAGCGATGGAAATGTAATACAACAAAATCCAGGTGTATCCTGAAAGTACAGGAATTGCTTATTGCCCTTTGGCTGGAAAAATTGCTGCTGATTCCTTATTTTATTTTATTTTTCATTTTTTTTATTTCCAGTTCTTCATCAGGGAAACAGATTCCAAACTTTGCCAAATTCGGTGTTTATAACTGTCATTATTAATCAATTATATTTTTAATATATTTTTAATATATATTAATATATATTTATATATATTTTTATATATATTTAATCATTGCTATATTTTTAATCATTGCTGTATATATTTTTAATATATTTTTAATCATTGCTATATTAATATGAGTTATATAGCATAGCATAATAATTATATAATTTTCTATTTATATAAAATATAAGTATTATAGAAATGATAAATATTTATATTTGTAATATATCTTATATAATATATAATTTAGATATTAATGCATTTTAAAATATTGTTATGTTAATATAATAGGTTACTATATTATTCTATTAATAGAATATTATATTAATAAGTATTAATATAATATTACTAAAATATAATAGTATTCTGGTAAATTGCATTGTGTTAATTCCAAGTTTAACCCCAGAATCCTAAACCAAATTGTTCCTCTCTTGGGAATCTGATAGGATTGGGGAGCAGGTCCAGAGTCACTCTTGGCATCAGGAAAATCCTTTTTTTCCCACTTGGGAACTTTTGGGCAACAGAGTTAGATCTGTGGCGGTGACAGAAGGGATTTGGAGCTGGGAATGAGGGCGGTCCTTGGCAGGTTTGGGAACTGGGAAGGGTCGGGATATGGGGGTAATGACCTCTGGGAAGCAAAAGGGAAGCAGGATCACCAGCAAGGGAATGGCTGAAGGAAAGCTCTGGGCAGAGCTGGAGGAGGAATTAGGATGGATGGAAGAGGCCTGGGAATATCTGTGGAGCTTTGGAGGACTGAGGATACAACTCAAGGTTCTGCTCTGTGGCCTCGGAGCCACCACAAATGATTCTTGCTCTTGTTTTTTTTTGTGAGCTGCGAAAGAAAACCTGAGTGTTATGTTGAAATCTGTCTTTTCCTACTTATAGAAATTCCATTTTTATTTATTATTGTATTGGAGGGGAGGCACCGATGTGCTGTTGGAAAGGTGAGGGGAAAATGCTGAGCTTGTGCTGTTGAGCCCAGAGTTGAAATCCTGGTGTGTTTCTGACCCATCCCAAAAACCTGGTGGTGGATAAGGATTGCTGGTACTTCCTCAAGGTGGTAGAATGGTTTGTAGTATCCCACCTGTCTGCAGCCAGGATGGGCTTAGCCTGGAAATTCCTGGCTGGGAGGGTGGGCAGGCCCTGGCACAGGTTGGGCAGAGAAGCTGTGGCTGCCCCTGGATCCCTGGAAGTGTCCAAGGCCAGGTTGGACAGGGATTGGAGCAACCTGGGCTGGTGGAAGGTGTCCCTACCCATGGCACGGGGTGGAATGGGATGATCTTTAAGGTCCCTTCCAACCCAAACCATTCTGGGATTCTGTGGATCCTGTTTGTGGTGGGACACAGTGTGAGAGCACTGACAGGGCTGTGCCATAAAAATACCCAGACATCGAGGGCACAGGTGGCACAGGCTGTAAAAACTGAATGATGCAGTAGTGTCAAACCCCAAAAGATAAGAGGTCCTACTCTCCAGGGTCAGGGCATCCATATCTTATTCAGGGAGTAGGTACCACCAGAGACAATCCTGGAATATCCTGAGTTGAAAGGAACCCCTAAGGATCATCCAGTCCAAACCCTGGCCCTGCACAGGATACCCCAACAATCCCACCCTGTGCCCCAGGGGATCATCCAAGCCCTCCTGGAGCTCTGGCAGCCTTGGGGCTGTGCCCACTGCCCTGGGGAACCATGTTCAGTGCCAACCACCCTCTGGGGGAAGAGCCTTGTCCTAATAAATATAAAAGAAGTAGAAACCACTGCTCCCCATGTTCTCTATTCATGAGAGATGGACATTTTCTAGGGAAGCAGGAGAAGTGCAAGATCCTCTTTCAAAAATACTTATAACAGTCCCCCTCCTTTTTGATAAAACCACTTTGATTTCACACTCTGGGTTTTATTTTTGATTTCACACCCTGGGTTTTATTTTTAGCAGCTCTGCTGTGAAACCTTCCCCACCTAAACAGACCTTGCTCTGCTTTCCCTGGTGCTTCTGGCATGAAGTCAATAAACTTATGATAAATCTCTGGTGAGTTTCACAGAACATTATTAGGTTGACAACAACAAGTGGAAAAAAAAAAGCATCAGAAGTTATATTTAAAGTGCACCGATTGGAGGCATGAATCCATGTAGTGAACAAATCCAGGGATATTCTCAGGTGAGAGCTTAAAACCTGCAAAAGGGAAGTGCTTCAGGGAGGCAGGGAAGGCTCTGGTCCATCCTCCTGTGCCGTGGCATGGCCAGCTGGGCTCAGATCACCCCCAGGAGGGGCTTCCTTCGGAGCAGGCTGGAAAATCATCCCTTAGAGATCCCCTTCAGTGCAGGGCTGGAATGTGGGGTGATAAACACTGAACTAAACCTTCTGGTGAGCCCAATCCAGCCTGAAGACCTGCAAGAGGAGAACAAACCCCAGGAGTGCGATTCATTCTTCAGGAGAGACCCATAAAACCTTCAGGGTGAGGTTGGATGAGGCACTGAGCTGTCTGGGCTGGTGGAAGGTGTCCCTGGAATGAGATGAGCTTGAAGGTCCCTTGCAGCCCAAACCACTGTGTCTAGCCAGAGAGGTGACAAGTTATTAAGAAGTCCTAAATTCACGTGAGGGACAAGTTTTCAGGCAGGGGTTTGCTCTTGAGGGCGGGGTGAGGCAGACTCTGTGGTGTGCAGCACCTCCGTGGTCCTGGTGGGTGCCTCTTGCTGGAAGGTTTGCTGTTGTTAGAGTCCAGAAGTTGAGTTTTCCTCTTTTTGTTGTGCTCTGTGTCGGTATTTTGGCGTTTAGTGGGCACCACTGTGGTTTGCCCCAGGGGAGGAGTGTTTGGAATCCGTGGGAAGGTGCAGGGGGAACTTCTGGAGAACTTTGGCTCTCCTGTGTGTTGTGCAGGGTCTTGACTGTGGTAAACCATAGACTCAGGATGGTTTGGCTTGGAAGGGACCTTAAATCCCATCCCATCCCACCCCCTGCCGTGGGCAGGGACAGCTCCCACTATCCCAGATTGCTCCAAGCCCCGTCCAACCTGGCCTTGGACACTTCCAGGGATCCAGGGGCAGCCACAGCTTCTCTGGGCACCCTGTGCTCCCCTGTGGGTGCACAGCAATGTGTGGACACATTTTTGATTTGATTAAATTTGACACATTTCTAAGATGATGTAAAAATAATTTTTTAGCCTTAATTCCCCTCCCAACAGAAAAATGCTTTGAACATCTTTATTCTCACCAAAACCGTCGGCAGGTTTTTAACCTTCCCCAGATCTGTTTTAGCAGGCAAGAGAAATCATTTCAGTGTCTAACACCTCTCCTTTCAGAAGGAAATTCAACTCCTTAGAAGGGAAGTCTGTCTCAAAATCCTTTTTATTGTGTACAGAGTGTGAAGCCCAGGACTTTATAACACTCCTGGTATCGGTAGCTTGGCAACCCTTAAATCATGAAAGATTTACACGAGTGTTGCAGGGCTGGGAAATGTTTTATGACATGTTCATTCACACTAAATCAGACTGTGCCTTTTTGGAGTTTTCTTCCTAGACAGTTATGCAAATGCAAGGAGACAGGAATGGATTTAAAGTGATTTTTTTTTTCGGTGTTGGAGGATTAGCAGAGAGTGACAGACTGCCAGGAAACACTTGCTGCCTCTGCTCCTGCAGAATTCCAGCCCTGGGAGGGGTGGGATGGGCAGCAGCGAGAGGAGGAGGGAAAAGATTAAGTTTTATCTTCACTGCTGAAATATTTCTGTGCTTGGGTGGGGTGATGGGGCTGCTTTGCAAGGTGGCTGTGACAAAATCAAGTGGTGATACAGAAATCCAGGGTAGGGTTTGGCTGTTCCCAGTGAGCAATTCCTGACCCTCCACTGAAAACTGGGAAACTTTTCCTTTGGTGTTATCCCAAAACTACATCCTGCAAAATCTCTATAGTGGTAATTAGAGATAATTCTCTTAATTATGTCTTGTTTGTGTGGTTGGGTTTGTTTGCATCTCTGGGTATGGAGGGACGAACCAACTTCCAGACCAAGTTGGAGAAGACTTGGAACAACCTGGGCTAGTGGAAGGTGTCCCTGCCCATGGCAGAGGTTGGAATGAGGTGAATTTAAGGTCCCTTCCACCCAAACCATTCTGGGATTCTCATCCCAGACAGGGATTATCCCATCCTCTTCCTCTCCCATCCCAAATCCCCCTGAATTGGAAGTGCATTCCTCAAAACCCCCTCTGCTCCTCCCGACCTGCCAAGCTCAGCTCTCCCTCTGCTCTTTTAAAGACTGAATTACCCAGAGTATTTTCCGTGCTTTTAACTCTCCTGCAGCTGCAATTCTTAATGGATGATTAATTGGCTTAATGGAAAAGAGAAATTCGTGGAAATGACCTCCTGAATCAGAGCCTGGTCCCTGCTAACTCGGGCTGCTCGTCATACAATCCCCCAGGATATCTGATATCATTTGCAAAGATTAATCCTTTAAAAGGACTGGAGCTGGCAGGGACTGGTCCCTGTCACCAGCCTGGCTGTCCCTGACACAGGTGACAGAGGTATTTTGGACTTCCCTTCGATTTATGAGTACTTTGTACAGCCACATCTTCCCTGAAAGCAGAAGGAGCTAAAGAAATCCAGAAGCTCCTCGTTGTTTAATCAGATTTTGGAATTCAGTTCCTGGCCAGATTTTCATTTGGGAGCTACTTGGCCTGTCTGAAACATTACTTTGCTTGGGGAAAAAAAAATAAATTAAAAAATAATAGAAATTACCAAATAAACATCAGAGGCTTCTTCTTTTCCTTGGAGTGCACTTGGATTGTTTTTTCAGCGTGCTGGTGGCCCAGCTCAACAAGATGGACATTAATTAGGTGATCCCTGTGTCTGGTCCTCAGGAAAACCCTAAAAAGCACAAGAATTCCCTCAGCTCTGACAGCCTTTGCCCTGAGAATTCCCAGCTGACCACAAGGCACTGGGACTGTCATCCTTGAGCCCTTTTCCTTAACTTCCCTCTCCCAATTGTTTTGTTTGGTTTTTTTTTGTTTTGTTTTGTTTTTTTTTCTGTTTGTTTGGTTTTTGGTTTTTTTTTTTTTTTGTTTGGTTTTTTTGTGGGGTTGTTTTTTTTTTTCCTGTCTCTTGAAAACCTCTGAGAAGCTGCAAGGTCTCATCTTTCTCCTCCTGGCTCTGGATCGTGGATCTCCAACCACGAATTCATGATTTATAATTCTCCAGTGCACATAAAATCTCTTAATGCTGATGTTTCACCCACCTATCCCTGTAGTCCAGGCTCGTCTCCCTGTTCCCAACAATTCCCTGATGTCTTTTCATGGACATTCATCCCTTAAAATCACCAACCATCTTCATCCATCATCTCCAAACCTTTTCTTTCCCCTCCTTCCTTATTCCCTCCCCCAGTATTTTGCTTATAAGCACAAAACCCCCCAAAATAAACCCCAGGTAAGGGAGTTTTTCAGCTGTGAAAAAAATGCCAGTTAATAACACAGGAGGTGTCACTTGGAATATTTATTTTTCGTGGCCGTTTTTTTTTCATTTTGCAGCTCTTATTATACCTCAGATTTAGAACAGATCCTCGTGATTGCTCATAATTGCCAGGCTTTGGCACTTTACAAATCCTTAAAATATGCAGCTGGGGAAAAATAACTGTCCAGAAAGTGGCTCTCACAGGGGGAAAATAATGAGGAAGGGGGAGTGCAGAGGCAACGGGATTTCTGGACTGCTGTAAACAACAATCATGCTTAAAAGCATCCCCATCTGATGGCAGAGCGTTCAGGAGAGAAGGGTTTGGAATGCTGTGTTGAATGGATTAAATAGCTCACAGGAAATAATGATCCATTTTGGATTGTCGTGCTGGTGGTGTCCTTCAGGAGCACAGGGTCCTGCAAGTGGACACTGCTGAGAAGAGCCTGGCCCATCTTGTCTTCACCCTCTCTTCAGGGGTTAATTCACTTTGATAAGACCCCACAGAGTCTTCCCTTCTCTGGGCTGAGCTTTCCCACCTCTCTCAGCCTCTCCTCATAGGAGAGATGTTCCAGCCCCTTAATCATCCCTGGGGCCTTTCACTGGGCTCTCTCCAGCATCTCTCTCGCCCTGAGGAGCCCAGAACTGGACACAGCACTCCGGGTGTGACCTCACCAGTGGTGAATCCAGCAGGATCACCCCCCTGGAGCTCCTGGCAAGGCTTTGTCTGCAGTGAGGGTGTCACTCCCTTTTCCAGCAGAGGCACGTTGTGGGCTCATGTTCAGATTTGTGTCCAACAGCACCCCCAGGTCCTTCTCTCCAAGCTGCTGTGGTGGCCCCAAGGTCTGCTGGCACATGGAGATGTTCTTCCTCAGGTGCAGGACTTTGTGCTTCTCCTTGTTGAGCTGGGAAGAAAAAAATCTCTCAATATTTCTGCACTTCAGGCTTCAATCTCCTCACTTGCCTCTCAAAAACACGACCAAGGTTTTTTTCCCTACGCTGCAAGGCAGAGAAAATGCACTTGTGTAGGTCCTGTGGGGAGCTGGGTCGTGTCCTGTGACGTGTTTTGGCTTCTGAAGCGATCCATCAAGCAGGAATGCCGCTCCAGGGAACAACTTCTGCCTGCAGCCAACACAAACGAGCTCTTCAAAGCATCGAGGAAACCTTTCTTAAACGTGGAAATGGGGTGAGAAATGTAACAAAACGGCCCAGATGAGGAGAAAATGCATGTGCAGGGTGTGACCTGTGCGGGGATATTTATGGACAGGGTGTTTCCACCCTCAGGTTCAAGAGCGGGCTCGTAAATATTGTAAATATTCCGCTGTTTCTGGTGAGGCTCCGGCTCTCCCCGCGTGTTTTATCGGAGAGGGGGAGACACTTCCAGTGGCAACGAGTAAATCTTCCTGCTGCTCCCTCTAACCTGTTGGTTTTCATCTTTCCTGTGAATAACTGCAGGGGGAGGTGAGTGATTGTTGTCGAGCTTCCCGTGAAGCCCTCGGTGTCAAGGATGATGTGTGTGTGTGTGTAAACATTTACGGAGAGGAATCGAGAGTGGAAAAAGGGAAGGGGGAGAGTGTGGAGCTGTGGGAGCAAGGCCAGAGGAGGCTGTGAGGATGCTCCAAGGGCTGGAGCCAGGCTGGGAGAGCTGGGGGGGTTCCCCTGGAGAAGAGAAGGCTCCAGGGAGACCTGAGAGCCCCTTGCAGGGCCTAAAGGGGCTCCAGGAGAGCTGGAGAGGGACTGGGGACAAGGATGGAGGGACAGGACACAGGGATAAATGGGATATTGGGAAGGAGTTCTTCCCTGTGAAAGTGGTGAGGGACTGGAATGGATTTCCCAGAGAAGCTGTGGCTGCCCCTGGATCCCTGGAATGTCCAAGGCCAGGTTGGACAGGGCTTGGAGCAACTGGGCTAGTGGAAGGTGTCCCTGCCCATGACAGGGGGTGGAATAAGATGGGATTTGGGTTACACTGTGCAATAATCTCTGGTTCAGAAGAGGAGCCGAGGTCAGTCTGTGATGGGAGATGTGGGTGGACTCCTTGGACACTGCTGAGGATTGTGGTGGCTGCTCTGTCTCCTGTGCCGTATCTTCCACCCCAAAACTCTGCTTCTGGAGCTGTGGAGGACGCTGTGATTGCTCAGACTGCTCCTGGAGCACTTGGGAGTCCTTTCCACATCAGTGGTGATTAAACAACCCTTCCCAGGAGCTGGTGAGGTGGAAAATGCTGTGATTACCAAGCTGATATCCTGGGATTGCTATTGAGAATCAAATTGGATGATTTTCCTTGGGCTGATTAGGCCAGATGTGCAGGACATTTTTAATAAACTGCACAACAATTGGGATGATTTGCTAGGAAACCTGAAGAGAATGGATTCATAATTTAAGGCTCAAGGAAATAAAGTCCTTGAAAGGGGTGTGTTTTGGCAGGTGGGCTGGGGGACTGTGCTGTCCTTGTGCTCCAGAAGAAACCTGGCAGATCCCATCTGCTCGTGCCTCGTCTCCAGCTGAAGCACAAACCCAAATCCAGTGCTTGGACACTCCTTGATTTGTCCAAGGATTGAAATCCTGGTGCTGGTGGGATGAGAGGTGTGAAGGGAGAGGGTGATGCAGGTTTGGACATGGTGGGAGATGCAGGAGATGCTCAGCATGGGCAGGTAATACAGAAACCCTCTTCATTAATGTGCTACCTGCTAATTAAAGCCATCATTGCATCTACTGCAAACTGAATCTCCCAGGTTGGAAGTGGGAATGGATGGGAAAAGGTGGATGGATGGAGGAGGGCTTTGCTTTCTTGCTCCCAGCTGGCCCCATTCCCATTCATCCCTCCCTCCAGGCTTGTTCCAAAGCATTCCATGGATGTTGGGTGTCCATTTGGCCACCAGGACTACTTTTATTTCCAAAAGGGAATCAGCCAAGCGGAGCAGGAGTTGGAACAAGTGCTGACACAGAGCCAAGTGGTGGACTGGCCAAATCAGTCCCATCAATGAGAAGAGGCATTAAAGAAATTAAATTCCATGAAAGCTCATTACAAGGGACAATTAGTGGGGAGCAGGATCCTCATCAAAGGGCAACTGCAGCCTCGAAATCACAGGGAGAGCCGACATCGGGGTGATTAGATCAGAGGCTCTGGGTCAGGCAGTGGATAATTAATTTATTCCAGTACATCAGAACCCTCAGAACTATAAAAGCCTGGCTTCAGGGAAATGCTGCTTTTCTGTGATAACCTGGTGATTTCCTCTGGTCACAGCGAGCCCCCCGGGGGGAGATGTTCTCCTTTCCCTGGGCTTGGATCTTATCGGGCTGGAATGTTGAAAACCCCACCTCCCAGTCCAGTCAGAGCCGCTTTGATGAGCTCGAACAGAGCTACAGAAACCCTAAAAAAACATCCTTAAAACACCAAAGCCCCGCGGTCAGCGAGGGACAGAGATGTTTTTGCTGGTGAATCCCTCAGAGCCCTGAGGGGCAGCGGGAGCCGTCGATGAGCCCGAGCAGCTCGTTACCATCTGCGCTTCATCTCCGCGAAGTAACACCCGCTTCGCTTCTCTTTGGGGTGATGGGAGGAGGCTCCAGGTTTCTCCATCGTGTTGTTATTGCTGCAGCAAGAGCGCACGAGAGGAGGGGAAATGGGTTTTGTGCTTTTCTCCCGTAGTTGTTGCAGAGTTTCTGGGTGCTTTGCTCAGAAACTTTCTATTTTTTTCTATTTTTCCTTTTTTTTTTTTTTTTAAATTTTTCTTTTTCCCCTATTTTTAATTTTTTCTATTTTTCATTTTTTTTTCAATTTTTTTTCTTAGTTTTTTATTTTTCCTATTTTTTCCTGGGCTTTTTTCTAATTTTCTTATTTTTCTATTTTTTCTTGTTTTTTTTAATTTATTTTTATTTTTTATTTTTTTTTTATTTTATTTATTTATTTTTATTTTCCCTGTTTTTCTATTTTTCCTACTTTTCTATTTTTACTATTTTCCTACTTTTCCTTTTTTCCCTCCTATTTTTCTATTTTTCTTGGTTTTTTTCTACTTTTTTTGGTATTTTTTCTTATTTTTTCTAATCCTCTATTTTTCTCTGTTTTTCCTATTTTTCCTCTTTTTTTCTATTTTCCCTATTTTTCCTGTATTTTTCTTTTTTTCTATTTTCCCTATTTTTCTATTTTTCCATTTTTCCTGTATTTTTCTATTTCCCCTATTTTTCTGTATTTTTCTTTTTTTCTATTTTCCCTATTCTTCTATTTGTCTATTTTTCCTATATTTTTCTATTTTGTATTTTTCTATCTTTTCTATTTTTCTTTCTCAGGTTTTTTTCTGGCTCCTTTTGTGAATCCCAAAGCTTAGAAGGATCTGAAAGCCTCTTTTAGAAGTTTATGGGTTGTTTTACCCACCAAGACTTTGTTTAATTTGTTATTTCCCATGCACTGCTTGCAGCTGGAGACAACGAGCCAGAAAGACAACTCGATCTGAGCTTCTGATGGCTTTGATTTCTCCCTGTTCCGTTGCCCTCCTGGGAATTCTGGGTGTTAAAACACAAATTATCGCTGAAGAGTCGGAGATGGAGAAACTTTTTGGCCGAGGTGCTCACACATGATCCCAGTCACTCCCAAGATTATCCAGCAAATCCTGATTTTTCTATGGCAAAGCCACTCTGGGTGAGGTTTGGAGCCACCTGGGCTGATGGAAGGTGTCTCTGCCCACAGCAGGGCTTGGAATTAGATGAGATGACCTTCAAGATCCCTTCCAACCCAACCCATTCCATGTTTCTGTGATTCAATGGATATCACAAATTAACTGAATTATAAAGTGAGGCATCTCCTTGCAGGATTCCTCTGGGAAAACCCGTGGAAGGTCAGCCAGGTCCCACCCACCATCCCAAAATGAGCAGGGCTAAAAATCTTCCCACCCTCCACATGCCTGCAGAGCACAGGGAAGTGATTTTAGAACTGTTTTACAGAGCACAGGGAAGTGATTTTAGAACTGTTTTACAGAGCTCAAGGAAGTGATTTTAGAACTGTTTTACAGAGCACAGGGAAGTGATTTTAGAACTGTTTTAGGGTGACTTTAAAGAACTCCCCGTGTTCCTCCCCTCGCCTGTCAAAGCCCGTTGCCTTCATTCCCACCAGTCCCAACTCTCCAGCGCTGAGAGGGCACTAAAACTAATAAATATAAACCATCTGTTTTTTTATGTTTCTACAGAGCCAGTCACTTGACCCCTCTGCCTCGTTCTCCTCATCCATAAAATGAGGATTGATAATCGTTTCCACCAGAAGAAGAGGGGGAGAATTGCTCTGCTCTGAAGGTGAGAAGTGGGCGATGAAAAGCGAGCAGAGGGAAAGAGAAAGGGGAAGAAAGGCAAGAGAAACCTTCCCCAAGCGAGGAATTGGTGGTGAGTTTTCCCTTCATGGAAGTGCTGGCACAATGTTCGATGTTTGCTGGCTCAGGGAAATTTAGGGCTGGGGAGAAGGTTTTTAAGGAGCCATTTCTTCGTTTGCTTTTGCCTGGAGTTACTGCTTGGGTTTTATGCCCCCAGCACCTCCAGATCCTGTGGTTGAAGGGGTTTTTTTTGGAAGCAGAGGTGTCTGAGGTTTAGGTTGGATGCCAGGGGAAATTTTGGCACAGGAAGGGTTGTCCAGCCTTGGCACAGCTGCCCAGGGAAGTGATGATGTCACCATTCCTGAAGGGATTTAAAAACCCCTGTGGATGAGGCACCTGGGGACGTGGGTCGATGGTGGGGGAATGGTTGGACTCGACCTCAGGGGCTTTTCCAACCTAAATAATTCTATGATCTACCACACACCTGCACCTCTCATTTTCTCCTGATTGTGCCAAAAGCCCCGCTGTGCAAAATCCTGTTTTTAGGAGCTTTTACAACAGTCCCAAAAGAGTTTTATTGGACGTTCCCACACAGTGATATTTTTTGGTTGTGTGATGGTGTCCAGCACAAATGTCACAGATTTTGAGTATTTAAATATATTCTGAGTGTGTTAATCACTGTAAGGTCATTAACCACACAGGGAACTGATGAAAGCAGAAGATTTTGGGAGGAGCTGCTGCCCTGCTGGTGCCATTTCCAGTCACCATGGGAGGAGTCATGGGCAGAGAATGTGATTTTTGTGTGTCTTTTGGAAGAGCACTCCTGGAAACACAGGCCCCATTAGGTTCAGGGCACTGAACAAATATCCCTAAAAGCAAGAGAAAAGGATGACTCACAGTCTTTCTTCTCCTGTAGCCCAAAATTCTCTCTGAGAGTGATGTCAAAAATATGAATCATTTCTGCCTTAGCAGAAGCCAAACTTGGGTTTACAGCCTTGTCCAAGTGAGTCACCTTCACAGGGCTGTCACTGTCACCCTGGAAAAGTTCTACCCACAAATTCTACTCCATCTTTGGCAGGATGGTCATTCATGATTAAAAAGAGCTTCAGAGAATCAAACATGGTTTGACTTGGAAGGAACCTTAAAGCTCCTCTCGTTCCACTCCCTGCCATGGGCAGGGACACCTTCCACCAGCCCAGGGTGCTCCAAGCCCCGTCCAACCTGGCCTTGGACACTTCCAGGGATGAGGAATTTGCCCATCTCTCTGAGTGAAAGGGAAAATAAAATGAAACACAGTTATTCTGGTGTTTTCTGAGGGGGTTGTACAGTGTGAAAACACCACTGTGCTCTTAGCGGTGCTTTGCACTTTTATCCCACCTTTTTTTTTGGAAGATGATCCTGGAGCTGTAGCAGCCTGGAAAAGGCTCTCCATGTTCCTGCTGAGGCAGCACAGTGCCCCTGTTCAGCTGGATTATGCCAGGCACAGAGCAAGGGTATGATTTTCGGGAGTGCTGAGCCTCCACAAATCTCCCAGACCCTGGGTCTGTTCAGGTTGGATATTAGGAAAAATTTCTTCACTGAGAGAGTGGTTAAAGATTGGATCAGGACTCTCAGGGCAGTGATGGAGTCACCATCTCTGGAAGGGCTCAGAAAATGAGTGGATGTGGCACATCATGATGTGGTTTGGTGGCTGTGGGGTATTCAGTCAGAGGTTGATGATCCTGAAGGTCTTTTCCAAGCCTAAGGACTCTGTGATCCTCTACTGGAAGAGAAAAGTGACTTTTTTTTTGTTTAAACCAAATTATCAGCCTGCTTTGTGTTTTCCAGTTGTTCCCCGTGAAGAAATAAGGGAAGGAAGGAATGTCAGTGCCATCAGCTGGTGCCAAACCCTGCTGATGTTTTGGTTGGCTGAGGTGGTTGGTTGAACACCTGCTCTCTCATTTCAGGCCTTGGGTGTAAATCAGGGAATGGGGCAGGTTGGAAGGCACATCTGGTCCCATCAGGGCCATCCCAGAGCCCTAATGGTCATGGATATAAATAAATCCGAGCTTTTCTTGGGGTTTTGGAAGTCCCCCAGTTAAGGAGACACAAGGGAATCGCCTCGTGGAATCTCAAGGGATTAACATCAGCCACGGGGGAGAACATGGATTTTACCCCTTTTTGAGGGCAGGGGAACTGAGAATCTGTGATTTTGGAAGGAGGGGTGGGACTGGAGAGCTGCAGGCACTAAGATTAAAATGCCCAAGAGTGGCTGCCACTTGTGGAAAATCCTCTTTACTGTGGCTTTTGAACAGGAGGGGAGAATTCCTGAGCCCTCAAGCCTGGGGATCTGTTTAAGTGGGATAAATCAGAGGTAACAATTATCCTGATCACAGATAACCCTGAGCAGCTGAAACAGCTGCCAGGGGAAGGAATGAAAAGTGGAAAGGAAATCTCCAGGAGAATGAGGGGGATTTGCATGATCCCAAAGGCTGAGCTGCCCCATTAGCTGATGAATGACCCTGGTGCTGTCACCTCAGGGTTTGCATTTTGTGAGAGTTACTCCTCCTCTTGGGGCATTCACTGAGAGGAAAAACCCCTAGAAAGTTAACAATAAATTTTTATAATTAAACTTCAGGCCGGATTGAGGCTTTGTAGACACGAAGCTTTTCATCTGGGCCTCGCTGTAACATTTTGTTAGCTCGGGACGGGCTCATTTATGGAAATATCACCAATTAGGGGCGTTTTTGGGGCAAGGAAGCAAACAACCCTGACAATGGAGGAGTGAGCAGGGTGTTCTGATATTCCAGGGATGTGACTCTGTTCTTAATGAAGACAACTTCAGTTAGTTTAAAGGATGCCATGGAGGAAAGGCTCCCACGCAATGCAAATGAAAGCTGAGGAATTATTCTGGCCACGATCCTGCTGCCACTGAAAAGTGGCCTTGATCTGGGTCCTCTATTCCTAATTTCTCCCTAATTTAGTAGGGAGCAAAAGCCCTAATCCCAGTTTGTACACTGGTTTGCTGTGTGTTTGGATATAGGTTGGATAGCAGGAATTATTTCTTCCTGGAAAGGGTTTGTCCAGCCCTGGCACAGGCAGGGCCCCATCCCTGGAGGGGTTTCAAAGCCATGTGGATGTGGCACTTGGGGACATGGGTTAGTGTGGCCTTGGCAGTGCTGGGAATTGTTGGCCTTGGTGATCTTGGAGGGTTTTTCCAACCTCAGTGATTCCATGATTCCATTTCTCCCTTTCCCAGATTAATTTTCGCTGAAGGGACAGGGACAAACAAGGACACAACAAATAACAACTCCACAGAGGTCACATCAGAGCAACCACGAGGAGGTGTCAGAGGACACTTCAGAGGGCAGGGAGAGATGGGATATTGGGATGGAATTGCTGGCTGGGAGGGTGGGCAGGCCCTGGCCCAGGTTGGTCAGAGAAGCTGTGGCTGCCCCTGGATCCCTGGAAGTGTCCAAGGCCAGGTTGGAGCACCCTGGGCTGGTGGGAGGTGTCCCTGCCCATGGCAGGGGTGGCACTGGATCATCTTTAAGTTCCCTTAATCCAAACCAGTCTGTAAATCTATTCTTTCTCTCCCAAACACCTCCATTTCCAGTCTTGCCCTGCCACAGGCCTGGCTGGTTTTAATAAAGCTGAGGAAGTAAACTGGGATCAGCAGGTTGATGCCACGAGGCTCAGCCTTGATGCTGGATGGGCTGGATTCCTCAAAACACAGAACTGAGGATTGAGGGGATTTGTATCCATCAGGGGGGATCAGAACCAAAGGGATGTGGTGGAGGGTTCATTTCCCCCCTACCCCAAGCCCAGGCAGCTGGTTAGAAAGAGATCCTGTGGCTGAAAGGAATAAAAGAGAGGCAAATCTTTTGATTAACTTGAAATCCTGACAAATAGAGAGGATCTCCCAGCGCTGCCAAGCTGGGAAAAGCAGAGTGTTTTCCCCTGCCTGTTGCTCAGCATTCTGGGAGAAGTGGGATGGAGGAGAAGGGAATTTTGCAAGGGAAATTGCTGGGTTGCTGCTCCTCAGCTCTGCTCAGGGGGATCCTAAGGGCCTGGAATCCCTTCTAAGTTTTATGATCCAGATGCTTTTGCTTTTCCTGGGCTTTTCCTCTGCTCCTGGAGTCTCCTTTGCATCTCCCACTGCTTTGCCTCCATTCCTGTCACACCTCCCTTGGATTATTAGTGGTGTGTAATTACATCAGTGTACCCAGTTATTGGAAAGTAGGAGCTGAGAGATCCATTTCCATGGGATTCAGCTGCTTTCCTGGTTTTCCTGCTCTTCCCTGGTTCAGGTGCTGGCACAAAACAGGGATGGAGGAGAAGGGAAGGAGTTCTGGGTTGCTGCTCCTCAGCCTCGCTCAGAGGTGTTCCCATGGCCTGGAATCTCTTCTAAACTTTAGGATCCAGATGCTTTTGCTTTTCCTGGGCTTTTCCTCTGCTCCTGGAGTCTTCTCTGCATCTCCTTTGGATCTTTGGCTCCATTCCTTTGGCATCTCCCTTGGATTATTAGCAAAGTGTGTCATTATTTCCATATTCCCAGAGGGCTGTTGCTGGAAAGTAGGAACTAAGAGAACCTTTTCCATGGGATTGAAATGTTTTCCTGCTCTTCTCTGGTTCAGGTGTTGGGATAACAAAAGGAAACCTCCTTTGGAGTGGTGTGGGAACATCCTGCAGTGGGAAAGTTTGGTGTCTCCCAGCTCTCCATGTGGATCTGGGGATGGTCCCCTTCAGTGTTTCCTTCAGCTGTTGGAATTTATCCCAGGGAATGGGATGTGCCTGGATGAAGTGGGGGCTGCAAACACTCCCCCCTCACACTGAGACAGCCTCAAATCTTGTGCCAGTGGTGGAAAATCGGTGGGTTTGGGTTATGATTAATCGATCCCCTTTGGATTTCTGCTCCAGAGGGGCTGGGAGGTGGCAGAGATTCGTTCCTCCCACGGGGCTGGAGTGACACTGCCCAGCCTGTCTCCCATTTCTGTGGAAAACAAGCTGCTTTGGGGATTTTTCCATGTATTTTCCATGTGTTTTTCCAGCATTGCTCCTGTGGGGTTCACTGGGGAGGTTCTGAGCAGCAGCAGATTGAAACGGGGGTTTATTAAAAATAAAACCTCTTTCTACAGTAAAATAGAGGCAATAAATTCCTGGCTCTCAGGCTGAGTTTGTGGCAACACAAAAGAGGCTTTGTGGGATCCAATAAAAGCGGTTCCATAATTAAAAATAACAGCAGGGAAGTCTCATTGTCCTGGGGTTCAGGTGTCAGTGCTCTGGGAGGGAGGAAATCTCGATTTTAAATGGAGGAGAAAAGGAGAGAGGGAGAAAAAAGGAGAGAAATGGAGAAAACAAGAGAAAATAAAGGATGAAAAAGGGGAAAAAGGAGAGAAAAAAAGAGAGAAGGAGAAGAAGGGAAAAGGAGAAAAAAAGAAAAGGAGAAAGATTAAAAAGGAGAGAAAAAGGGGAAAAAGATAGAAAAGAAAAAGGAGAGGAGGAGAAAAAAGAAGAAAAGGAGGAAGAAAAGGAGAAAGGAGAAGGAAAGGGGAAAGAAAAAAAAGAATGAAAGGTGAGATGAGGAGAAGAAAAGGAGGGGAAAGGAAAGAAAGGAGAAAGGAAGAAAAAGGAGAGAGGAAGAAGAAAAGGAAACAAAAGGTGGGAAAAGGGAGAGAAAAAGGAGTGAAGGAGAAAAAAGAGAAAAGGTGAAAGAAAAGAAAAAAGAAGAGAAGAAAGAAAAAGGAAGAAAATGAGTCACATCCATGAAAAAAGAAGAAAAAAAGGAGAAAAATGAAGAAAAAAGGAGAAAAAAATGGAGGAAAGGAGAAGAAAAGGGGAAAGAAAAAGAACAGAATGCAAGATAAGGAGAACAAAAGGAGGGAAAAGGAGAGAAGGAGAAGAAGAGGAGAAAAGGAGGAAAAGTGGAAAGAAAGGTGAAAAGAAGGAAATAAAAGGAGAAAGAAAAGAGAAAAAAAGGAAAGAAATGGAGAAAGAAAAGAAGAAAAAATGGAAAGAAAAGCAGAAAGAAGGAAAGAAACTGAGAAGGGAAAGAAAACAAGAAAAAAGAAAGAAAAGGAGAAAGGAGGAAATAAAATGAGAAAGAAGAGGAAAAAAATAGAAAAGGAAAAGGAAAGGAAAGGAGAAAAAGGAAAGAAAAAGAGGAAAAATGGAAAGAAAAGAAGAAAGAAGAAAAGGAGAAAAAATGGACAGAAAGGAAAGGAGAAAAGGAAAGAGAAGGAAAAAAAGGGAAAGAAAAGGAGAAAGAAGGAAAGAAAAGGAGAAAAAAAAGGGAAAAAAGGAGAAAATGAGGGAATAATGGGGGAAAGACAGAAAAAAAGGTGAAAATAGCAAAAAATAGACAAGACAAAGCAAGACAAAGGGGTTTTTTCTGGGGCTGGCGCAGCAGAGGAACAAGAGCCAGTTTTCCAACAGATTGTCTGAGAGTTTGTGTGTGCAGGGGCAGGGAAGGAGGGGGTTGGAGAGGAGGAACGAGGCGCTGACAGCTGGCTGGGACTCTGGGAAGAGCATCCCAAAACATTCCCGGTGCCCTCGGTGGGAGGTGCAGAGCCAGGAATAGGGAGAGAGGCTGGAGAGGACCCTGCGGGGATTCAGCTCCTCAAATCCCGGCCAAAAACGAGGGGAAGGAAGGAAAGGAATTCAGGGAAAGGCGGGGTCGGGAGAGGAGGGAGCGGCGCAGCAAATCCCGCGGCCAGCGGAGGAGGGAAAGGGAATTTGTGGCCCTGGAAAAGCAGCGGTTTGGGGTGGGCAAAGAGCAGCTCCAGGTGGTTCTGCTGCCTGAGGGGTTTTAATTAACCTTTCTGCCCCGATGCCACATCCCTTCCCCAGCCAGAGCCGGCCGTGGAAAGAGGGAGAGGTTTTATCTCCACTCCTTAAATTAAAAAGGAACAATTTGATGTCACAGCCAACAAGGGATTGTGCTGGAGGAGTTCACTCGGGGGGAGGCAGAGACTAATTGGAAACCTCTCCCTTTCGACGTGGAAAAGCTCATTTACAGGAGGCTGAAAGGAAATAACACGGATCCAGGGAGGGAAAAATGATGATTTAATTCCCACGAGGCAAGCCCAAAGTGGGGGCTTTGCCAGCGGGTTGTTTGAAATTGTTCTTTTCCAGCAGCACAGCTCTCAGTTTGGAAATTTCAACTGCAGGATTTAAGGCTGAGCAAGAATTCCTGGCTGCTTCCAGAGCATCCTGGGAGATCCTCGTGGCTGCAGAGCCCGAGCATGGCCAAGGTGGGAGGGAGAGGAGTCTGGGAATTCCAAGGGAATACAAATCCCACAAGGTAAAAATGAAGGTGTGATGAGGCTTAGCAGTGACAAATATCCAGGTTTTGTGTTTGTTTTTTCGGGGTTTTTTGTTTGTTTTTGTTTGGGTTTTTATTTGTTTGGGTTTTTGTTGGGTTTTTGTTTTGGTTTGGTTGTTTTGTTTTTTGGTTTTTTTTGTGCTGATGTCGCTCATTTGCTCCGGGTTCAAGGTGATTTTGCCACAGAACTCTCGGGAATGTCAGGAAAACAAATCCCCTGGGCTTTTAACGGGTCGTTTTGGAACGATTCATCCCCTGCTTCCCTGCTCCCATAGAAATCTGTCCCCTGGACTCTACCTGGAATCTGGGAATCTGCACTCCTTGGAAAATGAAATTCCTCCCCTCACCTGCTGGAACTGCATCCCCATCAAGCTGCCCCAGAAGAGTTTTGGGGTTTGTAGCCGACCTTTTGCCCAGCTTGGCTGCAGCATTTTCATTTGGAATTGCAAATTCCTTCTCCTGAGCATCCGGCGATCACAGCCCTGTTCCCGGTGTTGGGAAGGGGAGAATTCCCGCTGCAAGTGTTTTCCCAGTGAAACCTGCTTGAATCCTGCAAATCTTGGGGCTGGGACTCTAAAGAGATGCTTGGATGTTTTCCCATTATCCATGGAAGTGTCTGAGCTCCCCCTGCACCCACCTGGGGTGAGGGTGGGGAGAGGAACCAGCTCAGGGGGTCAGATGGGTCAGGGCAGGATCCATAACAGGGGCTCTGGGGAGGAATGAGGCAGGAATTCATGGGCAGGAGGGATCAAAAAATGCAGGAAGGGATCCCTGTGACTGCTCCATATATTTATCATGGAATGGTTTGGGTGGGAAAGGACCTTAAAGATCATCTCATTCCATCCCCTGCCATGGGCAGGGACACCTTCCACTCTCCCAGGTGGCTCCAACCTGGCCTTGGACACTTCCAGGGATCCAGGGGCAGCCACAGCTTCTCTGGGCAACCTGTGCCAGGGCCTGCCCACCCTCCCAACCACGAATTCCTTCCCAATATCCCATCTAAATGAGTTTGAAGCCATTCCCTGTGTCCTGTCCCTCCATGCCTTGTCCCCAGTCTCTCTCCAGCTCTCCTGGAGCCCCTTTAGGCACTGGGAGGGGCTCTCAGGTCTCCCTGGATCCTTCTCTTCTCCAGGTGAACCCCCCCAGCTCTCCCAGCCTGGCTCCAGAGCAGCCCTTGGAGCATCTCCATGATTTTATCTGTATGGAAGGGTGAACCCCCCCTTCCCTTCCCCTCACCCCCTCCACTGCAGTTATCCAAGTTATTTTCAGCTGAGGTTTAGTCAGAGCCCTGGCTGAGCTGTCCTTCCACTTGGCTTCTCCATCCCATGGAAATGTGTGACCATCTCTTCCGCCTCCAGGAGTTTTTGTCCAGTTCATTCTGATGTTTTATTTCCAGCTTTCCCTGTTTTGTGCTGCTGAGCACAGAACACCCCTTTGGGCTCATTCCCTCTTGCTGTTGGAGCTCTGGGACAAGTGGCAAGTCCTGAGGGTGGGCAGGCCGAGAGTTCTCAATCAGAAACTTCCCAATCCTGACGGAAAACTGTCTTGGCAAGAGCACCAGCCTTTCCAGCCTTTCCCTATAAAGATTTGGGCTGTTTTGGATCTTCTCTGGCCATTTCCACCATCTTCAGGAAAAAAACCCTGCCTTTCCATGTATTAATTTTTGCTGCTTCCTATGGAACAAAGAGGCCCTGAGTTCTCACTCACAAATTCCCAGTTTTCCTGCCGAGCTGCTGGGTGATTTTTGGAATGGTTGGCACTTCCAAGCTTCCATGCTTGAGGAATTGCTGCCTCCTCTGAGTTTTCCACAGCCCAAACTCTGTTTGCCCCCTATTCCCTCCTCTGATTTCCACTAAATTCCCTGGATTTCCCCTCAATCTGCAGCTTCATTGCCCATGTTTGGGTCTTGCTGTCTGATCAAGGACCCACAGGCAGGAGCTGCTCCCCTTGGATCCCAAAGGATCTGGCTTTCAGCCCTTGCACTGGAACATGGAATGACTTCCAGGAGCCCTGGGAATGGCACCCATCCTGCCTTCAGGAAAGCTCAGGGGAGCAGCACGGTGGAATTTTGGGAATATGGGGCTGCCTCCATCCCTCAGATGGCACTGAGGGAGCTCCATGGATCCAGGAGTGATCCATGGACACCGATCCCTGTGCTGGTCTCACCCAACCCTGCATGGGACAACCACCCAACCTCTTCCCTGGGGTACTACAAGTCCCTGTGGGAATAATTTCCTGGTTTTTCCCCAAATTGCTGCTCTAGGTGTGGGGTTGGCACAGGCAGAGCATCCTCTGCTTTTCCCCTGGGCTTTGGTGCACTGGGAAGCTCCAGAGGAAGCTTTGGAAAAGCTTCCATCCCACACATGCAGTCAGTGCCAGGGAAATTGTGCTGCACCAGAAACTGCAAACCCATTTGTTTTGTTCCTCTTGGGTTTTTTATTTGGCTCCTGGAGAGGTTTTGTGCAGCATTCCCAGCTTGTTTCCCTTTGGAAGGCTGAGCCAGCCTGCAGAGCCATTCCTAATTCTACTTATCTCTCTATTTTTGTGGAAAAAAAACCCAAACCCAGATTTATTCTGCTGGGGGATGCCATCATTTCTCTGGCAGTTTGTCCATTACCTCTGGAATTTGCCCGTGGGAAAGAATTAAACAGCTGAGTCTCCTGGAAAAAAAAAAAAACAACAAACCAACAACCAACCCAGTAAATAAAGTTGGAATCAGATAAATGGGGGTGCTGTGCACTCTCCCAGTCTATCCAGCTCCATCCTTAAAGGAGACCACCTATTAATTCCAAGCCTCTGGAGGAGTTCTCTGGTGGATGGAGCAGCAGGATCCATGGAGAGGGAGGGCTGGGAAGGCAAAGCAGGAGCAGGGGCTGCTGGGGCTGAGCCTCCCAGCTGTGTTGCTTTTAGGTACAACACCTGGGGTTGATTTTTCCACGTGTTTTCAGCATTTTTTATACCAAAAGAAGAGGTTGAAGTGCCTTTTCATCCCAAGGGGGTCAGGTGGGATCATCCCTTTTCCTGGGATCCACGTGGAGCTGCCGGTTCTTGGCATGTTAAAAATCTCCCCTAAATGGTTTTTGCTCAGAGATTTTTTTAATTTTCTTTTTTCCTGTTGCCACAACAAGCTTTTCTGAGGCTGCAAACTCCTCTCAGTGCTCCTGGCTATCCCAAAAATAACCTTGCCTTCCAAATCTCCTTCCCATCAGCGCTGCTGGTGGCTCCGGTCACGGCATCGCCCTCAGAGCTGGAAAGGGGGGGGTGATCCTAGAAATGTGGGATGGTTTGGGCTGGAAGGGACCCTAAAAACCATCTGGTTCCATGGGTGGGGATGGATCACACAAATATGGAATGATTTGGGCTGAAGGGACCTTAAAATAATCTGGATCCATGGGCAGAGGTGGATCATACAAATATGGAATAATCTGTTTCCATGGGCAGGGGTGGATCATACAAATATGGAATAATTTGGGGTGGATGGATCATACAAATAGGAAATAATTTGGGGTGAAGGGACCTTAAAAATAATCTGGATCTATGGGCAGGAATGGATCTTAAAAGTATGGAATAATTTGGGGTGGATGGATCATACAAATAGGAAATAATTTGGGGTGAAGAGACCTTAAAAATTCTCTGATTCCATGGGCAGGAATGGATCTTAAAAGTATGGAATAATTTGGGGTGGATGAATCATACAAATATGAAATAATTTGGGGTGGAAGGGACCTTAAAAACCATCCAGTTCCATGGGCAGCGATGGATCTTACAAATATGGAATAATTTGGTTCCATGGGAAGGATGGATCAGACAAATATGGAATGTTTTGGGGTGGAAGAGACCTTAAAAATTGTCTGGTTCCATGGGCAGGGATGGATCATACAAATATGGAATAATTTGGGGTGGATGGATCATACAAATAGGAACTAATTTGGGGTGAAGGGACCTTAAAAATAATCTGGATCCATGGGCAGGGGTGGATCATACAAATATGGAATAATTTGGTTCCATGGGAAGGATGGATAAGACAAATATGGAATAATTTGGGGTGGATGGATCATACAAATAGGAAATGATTTGGGGTGGAAGAGACCTTAAAAACCATCCGATTCCATGGGCAGGGATGGATCTTAAAAGTATGGAATAATTTGGTTCCATGGGCAGGGGTGGATCATACAAATATGGAATAATTTGGGGTGGATGGATCATACAAATATGAAATAATTTGGGGTGGAAGAGACCCTAAAAATCCTCTGGTTCCATGGGCAGAAATGGATCATGCAAATATGGAATGATTTAGGTCCATGGGCAGGGATGGATCATAGAAATATGGAATGATTTGGGGTGGAAGAGACCTTAAAAATCATCTGGTTCCATGGGCAGGAATGGATCTTAAAATTATGGAATAATTTGGTTCCATGGGCAAAGGTGGATCATAGAAATATGGAATAATTTGGGGTGGACAGATCATACAAATAGGAAATAATTTGGGGTGAAGGGACCTTAAAAATAATCTGGATCCATGGGCAGGGGTGGATCACACAAATATGGAATAATTTGGTTCCATGGGAAGGATGGATCAGACAAATATGGAATGATTTGGGGTGGAAGGGACCTTAAAAATCCTCTGGTTCCATGGGCAGGTCTGGTGGCCCGGTACGGGGAGATTGTTTTGGTTATCCTGGTTTGTTTTGGAACAGTTACCGGGAAAACTGCCAAGAGAGACTTGTTTATATAAACAAACCTATTGTTTAAGAACAGAGAGAAAGAATAATATAACGATGGCTATTCTAACTACTTGTTTCATTGTACTAGCTATATTTGTGCCTGTTTTGGGCTATCCTGTAGGGAAACGCCCAACTGGAGATGAATGGGAGGAGTATATCCCTTCCTTTGATTGGGATGAATGGAAAGAGTATCTCACTTTCCTTGATTGGAATGAATGGAAGGAGTATTTCACTTCCCTCAATTTTGACATCAAAGGCCTGCTAAAGGAGATCCCTATCATTACAATTGGCTCCAATTTTTACTTAAATTGTTTAGTGACAATCCTAGTACTCGTGAAGGCGATGAAAGAGTTATTTAAAACTGGAAGAATGGTGTTGTGTTGCTTTTCATCTTGTAGAAAAGGTCAGACCTCTAGAGGATTCGCTGGAACTTTGGGAAGAGTCTTGGAAAGGCCAGTTTCTGGATGGCAAGGAGCATGGGTAAATTTTGGCAAACTGGTAGGGCGTGTGGCACCTCCCATTGTTTGGGACTTCACGCCAGAACATGTGTCTAATCCTGACGAGATGACACGTTGTTTAGTTGAAGGATGTCTTTCATATGATGACCCAAACACGCAGCTCCTTGCTTTATGCTGGGGTCTAGTGACAGCTTATAAAGCTGCCATAGATCACTATCAAAAGCCTAAGACAGAGGCAGAAAGCCAAAATATGTCACCTGAAACAAATGATGCCCCTATTGAGTCCACAGACATCGAGATCCAGACTCAACCTGAAGTCAGCACCATTTCTATTGAGTCAACTGAGTGTGGAACACAGACTCAGACCGAAGGCAGTGCCATCTCTGTTACACTGACTGAATGTGGAACACAGACTCAGACCGAAGGCAGTGCCATCTCTGTTACACTGACTGAATGTGGAACACAGACTCAGACCGAAGGCAGTGCCGTCTCTGTTAAACTGACTGAATGTGGAACACAGACTCAGACCGAAGTCAGTACCGTCTCTGTTACACTAACTGAATGTGGAACACAGACTCAGACAGAAGTCAGTGCCATCTCTGTTAAACTGACTGAATGTGGAACACAGACTCAGACCGAAGGCAGTGCCGTCTCTGTTAAGCTGACTGAGTGTGGAACACAAACTCAACCTGAAGTCAGCGCCGTCTCCGTTAATTCAACTGAACATGGAACACAGACCCAACCTGAAGTTAGCGCCATCTCTATTAAGTCAATTGAGTGTGGGACTCAGACTCAACTTGAAGTCACCATAGCTTCTACTAAATCTGTTGAAACTGGAGTCCAGACCGTAGATCTCATGGACACTGGAACTCAAACAATGACATCTAATGTTAAGGCTACGACAGAGATGAAGACCCGGACTACCAACCCGAGAATTACTATCGCCCCCCTAACTAAGAAGAAGATATGGATAAGGGATACTGCAGAAGCTACAGGCCTAGTTCCACGATTAAGGCGTATGGAAGGAGAAGAAGAAGAAGAAGAAGAAGAAGAAGAAGAAGAGGGAGCAAAGGGACTTGCCAGCCCCATGGAACCTATCCCATCCAATTATGTAGTAGTGGACGAATGGACGGCTGCAAAAGAGGAAAAAGTAGCAGCGAGAGAAGGAGCGTGCCCAAAAGAATTAGGAGCGCGTCCAAAGGAAAAGGGAGTGCACCTGAAGGAAGAAGGGGCGACAGCACAAATAGCCAATAAACCACCAAAGACAAGGCTGACGCCCAAATATTCTCTTCCTGACTTTCCAGCGGAAGATACAGAAGAACGGTTGAGACCTTCATCCCAAAGTCTGAAGGACTACTCGCTACCTCCACCTCGTGGGCTTAGACAACGGAGTAGAAGTCTATCCCCGCTACATGCTCAGTCTCTCCCTCCACGTGAGAGAGGTAGAGAGAGAGAGAGAGCAGTTCCACGTAGAAACGTCAGAAGAGAAGTGGAAATGGTTCCACCTAGGGGAGACCCTTATTCTGGAGCAGCAGTTGTGCGAACGAGTGAGGTACTGCGAACAATGACCCCAGCAGAGCTCCGGGATCTACGACGGGATTACAGCCGCCGGCCTGGTGAACAAATTCTCACCTGGCTGGTACGATGTTGGGATAATGGAGCCAGAAGCCACTTGTTAGAGGGTCATGAAGCACAGCAGCTAGGATCCCTCGCTCAAGACCGTGAAATAGAACAAGAAATCGCAAGAGAGACATACAATCTCAGTCTCTGGCTCCGAATCCTCCATGCTGTGAGGGAAAAATATCCATTTAAAGAATACTTAATGAGTTCTCCAAAAAAGTGGACGAGTGCAGAAGAAGGCGTCCAATACTTACGAGAATTAGCTATGCTGGAACTCATTTATTGCAATTCAGATTATTATGACTGTTTAGAACCAGAGAAGATTTCATGTACAGAGCCAATGTGGAGGCAAGTGATTAGAGGTGCCCCTGCATCATACCTCAATTGCTTAATATCAGTATATAATCCAAAAACGGATGAACCGACTGTGGACACCATGTGTTCATGGATACGGACCATAGCAGAAAATTTGGAAAGGTCCTCCGATGCCCGACACCGACCTATCCATGCTAGGGAAGCAATGGAGAGGCCCTATGAATATTTCAGATATGAAGACGACTATAGGGATAGAGATGATAGAGTCTATATAGACTACAGAGACTTTAGAGACAGACCAATAAAATGGTCTCGACCACGATTTCGACCTCGATCTTGGTCCCGGCCTCGTTCACGGTCTCCTTTCTTAGTACGCAGAAGGAGAGGAAACCCCAGACGGAGGTCACGTAATCAACTGTGGTCCTATCTGCGAAGCAAAGGAGAAAACATGAAGAAGTGGGATGGTGAACCCACTTCCAAACTTGAGGCCAGAGTGAGAGAGTTACAACAAAAGGAAAACAACAAAAAGGTTGTCTACGTGATTGATGCAGATGCTCTACAACCTCTGAAACACAAAAAGATGGAGGTCCGCTTTGACAATAACAAGAAGGCTTCCAAGAAGGCAAAGTCAAAGTCGGACGATGAATACTCCGATCAAGACCAATAGAGGGGCCCTGCCTTCTGCCAGGAGAAGGATAGGGACCAGGAAGATAACAGGGTTTACTGGACTGTGTGGGTTCGATGGCCTGGCACATCGGATCCTCAGAGATACCGGGCTTTAGTGGATACTGGTGCCCAGTGTACTTTAATGCCATCAGAGCATAAGAGTATAGAGACTGTTTCTATTTCTGGAGTGACCGGAGGGTCTCAAGAGTTGTCAGTGGTAGAGGCCGATATGAGCTTGACAGGAGACCAATGACAAAAGCATTCCATTGTGACGGGTCCAGAAGCCCCTTGCATTCTTGGTATGGACTACTTAAAAAGAGGATACTTCAAAGACCCGAAGGGGTACCGATGGGCTTTCGGTGTAGCCACGGTGATTGAAGAGAAGTCCAAGCAATTGTCTACCCTATCTGGCCTCTCAGAAGATCCTTCCATTGTGGAACTACTCCAAGTTAAAGATCAGCAAGTGCCTATAGCCACTGCAACTGTACACAGGCGACAGTACAGGACAAACCGAGATGCTGTGATCCCCATTCACAAGATGATCAGGAAGTTAGAGAGTCAAGGGGTGGTCAGCAGAACACACTCACCCTTCAATAGCCCTATCTGGCCTGTACGTAAATCCAATGGAGAATGGAGACTGACAGTGGACTATCGTGGCTTGAATGAAGTCACGCCGCCATTGAGTGCTGCTGTACCAGACATGTTGGAGCTCCAGTATGAGCTGGAGTCCAAGACAGCGAAGTGGTACGCCACTATTGATATTGCTAATGCATTTTTCTCCATTCCCTTGGCAGCAGAGTGCAGGCCACAGTTTGCTTTCACCTGGAGGGGTGTGCAGTACACCTGGAATCGACTGCCCCAGGGGTGGAAGCACAGTCCAACCATTTGTCATGGGCTGATTCAGGCCACCCTAGAGAAGGGTAAGGCCCCAGAGCACCTGCAGTACATCGATGACATCATTGTATGGGGGGACACAGCAGAAGAAGTTTTTGAAAAAGGGCAAAAGATCATCCAGATTCTCCTTGAGGCCGGTTTCGCCATCAAGAGAAATAAAGTCAAGGGACCTGCCAGAGAAATCCAATTCCTAGGGGTGAAATGGCAAGATGGACGTCGTCAGATTCCAACAGACGTCATCAATAAGATCGTAGCAATGGCTCCACCGACAAACAAAAAAGAAACCCAAGCTTTTCTGGGAGCCATAGGCTTCTGGAGGATGCACATCCCAGAGTACAGCCAAATTGTAAGCCCTCTTTACTTTGTGACCCGTAAAAAGAACAACTTCCAGTGGGGTCCTGAACAACAACAGGCTTTTAGGCAAATCAAGCAAGAGATTGCACATGCCGTGGCTCTTGGTCCAGTCAGGACGGGACCAGATGTAAAGAATGTACTTTACTCTACAGCTGGAGATAAAGGTCCCTCCTGGAGCCTCTGGCAAAAAGTGCCTGGCGAGACGCGAGGGCGACCACTTGGTTTCTGGAGCCGAAGCTACAGAGGTTCTGAAGCCAACTACACCCCTATGGAAAAAGAAATCTTAGCGGCATATGAAGGCATACGAGCAGCCTCAGAAGTGATTGGTACCGAAACACAACTCTTCCTGGCACCCCAATTACCAGTGTTGAGCTGGATGTTCAAGGGTAACGTGCCCTCTACGCATCATGCCACCGATGCCACGTGGAGTAAGTGGATGGCTTTGATTACGCAACGTGTCCGAATGGGAAACTCGAATCGCCCTGGAATTTTGGAAATTATAACCAATTGGCCTGAAGGTGGGAACTTCAGTCTGGCGGATGAAGAAGAAGAAGAGCCAGTGAGTCGAGCTGAAGAAGCTCCACCATATAATCAGTTGCCAGATGAAGAGACACGTTATGCCCTCTTCACTGACGGTTCTTGCCGCATTGTAGGAAGGAGCCGGAAGTGGAAAGCAGCTGTGTGGAGTCCCACCCGACGGGTGGCAGAAGCCACTGAAGGTAAAGGTGAATCGAGTCAGTTTGCGGAACTCAAAGCTGTCCAATTGGCCTTAGACATTGCAGAAAGAGAAGGATGGCCAAGACTCTACCTCTACACTGATTCGTGGATGATAGCCAATGCCCTATGGGGATGGCTAGACAGGTGGAAGAAAATGAATTGGAGACGTAGAGGAAAACCCATCTGGGCTGCCGACTTGTGGCAAGACATCGCTGCCAGAGTGAAAAAACTGAATGTGAGAGTCCGCCATGTAGATGCCCATGTGCCCAAGGATCGAGCTAATGAGGAACACACTCATAACAGACAAGCAGACCGTGCTGCACAAGTCGAGGTATCACAAGTAGACCTAGACTGGCAGCAAAAGGGTGAGTTGTTCCTAGCTCGATGGGCCCATGATGCTTCAGGCCATCAGGGCCGAGATGCCACCTATAGATGGGCACGAGACCGAGGGGTGGATTTGACCATGGACTCTATTTCCCAGGTTATCCATGACTGTGAAACTTGTGCTGCCATTAAACAGGCCAAAAGGTTGAAGCCCCTATGGTATGGTGGACGCTGGGACAAGTATAGATATGGAGAAGCATGGCAGGTCGACTACATCACATTGCCACAAACCCGCCAAGGTAAACACTATGTGCTTACCATGGTGGAAGCGACTACTGGATGGTTAGAGACATATTCAGTACCACATGCAACAGCCCGGAATACCATTCTAGGTCTCGAAAAGCAAATCCTGTGGAGACATGGTACTCCAGAACGAATTGAGTCAGACAATGGGACTCATTTTAAGAATAATCTGGTGGCCACTTGGGCACGGGAGCATGGTATTGAATGGGTATATCACATTCCATATCATGCACCCGCCGCTGGGAAAATTGAAAGGTGTAATGGACTGTTAAAAACAACTCTGAAGGCACTAGGTGAGGGAACTTTCAAGAACTGGGACAAGCACTTAACCAAGGCCACCTGGCTAGTCAACACTAGAGGCTCTGTCAATCGAGCTAATCCTGCCCAAGCAGAATCCCTCCACACTGTAAATGGAGACAAAGTTCCAGCGATCCATCTGAGAGGTATGTTAGGGAAGGCTGTTTAGATTACTCCTCCCTCGGGCGAAGACAAACCCATTCGTGGGATTGTTTTCGCTCAAGGACCCGGAAATACCTGGTGGGTAATGAGAAAGGATAGAAAGATCCACTGTGTGCCTCAAGGAAATTTAACCTTGGGGAAAGACTAATCATGTGCTTTGAGTTGTGTTTTACAGAAAACCAGTCACCAGGTAGGAAAGACCTGAACAAACTAATGCCGATATCCAGTGATAAACCAGCCCAGACCAGAGAACCAACCCTAAAACCACAACTGTAATTGTCACCAAAGAACCAAGAATCTCCGAGACCAGAGAACCAGCCACTAGAGAACCACTACAACTGCAATTGATCAACTAAGAACCAAGAATCTGAACCAAGCTAATCCTGATGCTGATTCTTCTACAACAAGATGGATGCTCTAAAGAATGAAAGACCTGAACAAACTAATGCCGGTATCCAGTGATAAACCAGCCCAGACCAGAAAACCAGCCCTAAAACCACAACTGTAATTGTCACCAAAGAGCCAAGAATCTGAACCAAGCTAATCCTGATGCTGATTCTTCTACAACAAGATGGATACTCTAAAGAATGAACAAGGACTATATACATTTATATGAAGGATATAAGTGAAGGCAGAATATAGGTGTTACGTAAAAATAGTATAGAATAAGGGGTGGAGAATGTGATGGTTTTGATCTAGGCCTTCCTAGTAACCAGTTTGTAACCAAGGAAGTGGCCAAGTACCCAGTATTCCATACGATTTTTACGTAAACCAGAGTATAAATAAGTCGGAGATTAGAAACCTCACTCTCTCTTCTCTTCCAACGAGGGTCGGGAACTGTAGGTCCTTGCGTTGGTCTCGCTTATCTAAAGCTGAGGCCTGCAGCGACCGCTGGCCTGACACGTGGGGGGTTCGGAGAGTGCTGGCTGTGTCTGCCAATCCTGCTTTTCTAAGGGAAGTAGTGAGATCTGTTTTGTTAATTACTAGTATAATTCTTAAATTTGATCAAGTATACCTGTTCGGTGTCCCTTTTTCCCCTTTCCCTATCCCTTCGGGGAGTAGATCCCCTTTTACTGTGTATATACCATCTTAACTGTATATAACTTTAATTTACGTAAATATATATATATTTTATATAAACAGGGAGCCAAGTCCAAACCATCACAGCAGGAATGGATCTTAAAAGTATGGAATAATTTGGGGTGGATGGATCATAGAAATATGGAATAATTTGGGGTGGAAGGGACCTTAAAAACCATCCAGTTCCATGGGCAGGGATGGATCTTAAAAGTATGGAATAATTTGGTTCCATGGGCAAGGATGGATCAGACGAATATGGAATAATTTGGGGTGGAAGAGACCTTAAAAATCATCTAATTCCATGGGCAGGGATGGAACCCACCTGAGTGAACCTCTGGGAGGGTGGGAACAGAATTCCCAACGTGTAATGGGATATTAAGGCCCAAAATATGGCAGCATAAAATACAGAAGTCCCCACATTTCCCCTTTAGATTCTCTCTGGCACTTTCTCCTTCATCATTTCTCCCCCCCCCAAAGAAAAGCTCTTGTGATGTGACTCCAGTGCAGAGTCTTGTCAGAACACGAATATTTTGAAGTTTTATTATTCTGGTGGAAGAAAATTTCCAATGAAAAAGAGAGAGACAGAGACAGAGCAAAAAGTCACCTCTAGATCTTTTATTTAACCCTGGATTTTTTCTCCCCATCCCACCCAGGGATTCACTCTCTCGCTGAGCTTCCCTCTGGGATTGAACCTCAACACTGGGCACGCACCAGACAAAGATTTATAACTTTGAATAAGTTAAAAGCAGCCAGATTTTGCATTTCTGCTCCGATTGTCCTTAGTTATATTGCAATTTTGATTATTTTTGCACCATCCTAAGAGCTTGTTAGTCTTGCTTTGACACCCCTGCTGTTAAATACAAGAGAAATAATTAATTCCATTTATTTAGACCTGCTCCTCACACAGACAATTTCTCTTTGTTAGACCCTGCAGTGCATAAAAACCCTCTGGATTTCCCAGAAACTCCTGCTTTAGTGGGAGCGATTTTCCACTTGGGGGTCAGAATTTATGGATTCCTGGGATCATTTCTTGCCATGGGTATCAAACACCCCAATGCCTGGCCAGGAGCAGGTAAAGAGAGTTGTGTTGTTTATGACCTGTGCTTGATGAGGTGTTGAATGGACTTCTGCTCCTCTGCAAAACACTGAATTCCACCCTGCTTTATGGGGATGTTTCCTGTGTTTTATATGGATTTTTTCTATGCTTTATATGGAATTTTTCTCTGCTTTATATGGACTTTTTTTCTATGCTTTATATGGATTTTTTCTCTCATGCTTTGTCTTTGTCTCCAGCCATTTTTGGTTCAGAGCTGGTCAGACACTCTAATTCTGGTTTTCCTGCCCAGACACTCTCCAACCTCATGGAATTATGGAATGGTTTGGGTTGGAAGGGACCTTCAAGCCCATCTCATTCCACCCCCTGCTGATAGAAGGGATATTTTCCACTAGACCAAGTTGCTCAGAGTGGTCCAAATAATTAAATTTTAAATCAAATCAATGGAATAATAATGAAAATATTTTAATAATAACAGTAACAACAACTTTAATATAACAATAACAACAATAATAACAATTTCGAATTAAATTAATTAAAAAACTAAATTAATTTTTTAAATCACCTTCTTAGGTTTACCAAGTGGAGGAAAAATGGATGTTCCTTTTCCAAGGAAAACCAGGAAAACCTCAAGGAATTTTTCTGGGATTTGGAGCACAAGGTTTGCCTGATTTCCATAGTTCTACTTAACCCCATGCCTGGTCTTACAGGACACAAACTCCACCAGCCCAAATAACAGACTGCCCAAAAATAATCCTAAAAATTCCCTCTTTTGCTCACGGGTTTCGCATGGAATTTGTTGCAGAAAGAAATCGTGGAGTGAGATTTTTGTCTTAAATCTGAATGAGCTGTAATTCATTTAATTACTTATGAGTGATCATGTGATTATCCCAAAATATAGAAATGAATGTCCAGGAGAAATAGCCTTGCTTTGGAATTAAGGGAGGAAAGAGCCAATGAAAGAAACTCAGGAACAGCAGGAAAAGTAAAGTAAAACCAAGAAATCTGAAAATCTAAATCATCCCAAATAATTGGAATTTCTAGAAGGTCTCAGAGATCTCTTGAATCTTTGTCAAATTACCCTCAGGTTGATTTATTGGCTGCACAAAAAAAAAATCTTGGCTCCACCACAGGGAGAAATCATTTCTAATGGAGACCTTGAAACAATTGTCCCTCCTCCAAAGGGAGAGGAAAATAAAGAACCTGAGTGTAATTTCCATTAATTTGTGCCTGAGCAAAGGGATCTTCATTGTGGAGCAGGAGATTTGCTTCAGGACCTGCACAAAATTGAGGCTGTTTGGAGAGATGAGGAGCCAGGAGGTGAAATATCCTTAAATCCCTTCTTTTTTTTCCCCCTGAATTATTGTCTTTCCATGCTGTGGGGCCAAAAAATGATCCTGAACTGGGTTTGGAGAATCATATCCACAAAACTGAAGCCATTTGGAGAGATGAGGAGCCTGGAGGTGAAATATCCTTAAATACCTTTTTTTTATCCTGAATTATTGTCCTTCCATGGGGCCATGAGATGATCCTGAACTGGGTTTGGAGAATCCAAAACTGAAGCCATTTGGAGAGATGAGGAGCCAGGAGGTGGAATATCCTTAAATCCTTTCTTTTCCCCTGAATTATTGGAATATATTTATTCCATGGAGGCACGAGATGATCTTGAAGTGGATTTGCAGAATCCCATGCCCAAAACTGAGACTATTTGGAGAGATGAGGAGCCTGAAAGTGGAATATCCTTGAATTCCCTTCTTTTCTTCCCTGAATTATTGTCTTTCCATGCTATGGAGCCATGAGATGATCCTGAACTGGGTTTGGAGAATCCCATGCCCAAAACTGAAGCCATTTGGAGAGATGAGGAGTCAGTTCCAGGAGGTGAAATATCCTTAAATCCCTTCTTTTTAACATGAATTATTGTCCTTCCCTGCTGTGGGGGCCATGAGGTGATCCTGAAGTTCTTGGAATTGCTGAGTGTTGCAGTCAGAGCCTTTCTGTTCCTTAAATAAAATCCCAGCGATCCCAGGGAGTTCAGCTTCATGAATGGTTCATCGAGGTCAGAGGGATTCAGGAACAAGGATCCCAAATGGAAGGGCTGGATGTTCCTCTTCTTCCCAAGACCAGATAATTGAAGTCACCCAGTCTGGGGCAGCGAGTTGGGAACCATCAAGGTGCTCCCAAATCCCTCAAATTAGGGAAACACACACCATGAATCCACACATTCCCAGAGAGGTCGTGGAATGCCCATCCCTGGAAGTGTCCAAGGCCAGGTTGGATGGAGCTTGGAGAAGCTTTGCTAGTGGAAGGTGTCCCTGCCTGTGGCAGAGGGTGGGATGAGATGGGATTTAAGGGCCCTTTTGACCCAAACTGGGTCTGGAATTCCATGCTATCCATGTAAGAGGTGATAGTTATTGGACTGCAGCACATCTATCCCTGTGGAATGGGCTGGAATGTGGGAAGGAGCAGCTCTGACACATCCCAAGTGTGCAAAGGTCCCACTGCCAACCCCTCTTTTATAAAGTAGATTTGCCATAAACACCCAAATTTGTTTAATACTTACAAAAAACACCCCCTAAAAATTTACAACATATAAACACATCAGTAAAATTAAGAGTAATTGAAAGAACAGCTTCCTTTTCCTCCCTTTCCCTTCTTTCCTTTCTACCTGGCAGGATTTCAATCCCAAAGCACCTCCTGGCTATTTGTTCCTGCCGTTTTGGGTTTGAACTTTCTGTGTAAATATTTCATGTTTTGTCTTTGCTAAGATGGATTTTTTTTTTTTTTTTTTTCTCTTTTCCTCCCCAAATCCCCCATTAAAATTTCAATTGCAGTCCAGAGCACAATCTGCTTTGCATATTTGGCACAAACCCCTTCCCCGTTCCTCTGCTTTCAGGATGTTGGATGAGGATGGATGTGAAAAGGGATTATTCCTCATTTGCCAGCTGGAAAATTTGTACCAGTTTTTTTTCCAAGTATTTATTTATTTTTTTTTCCCCCAAGCAAATTCCTTTCTTTTGCCACAGCTGCAGCCAAAAACTTGGGGGTGATGGACAGGTTTGGGTTCCTTGTTGGGTGTGAAATTATCCCTGGGAAGTTCAACCTGGGAGCAGGGTTGGAGCTGGGGAATTTATCCCATCTTTTCTTTTTACAATATAAAATATTGTATATTTTAACGTATTCAATTTAAATAAAATTTCTTTAAAATAAACCTAAATATATTTAAATAAATAGAAATATAACTTATTATGTTTAAATATATTTCATTATCTGTCATTTAGTTAATTAATGTTTAACTTCAATATCCCTTCTTCCAACAACTAGGTCTGGAGTAATACCATGGAAAATAATTTCTCTTCTTTTCCCAGCATTTAAAAAATAAATAACTCCCATTTCCAATTCTTTTACCTTAATTAAAAAAAAAAAAAAATCAATCTGCTATAAATGATATTTGTAGCTCCTGCTTTCATAAAGACCTTAAGGCAGAAGGAGAAAATAAACCAGCCCTTTGGAAGCAGAAATAATCCCATTTTGGGAGAATCCTTTTGTTTAGGAGCCCATATACTTTGATTTAACAGAATTCCATCTTTGTCAATGAGATTATCCCGAGTTTCTGGAGTTTAATTGGAACGAGGGACACAACAAAGAGAATTTGCTGCTTTTTTTTGGGATCACTGCAAAGAGCAAACCCAGCTGGGTCACCCCCTGGACATCCAGAGCCACACCAACCTTTGGAGAAGCAACAAAAATTTCCAATATTTTTGGGATTTTCTTCCCAGAAGTGTCTCAGCAGCTGCTGGAGACCTGAAGGGTCACGAGGTGATGGTGACCTGCAAGTCTCTGATTTTACTGATCACTCTCACCCTCTGATACGGAAAAGAGCTGTGGGATAAGGGATTGTTTAAGCTGCTTTGAGTAGGTTGAGTCACCATCCTTGGAAGGGATCTAAAATTGAGTAGGTAGAGTCACCATTATCCAAAAATGAGCAGGTGAGGTCACCATCCCTGGAAGGGATCCAAAAATCGAGTCCACGTGGCACTCCATGATATGGTTTAATGGGCACTGTGGCCACCTGTCAAAGGTTGGATTTGGTGATTGTGGAGGTCTTTTCCACCATTCATGATTTTATGGGTTCCCAAATCATCACTGACACCACCAAGACTCCCCAGATTTTGGGGGGTGATGGGTAGATGTGGGATCCAGCATTGCTGAGCAGGGTTTGGGCTTTTCCCCTCAAAGCCAGAACCTGGGATCACTCAGGAACCCGATAACCCGGATTTTCCCTCTCCAGCTCGTTGACTCTGCCACCTCCTCACTCTGCCAACAGCCCCATTTCCCTCTTTCCAGCAGCTCCAGCTTTATCTCCTGCCTGGGTTTTCTTTCAGGCCCTTGTGAAGCAGCCAGGGAAGCGATTCCAGGCTGTGAATTTGTCACTCCACCCCGTTTCATCCCCTCAGCCCTCACACTGTTTTAGTCACCTGCTCAGCTCCAGAGAGCGTTTTTTTCTCCTCTTTGAACGTCCTCTGCAAGAAAAAAAACCAACCAAACAGGTTGTTGAGTTTCTGGCCCAGTGGAAATTGTGGCAGTTCCTGCTGAAAAATCGCATCATTTGAGCTGCTGACTCTGAGGGAGGGAATTTCTCCTGGCAGCAGCTGGAAGAAGGGCTGTCAGGAAGATGGAATGTGGTTTTCTCTGTGATTCAGGTGCTGGGACTCAGTTCCTGCCGTGGGTTTGGCCTTCAAGAGCGATGACAAAAGCTGGAGATCTCACTGGAGATGTTTCTCTCCCCTTGTTGTTGCTTGGGAGTAGATAATTTGGTCTCAAGAGGGAGGCAGGACCTTAATTAAGAGTCCTGGAAAATCCCTGCCTTGAATCCTTGGTCAGTGGAGAAAACCCATGGAAATTTAAGACAGCTCTGCTTGGTTTATCCTGGGCTTTTTCAGATGTGCCTGATTTGGAGGTGGCCCCCAAACTGGAGCAATGAAATGCAAAAGTATTTAATGATAATGATGGGACATCTCCTGGCAGTGGCTGCTGAAGAAGGGTGTGTCCTAATCCCACCACAGCAGTGGGCTGGCTGGAGGTCCCACAGCAGCCTGCAGATGGATCAGGATGCACACAGGAGGATTTTGGAGAGATTCACTCCTGTGAGCTCAGCTCCTCCTGATTTCAACTGCAATCAAACTCCTGGGGTTCTGAGCAACCTCTAACAGAGAGTTCATGGCACCTCTCCTGGATGTCAATGGAAGGAGCACTTTGTGGTGGTCCTCTAACCCCATCCTGGCTCTGGGCTTTGCCTTGGATGTTTCTCTGGACAACAACCCCTGTTGCACCAGGCAGAGACCAACAACTTGAAGGAGAGTGAGTTTAGTTGGGATATTGGGAAGGAATTCCCGGCTGGGAGGGTGGGCAGGCCCTGGCACAGGTTGGGCAGAGAAGCTGTGGCTGCCCCTGGATCCCTGGAAGTGTCCAAGGCCAGGTTGGAGCACCATGGGCTGGTGGAAGGTGTCCCTGCCTGTGGAAACAAGATGAGTTTGAAGGTCCCTTCCAACCCAAACCATTCTGGGATTTGGGGATTCTGGGATTCTCTTGGACTTTTCTCCCCCAAGCCATGGGTGCCCTGGTACCTGAGGAGGTGATTCCACCATGGGGAGGGCTGGGATGGTTCTGAGATGGTTCAGTGTGGAGAATGGAGCTGACAAGTGATTTGATGCCTCTCCAGCATAATCCCTGTACCTGTGCCCAGTGTGGAACCATAAAATCATGGAATGGCCTCGGTTGGAAGGGACCTTAAAGATCAGCTCGTTCCAACCCCCCTGCTGTGGACAGGAACACCTTCCACTGGCCCAGGTTGCTCAGAGCTCCATGTACTGACATCTGTATCAATATTGTCACCCCTATATAAATATCTATATATAGACACACATCTATATATTCCATATTTATGGATTGTTTCCCTCTGCCTGCTTCCAGCATCCCCCACAAGCCTTTCCCTGTGCTTTAGGGTAATTAAACCCTCAGAGAGCATTAAAGAGGGATCACTGGGGCCATCCCAGCCTGGGTGCTGCTGTAGGGTCACATCAGCAGGGCTTTCCCAGTCCTGACATTCCTCTTTCTCCACCCCACTCAGGACACAGGGAAGTTGTAGGAACAGGGAAAAAAGAGGAAGTGTTGGAGCTCCTTCATCTGGGATTTGTCTCACGCTCTGTGGAGCTGCTGGATTAGTGCACTAATGAAGACCTGGAGAATCTGCTTCTCCATTTGAAGGGGCAGCACCTCTGTATTTGTCTCTGAAGTTATTTTAACTTGCACTGACACAAATTAAACAGGAATCTTGCTGTCTATTGATTTTGTCAGTGGTGTTTCCCACCCCCTCCCTTTCCCCCTCCTGAAGTCATCTTTAAAGACTTTACTTTTATTAAACTAAATGCTGCCAGTTAACTAAAGGCTTTGTTTTTATAGACTCAAGAGAACAAGATCTAACATAAATTAATCATGACTTAATTGACTGAACTAATTCAGGTTCTCTCCAGTCCACTGCACAGCAATATTCCTGTCTGCCCAAATGCTGGGACTGAAGGCTAAATGGTACATTGCTTTAACAGCATCAACTTTTTATTTCTTCAGCACAACATTTTTACTGTGGACAAAAGTTTTAATTTCCCTGGGATTAAGTCCACAAAACACTTTCACAGTTATGGAAGCTGAAGTGAACGTTCCCTTTTTGTAATGAATATTAGAGCTGACTTCAATTTCTTCCTATTATCTTTCCTTTTTTTTTCTCTCTCTTCAAAGTGCATGGACTAAATTATTTATTTGGTATTACTATTTCAAAGGCAAACCAAGAATTAATTCAATTTACAACAGTATTCTCTCACCCTACAGAGGATGAAATGAACTGCAGTGAATTGCTAATGCTGCCATGTCAAGAATGTGATGCATTTGGGGGAGCCTGGGAAATCCTTAAAGGCAGGAATTCTCCTGAAAAAGGCACCACTGTCAGGAATCAGGGAGTCCAGCCCATGGATTTGGGGTTTAGCCACAGAGGGTGGGAGCTCCCCATCCCTGGAAGTGTCCAAGGCCAGGTTGGACAGGGTTTGGATAACCTGGGATAATGGAAGTGTGGGGTGGAATGAGATGATCTTTAAGGTCCCTTCCAATCCAAACCATTCCAGGATTCTTTAACTGACCAAAGACAGAGCTTACAGTGCCATTAAAGCAAATCCTTTAAAAAGCAACACACGGGGAAAGACCAACCACGGATTAAAACCACCTGAGGCAAATCTCAGAACTCCCCAGTCAAATCACAAACACAGAAATTACCAAAATTCTGCCCTTGACTTGCTGGTTTTTGTGGTTATTTCTTTTGCCAGTGGTCCATTTTAGAATCATCTCTGTCAGCAGCTGCATTTTGGAACAACAGAAACCCCAATTTTACACTTACCTGATGCTTCACTATGTGGAAGATCCATTTAGATGGGATTTTGGGAAGGAATTGCTGGCTGGGAGGGTGGGCAAGCTCTGGCACAGGTTGGGCAGAGAAGCTGTGGCTGCCCCTGGATCCCTGGAAGTGTCCAAGGCCAGGCTGGAGCACCCTGGGCTGGTGGAAGGTGTCCCTGCCCATGGCAGGGGGTGGAATGGGATGTTCTTGAAGGTCCCTTCCAACCCAAACCATTCCATGACTCTCTAATGCTGATTCTGCTCATCCTCTGAACTCCTGGACAAGGAGTCAGGGTGTTCACATTCCTTGGACTCAGGAACTCGGGAGGCATTAAATGGATGCAATTCCTGTCACCTTTACAATGATTTGAGCAGCCCAGCACTCCAAACTCTCACCCTGGGAAGAGATTCCTCCTCATCATCAAAATCCCCCCTGTGGTGCTTCTCCCAAGCTGCATCAATACATTTGAACACCAAAAAACTTAATGTACCATTCAGCTTGGCCACTGCTTAAACTTCATTTGATGCAACAGCAACCAGCAACAAATGGAAAAGGTCTGCAGTAAATAGATCAAGTGCTGTCCTTAATGGAAGTGTCATCAGCAGCTTTAATTCATTACAGGCTTATTACTCTTGCTTTTATGTTTCAGGCCATTAATTGCTGATAGAGGTTGCAGCACAGAAGGGATTATAGGTGAGAAAATGACATTACATTTCCAGGTCTGCCCTTTTTTTATGTTTTTTTTTTTTTTCATCTCAAGACTGGAAAATTTGCAGCTCCCAAAGCAGAGCAGCATCCCCAAACCTCTCAGAGCAGATGCAAACCCTCCCCACTTCACTCCAGTGCAGCTGCATGGGATGAAAAACCCGGGATTGAGTGGGCACTTCACGAAGCTGGCGGGTTTTTAATGGAATGGGGGTTTTGTTGCCCCGACCGGGACCGTTCCAACCCTTTAATTCCGCTTCATTTCGGGCAGGAACAAATAAAATCAATTTGAGCAAATGTATGGGAAAAATGGGCTTAAAGCAAAGGAGTTCAGTTGGAATTAAAAGAGCTGCTTTCTGTAACCAGCTGAGATATCAAAGAATCCTCTATATTTTCAGTTGTATATCAAAAAACCCACATCTATTCCCACTGCTTACCAGGAACTGTCCCAAAAAATCATCTGACCCAGCATCTCAGTGATTCATTCCATGAATCCCAGCTCAGTTCCTGACCCCAACTGGGAAAAAAAAAAAACCCAAAACAACAACTCCTTGACTTCTGCAAATTGACCCTGTTTTTGTCAGTGATGGAACCAAATTTCCACAAATACCTTGTTTTTCCTGGGTTCTTTCCCATCTGCTTTGATGCCTTGACCTGATTTTCAGGGTGAAAAGAGCTGGAGTTGTCCCTGACTGGCTCTCCCAGGAACCAAAGCAGGTTTTGGAAGGAATAAAACTTCCATTTAGTGCCACAGTTTCAGGCCAGTGGAAACTTCAACACCCAAATCCTCTCTAAGAATTTCCTCTTTTCGGGGTGTGTTGAGGGGGGATTTTTTTGATCTGGGGTGTAAAGTTTGGAACACAGAAACACCCAAGATAAAATGTGAATTATCTCATCTTACCTTTGCATCATTTCTCTTTGGAGAATGAAGATATTTCTGTTGGTTTTTGTTTTTGTTTTTAGAACAGTTGCTTTTTTTTGCTTTTCTTCCTTTCTCTGTGCTGGCTTTGGAACAAAGGGAGGGAGATTAAAAATTCCTAGACAGGGAGAGAGCAGGGAATGACAAAAGCAAAAACTCCTCCTTTCCATCACATTTTCTGCTTTTTCCCTGCTTTGGGGGCTCCATCCTCAATTTTCCCTCCTCAAGGTTGAACCTGGAAGGAGGGATTTCTTATTTTCCCTTCTCCTACTTTCCTTAAAGCCCATTTTCTTCATGGATCTCAGCTGAGATGTATTTAATCTAAAAAAATTCAATTTAAATGAATTGTTTCCACACAAAAAAAAAGTTCCTCAGCTGATGAATTCGCCCTCAGTTCAAACCAGCTTCAGTTTGACCAAAATGTGACTCCTTGGGGAATTTCCTGTTCAGGAAAGAGAAATGCTGGATTTAAATTCCTTGTCTCACTTCAGTCCAAGGAATCTACTGCCTTAAACCAGGAATAAATTCAGGAGGAGAAAAAAAGCCATCAGTGCTGTGGAGCCCAAGGTAACCACAGAATAAAAATCAGGATTATCCTGCATTTGTAGAACACAATCAAGTTCAAATTTACCTTGGTGGAGAGTAATGGAATTGGGGATTTGGGTGAATCTTTCAGAGATAACCAGGCTTTTTAGAAATTAGATTAAATGAGGGGAAAAAAGTGCCTAGATCTGCTGGTTAAAGCTAAAAAGAAATTAAAGCTAAAAAGAAATTAAAGCTAAAAAGAAATTAAAGCTAAAAAGAATAAGACGACTAAGGAATAATTGAAGTTAAGAAAGAGCCAATTAAGTAAAGAATTTGAACTCGAATAGCTCTCAAATATATCTGATCCTTGTTTCCTGCTTGGAATTGATATCCTGGAGAGTCTGGGGCTGTGGCTGCTCCATGGCAGGGGCTGGGCTTGGCTTTGGGCCACGATCAAAATCGAGGATTAGCTGGACAAAAAATGCAAAATGCTCCAGGTATCATTGTAGGAATTGGCAGCATCTTCCTGGAAAACCTTTGGGAAGCTTTCACTGGGGCACATGGACCTGTTGGAGTGAGTCCTTCCACCCTCCCAGGTTTCTCCAAGCCCCATCCAACCTGGCCTTGGACACTTCCAGGGATCCAGGGGCAGCCACAGCTTCTCTGCGCAACCTGTGCCAGGGCCTGCCCACCCTCCCAGCCAGGAATTCCTTCCCAATATCCCATTTAAATCTCCTCTTTTATAGCTTAAAGCCATTCCCTGTGTCCTGTCCCTCCATGCCTTGTCCCCAGTCCCTCTCCAGCTCTCCTGGAGCCCCTTTAGGCCCTGCCAGGGGCTCTCAGGTCTCCCTGGAGCCTTCTCTTCTCCAGGAGAACCCCCCCAGCTCTCCCAGCCTGGCTCCAGAGCAGAGGGGCTCCACCCTTGGAGCATCTCAGGAGCCTCCTCTGGATTCATCCCAAGAGATCCACATCATGTGGATCCACATCCCTTGTGCCATCTACTGTTGCTTGGTCTGTTCCTGCTGTATCCAAGTCTCTATACCTGGATAATGAGTATCCAGCTGGATTAGGGCCCATCTGGTTATCCAGTGCTGTGGAAAAGGGACCCAACTCCCAAACACCCCTGCAAAAAAATAAGACATTTATTCACATTTTAGGGACTGACAGAAGTCTGTCATCACATTTCATGAACCACAGACCCAGCTTAATTTATCTGGTGGCTGAAGGACCTTGACCTCTTATTCCAATAACTTTCCAGGGATCAGGAGCAATGGAAGAGCAGGAGCTGGTTCTGTGCAAACAATGGATTTCTCATAACAGAGGAACTTCTATTACAGAAGCTGCCCAGAGAATCTGAGGATTCCTCATCCCTGGAAGTGTTCCAGGCTATGCTGGAGCAACCTGGGATAGTGGAAGATGTCCCTGTGTTTTGTTTCACTGGAATTGGTGGAGGGAATTAATGTTGTTGTAATTCCATGGATTTTCTATTCAATACTTTCTGGCCCAAACGATGATTTCTGAGTGGGATTAATTCCCACTTCTCCCTAGGCCAGGCTCTGGTGGGCTAAGGAAGAGCTTAATGAAATCCCACCCAACTCCAACCCATCCTTTAACTCATTCCTCACCCACAACTTGCTTTGTTGTATCCAGGGCCTTGGGGGTGAATACCCAGCAGATCCCGGGAATACCTGTGGAAATTGGGGAGATGGGGAGGATCACCCATGGGATGCCCTCCCAGAGCCCGTCTGGGCAGGGTGATGGGTGTAAATCAGGCAGCTCTGGGTGTGAGGGAGTGAAATGCAGCTGTCAGGGTTCAAACCACAGAATTTCTGCTCTCAAAACCTTATTTATGAGCCTTATTTATAAAGAGGGAGCCCAAATCACCCAGAAAGCCCAGAATTGATTTTTTAAGCTTTACTGAAACCTTAACAATCTCATCCAGGAATCCTCAGTATTAACCTGGATGCATTTGGTAGAGAAAGAGCGAGAGTTTATCTGCTCAGGAAATATTTAATAATAATAACAATAACAATAATAAAGGTAATATTCTTACATTCTCTATAGTTTTTACCCCCAGAGAAGCTGTGGCTGCCCCTGAATCCCTGGAAGTGTCCAAGGCCAGGTTGGGGCTTGGAACAATTTCATGTTGGACCAACATGGAAGGTATCCCTGCCCACAGCAGGGGGGGTGGATTTGGATCAGTTTGAAGATCCTTTCCAACCCAAACCATTCCATGATTCCATGATGCACCTTCTCAAAGCCTTCTGTCCTTGCAGCATGTTTGGAGTGATAAATATCTTGTTTCACCTGCAGGAACAGCTTGTTCCTGCTGCCAGTGGAAAACTCGGCTGGTACCACACGGAGATAAAGCAAAGCAACACAAATTAGCCCCAGACAGCTGGTTAATTAGAAACAAAAAAAAAATGCTGGAAGAGCAAAAGCAAGGAAGAAAAAGCGTCAGGAAGGTCAGGGAAAGTTCAGGCAGAGCAGAGCTGAGCCTGTGTAAACTCAAAGCCAGGCTTGTATCTCTGACTGGTGGTGGCAATACCCGGGACAGGGGCAGGGGATCACTGTCGATGGGATGTGCCAACTCACTGCCAAATGGTGTTTGCAGCACAAGAATCAAGCCAGGCTTTGTTTTCTCTCTCTCTCAGTAAAGACTTCTCACTTTAGCTACAAGAAAATAATAATAATCTGCTTTTTGTCCCCTACAGAGCTGCTCAGAGATCCGAGTCCTGCAGAGACACAACAGAAAAGCTGAAGGCTCTTCTTTTGGTTCAGTGGGGGGATTGTTGACTGGTCTTTTGTTTGAGTTGTCACAAACCCCTCCCCTAAACACGGGAAGATTGACAAGAAAACAGAAGCTTTTAATGTTTTCTTGGGGAAGAACAGGAGGGAAGCTACAAATGGCATTTTCCAGGATATTCTGATTGCAGATTATCCTGGCTCTGCTGTGGAGAAGGGAATTTGTTGTGGAAATATTTCTGTCCCAGGCTGCAATTGGATTCAGTCCTGGATTAAAGGGTGGACAGGTTCAGGATCAGTTCTTCTTCCCAACAGCAACCTGAGGGTTTCAACCCTCCTTAAAATCTCAGTGACTCCCACAGGATCCCAGGCTGGGTCAGGCTGGAAGGGCCCACAGTGTCCCACCTGGTGCCACCTCCCTGCTCCAGCAGGGCCATCCCAGAGCACATGGATTGTGTCCAGAGGGCTCTGGAATATCCCCAGGGAGGAGACTCATTTGGCACATCATGTGGCTCCTGGCATTTAATCCATGATACCAAATCCATGGGATGGTGGGAATGGGGTGAGAAGGGTGGAAAAAGACCATGGCAGAACCAGGATGCTCCTCTTAGGGTGAGGATCCCTTGGGTAAAATAAAGGACAGGATTTAATGGTGAGCAGATTCTTTTCTATTGCCCTTTCAGCTTAAAAAGGAGACTTAAAAACTCTTCTGAAAGGCTGGGGTGTGAGGAGAATTTTGGAATTCCATCCTGAAGGGCTTTAATTTGCTGTTTAATAACCTGGGAAACCTGGAGGGTTGGGATTGGTGACCAATATCAGAGTGGAGGTTATGGAATAAGTGCCTTTTCCAACACAGGACAGGAACCAGTCTGGGACCACACAGGAGATTTAGGAATTCTTTCCTGTTCATTAAACAGAGGATTCTTCCAATTTAATATCATCATCATCATCATTTCTCTGCTCATACACACCAAGGTTTGCTCCATTCAAATGATGCAAAGGCTGCAAAAATTCAGGGCATTTTATCATGGATACCATAAAGATTTCCCTCTAACAAACTTATTTTTATCCTCTGCCAACAGCTTTAGGAGATTAACAGGAAAATGTCATAAAAACGCTCCGTAAATTAAAGATTTAAGGACTTTGGGTGTTTTCCCTTCCCCCATTCTACATCCCAGCAATAAAATCATGCTGTTTACATGGTTCCCAAACCATAAAACGCTCATTTTTCATTATTTCTCCACTCTCAGAATGCAGAGTTGGGTTTATCTATAACCCAAAACAATTTAACAAAAGCCCTGACATTTCAGTGAATGCTGATAAGAAACGAGCAGAGAAAAGGGTTTATAAACAAATTAACGATGTCACTGCAAGAAAATTAACCGGGAGTAAAAATGGGATCTGGCAAAGGGACACCCTGACAGGGGGGTCGTACCTGAGGTGAATTTTCCCATGAGTTTTGAGAGGGAGTGTCAATGGAGGGCTCCAGCATCGCTGAAAATCCGAATTATCCTGTGTGACACCGATGTGACCGCTGGCCTTTCCTCCCTCTTCCCAAAATTCCACCTGAATTCCACACCAGCCACCTTTGCACCTGCCTGGATGTGCCACTGACTGCTCAAAAGGGCAGGAGGGCAGGGAAATGAGGTTTGTTGTGGTGTTGTAGTGCTGTGACAACAAAAAAGCAGCGATTTCTCACGATTTTAGACACAAACAGGATGTAACTGAATGTTTCTTACTATGCTGGAATTTTCATATATATATATATATGGGAACAATATATATATGACTTATAAATAATATATAATATTACATATATTTATATTTTATATATATATATGTATATTTTATATATATAATATATATATATTTTAAAATAAAATATATATAATAAAAATATATATAATTTCCAGGACTCTGTTACCCATAGGAAATGTCACATTATTTCCAAGCCACAGCTTTCTCCTGCTCTTCCATTACAAATATTGATCTCAAACCCTCCAAATGCAATGGCAATCCCGGGGTCATTAATTGTAATCCCATCATCACAGAGATGATGTTGTTAATTATCAGGCTGGAGGGGGGCAGGGAATGGGATCACCCCCATCCCCCAATCAACTCCAAAGGTATAATTCAATATAAAGACTTTTTTTTTTTTTTTTAAATCAATGGGGAGATGTTTTAAAGGTAATTTGTGGTGTCTGTTGAGAAGTTAAAAGATGTGATTATTCCCCTCACAATGAAAAGCAGAACATGTGCCAGGGCCTGATTTTATTTGCTGAATTTAATGCCATGCTCAGCCCCCCCCCCCATTAACCAAGGGCAAAAACCAGATTTAATTGTCTCCTGGGCTCTCAGGGTCAGGGGTTTGTGTTGAATTTTGGTGGTTTAAGGAATTAAAAGTTAGGATTTTCATGGAAAGGAAAGAGTGGCTTCTTTAGGAGGGTGGGGTGGTGTCCTCTTGGACCTGCTTTGTGCCAGCAATGAATCCTGGAATCCCAGAATCATCTGGGTTGGAAAAGACCTCCGAGATCATCAAGTCCAACCTTTGAGCAAATGATCCCAACTCCAACCTTTGAGCAAATGATCCCAACTCCAACCTTTGAGCAAATGATCCCAACTCCAACCTTTGAGCAAATGATCCCAAATTCAACCTTTGACCAAACACCCCCAAATCTGCCCTCAGATCAAATACATCCGCTCCCACTAAACCACATCCAAGGGCTTTGTCTACTTGTTCTTTGGACAATTCCAGGGATGGGGACTCCACTACAGCCCCTTCCAGTGCTGGACAACCTTTCCATGAAGAAATTTTCCCTAATGTTCAACTTGAACTTCCCTGGGCCATTTTTTCCTTGTCCTGCCCCTTGTGGGATCTGGGAGCAGATCCCAATCCCCACCTGGCTCCACCCTCCAGGCAGGGACTTGTAGAGAGGGAAAATTCTCCCCTGGGCTCCCTTTCCTTGTTGCTACAGAGGGAATTGTGTGGAGAAGGAATGAGGGAATTTGTGGCTCCTACAGAGCCGAGGTCGGGTCGGTGCAGCATCTCAGGGCCTGTGCCCTCCCAGCTGGTGGGGGTTTGGAATCACTCCTGCCTCATAAAATATCCTAAATTTCCCCCTTTTCTGATTAAAGACATGAGGCTGGGGAGTGTCACGGGCAGCCTGACCTTTTCCAGCAAGGATCTGCCAATCCCAGTGGGATTCCAGCAGTTCCTTTATCGATGTGTAATTTGTGGGGATTCCATGAGATGTTTGAGGGACCCCAAGGGCTGGATCTTCCCATCTCCTGGGGGAAAAAATTCCCCCTGATTTCCACATCACTTGACCCACAGAAGTTTTCCACCTGCTCCCAGATCCCCCAGTTTGAATCAGGGCAAAAATCCCCACGTTCTCCTGAGGGGAAGTGGGAAAACTCAGCCCAAGCGCCACAGAAATCCCACGGGAATCAATCCTGGAATATCCTGAGCTGGAAGGGACCCACAAAGATCATCGAGTCCCACCCTCAGCCCTGCAAAAAGACCCTTCCCAAGAGCCACACCACGAGCCTGAGAGGATCATCCAAACGCTTCTCCACCCGTGAATTATCCCTGCAAAGCTGTTTTCCTGCTGCCTGTGCCGCTGATCCCTGCCGGGAGCTGGAGCAGGAGCGGAGTTTTTGCCCTCTCAGGTGATTTAAAGGGTAAAGAAAATCTTCACAATCCCTCCTTTTATTAGCTCTGCCTCCTCCAGCCAGTCCAACAAATGACTCTGCTGTGCTGATATTGAATTTCTTGGAAAATTATTAAAGATTTTCAATTAGGCCTCCTTTTCTTTTAATATGATACTTGGATCTATTATGGTCTTAAATTAATATTTGACCTATTAATTGCAGATTGCACTTGGCAGTGGGTTATCCTTTAGGGTGCAGTGGGATAATGGGATGAGTGTATTTTTAACAGCTGATAAAGAGATAAAAATACAATAAATTCTACAAGAATGAATTAGGTTCTTCAAGAACTACTGCTATCAGCTTATAAATAAAGAAAAATAAACTGAATTCTTCAAGAATTTTGGCTTTTCAGATTGAATTATCAAAACAAATCGACCTGATTGCAGGATTTGCTGCCTGACCTGACCCTTTCTGTGCTATCCCTTTGGATCTGGAGAAACATCTCCAGGGCTTTCCAGGTGTCCATCCCATGAGCAGCATTCCAGCTTTTTTGTAATCTTCTTTTTCCTTGGCTTTTGTTCTGTGGGCAAATGTCTGTGAGCTTCACTCCTTCCTCCTGGTTTTCCATTGCCCAGGGAGCATCCTGCTACATTTGTGCTCTCCCAAATCCCTGTGAGAAGGAATTTTGTGCCTTTCCTGCATAAAAAGCTGCTTTGCAAGAGTCTAATTACGTGTATTTACTATTAATCAGCTGAGCACTAATTGGCAAAGCTTTGTTTTAGAGGTTCCTGGCTGAGCTGAGCTCTTGAGGGGGTAAAAACCCACTGAGGAATCATTTGGGGTGTGTTTATAAGCATAGGGTGGGTCATTGTGGGAATGGGGAATTCAGGCACTGCCCCACGGGGTGCCCAGATTGTTTATTCAGAATATTGCAAGAATGATCTTTGGAGCTTTGATGTGCACATTGCTGGGGGTGGGAAGGGCAGGAGGGTTTGAGAGTCCTTGTGCATCCCAAAATCTCAGTGTTCAGGCTGGAAGGGCAGGAGGGTTTGAGGGTCCTTGTGCATCCCAAGATCTTCCTGTATGGGTTGGAAAGCCAGGAGGGTTTGACTATTCTTGTGCATCCCAAAATCCCAGAGAAGGGGCTGGAATGGCAGGAGGATTTGAAGGTCCTTGTGCATCCCAAAATCCCAGAGCAGGTCTTGGAATGGCAGGAGGGTTTGAGGGTCTTTGTATATCCCAAGATCTCAGAGTAGGGTCTGGAATGGCAGGAGGGTTTGAGGGTCCTTGTGCTTCCCAAAATCCCAGAGAAAGGCCAGGAAGGGCAGGAGGATTTGAAGGTCCTTGTGCATCCCAAGATCTCAGAGCAGGGGTTGGAATGGCAGGAGGATTTGAGGGTCCTTGTGCATCCCAAAATCTCAGAGAAGAGCTTGGAATGGCAGGAGGGTTTAAGGGTCCTCGTGCATCCCAAAATCTCAGAGTAGGGGCTGGAAGGGCAGGAATGTTTGAGGGTCCTTGTGCTTCCCAAAATCTCAGAGCAGGGGCTGGAAGAGTGGGAGGATTTGAAGGTCCTTGTGCATCCCAAAATCTCAGTGTTGAGGCTGGAAGGGTAGAAGGGTTTGAGGGTCCTTGTGCATCCCAAAATCTCAGAGCAGGGGCTGGAAGGGCAGCAGGGTTGGCTGTGCATGGGCTGGACAGAGAGCACAGGCCCCAAATGACTGTTTGGAATGTCCCCCTTTGATCTCCATGTGAGTGGTTTGAGCTTCCAGGTCCACTCTGGAGCTGGGACGTTGCCTGGTTACCATTTTTGATATCACAGAGAAAGAAGAAATGAAATGAAATGACATTTTCATATTAAATGCCATGGCTGGAGAATTGCAGATGTGCTGGGAGTGCACCAGGCAGCCAAGGCAGGAATCCTCTTTGGGAACAGCTCTTCTTCATCCCAGGAGACTTTGAAAACTGCCCTCTTTCATTAATTTTAGTTTTTAGCAGCATTTTCGCTGCATTTCGTTCGATTTGGAGCAAAAATTCTGAGACAGAGCATTTTGTTGGCAGTGCCCATGAACCCCAAATATTAATTCCTGCTCGTCATCCTCTGCATCTGCAGAATTCCAAACTCTTGCAAACCAGCTCTTTATGCAGCAAAGGCACAAAATTCCTTCTCGTGGGGATTTGGGAAGGCACAAATTTGTTCCCTCCCTTGTAAAGGCCCCACTGATGCTGGCTTTTAATGACTTTGCAAGTCATTAACAACAACCAGAAGGTGTCTGGAAATTTTTGCTCTCGGAACGATCGAATCCTGTAATTCCCCTTTTCCCTGGTCTGGTTTTGCTTGGTTTGTTTGGGCTTTTTGGGGAGTTTGCTCTGGGAATGAAGTGTATTCAGCTTTTTGGATATTGGGAAGGAATTGCTGGCTGGGAGGGTGGGCAGGCCCTGGCACAGGTTGGGCAGAGAAGCTGTGGCTGCCCCTGGATCCCTGGAAGTGTCCAAGGCCAGGCTGGAGCAGCCTGGGCTGGTGGAAGGTGTCCCTGCCCATGGCAGGGGCTGGAATGAGATGGGTAATTCCATTTCTTTTTCTCTCCCCAACATGGTCAGAGCTTCTGGAAACATGGAAAAGCCTTGCAAAGCCCCGGATAATGATTCTCACTTTAATCACAAAAGTGCTCAAGCAAAAAGCCTTCATCATCTCAAGCCAACCCAAGACAAATCCCAATTCCAGCTTGGCTTTGAAAGCCACCACACTTTAGTCCCCAAATTCTCCCCCTCTTCATGTGACAGTGAAGTTTTTATTGATGTCCTCTCCAAAAAATAAAAAAAAAGGGTGTCAGACCTGAAGAGAGGGAAAGGCATTTGTTGGAGCCAGATGGTGGAAAGAGGAGTTACAGCTCTGGAAAATCAAGATGTGCAGAATTTGGAGAGCAGAAGGAGCTGTTGCGATGCTCCAACCTTTCTGCCACGGGCTGGACATGGAATCATGGAAATATGGGATCATTTAGGTTGGGAAAACCCTCTAAGATCATCAAGCCCAACCACTGCCCCCTGTCCCCAGGTGCCACATCCACATGGCTTTTAAATCCCTCCAGGGATGGGGACTCCACTGCTTCCCTGTTCCAGTGCTTGACAACCCTTTCCATAAAGGATTTTTCCCTAATATCCAATCCAAACCCCTCCCCTGGTGCAACTTGAGGTCATTTCTTCTCATCCCATCACTTTTTACCTGGGAGGAGAGACTGAGCCCATCTGTCCACACCCTCCTTCCCCAACCAGGGGGAGCAGTGAGGTTTGAGGTGCCCCATAACTCAGGAATCACTTGTCCTCGGACCATTCCCACCTTCCCATCCCTCCCTGGCTTCCCCAGCACAGACACAACCCCTGCCTCAACCCCCCCAAACCTCTTCCCACATAAAACCCTGGGATTTACCCCCAGAACTTTGCTGAACCCAAAACTTGCTCTTCCCAGATCTGCTCATTCCCATCACTCAGAACACCCACACCAAAGCAGAGAAATTCCTCTTTCCTCCAAGGAGCTGTTTCCATTTCCCTCCCTCCCCTCCTGCCTTCCCTTCCTCTCCCAAGGCAGCTGCAGGCCTGCACAGGCCCTCCCATCTCACTAATTAGGGATCTCAGCTAATTATGTCCCTGTAGTTTCATCTGCTCCCCCCCAGCCTCTGAATTTCCACGTCTGAACCTCCTGTTTATTCTCCCATTTTTTGTTCATTATCCCTCCTTTCCCAGTGAGAAAGTCAAAGGAAGTTCCTTCCTGGACTCAGCTCCACTTCTGACTCTCTCCCAACCTTTCCAAACATCCTCTGTGCCAGAGGCTCCAGCAGGAGATTCCCACCCTGGAAAAAGGGATGCTGGACTTCACTGCTGCCTCTCTCTTATGTAACACCCTCCCCTCCTGCCAAATGATCAGTGCCTGCAAATTCCCTCGTCCTGACATTCCTCTTAACGAGCTTCAAGCTTTAATAAGGACAGGAATTTTCCCAGTCATTATTTTCCCCTCCCAACTGTTCAGGGCTTTTCCCCTGCAGCTCCCTGGGAGGTTAAATCCAGGCATTCATGCAGTAAACAACCCCCTAACCAGGTCAATGCACATCAGCCAGTAATTATTCCAGAGCTCTGCTGCAGTCACAAGCATTCACTTTTCCTCCCGTTTTCTGCCTCCTTATTCCCATTTTCAAGCCAGGAAGGAAAAGCTGCTGGTTGTCCATGGGTGTCTCCTTGGCTGCCCTTCCTGTGTCCTTCAGCAATTCCACTTGGAAATCTAGACTGCTCCATCCCCAGTGACCCACCAGGCTGGACCAGCAGCTATTTACAGCCCATCCCAGTTTTTGCCCAGTTAGGAGGAAATTGCTGGCTGGGAGGGTGGGCAGGCCCTGGCACAGGTTGGGCAGAGAAGCTGTGGCTGCCCCTGGATCCCTGGAAGTGTCCAAGGCCAGGTTGGGATCCCTGGGCTGGTGGAAGGTGTGGAATGAAATCATCTTGAAGTTCCCTTCCCACCCAAACCATTCCAGGAGTGCATGATTTGAAAAGAGCAGCTCCAGGGAGGGAAAGGCTGGAGCCAAGGGAGAGGCTAAAATGGCACATTAATTTTTGTATTTATGTCGTGTTTACATCAATTAAAAATGATTTTAGTAATTATAATAATCAGTAATTATTTAACCAGTAGAATGTATTTACATCAATTAATTTTGAGTGTGAATTTCGTAGCCTGGAGCAACCAACAACACCTGAACATATTCATGGGTCCAAATCACCCATCACCTTTTCTCCATCTCCCTGTTTTAGTGCAAGTTTCCAACTTCTGCTGTAGGAACCAGAAGAGACTCTGGATGTTGTGCCAGGGTTTATGGGGTTTGTTTTGGGTTTTTTTCAAGTGTTGCTTTCCTGGGCTTGTAGGAATGATGTCACAGCATCAAATGATGGGTTAGAAGTGCTGGGATTGCTGCACCTGGCAGAGCCAGCCTTGAATAAAGACATTTTGGCACGTGGAGATGGGCACAGCGTGCTGGTAAATGCCAGGTGAGAGGGGCTGAGCAAAGAAAGGGAGAACTGGAATTAAACCCAGCTAAAACTTCAAACCTCAACCCTTTGCAGACCCTACAAACACCCTCAGGAATTTTTTTTTGCCCTTTCTTGGTGGAGAAATGGCCAAATTCTGTGAGGATCTGAACCAAAAACACCTCAAAACACCCCATTTTAGCTGTACTGTGCAATGCCAGGTGATAAATAAAGTGAAAACTGCAATTTAATTCAGCTAAAACCTCAGACCCAAACCCTTGTGCAGACCCTACAAATATGCCCCAAAATTTCTCACCATTCCTTGATGGAGAGGTGATGAATTCCACGAGGATCCCAACCATGGCCCAAGGGCACATCAAAACGCTGCAAATCAGAAAGAAAAGAGGATTTTTTAAAGCCATTTCCCCTCCTTTCCCAGGATTTCTGACCAGCTCTGAGAGAGTGATGCTGACACAGCTCCAAGATGTCCTTTTCCCACCTTTGACAAGCCTTTCCACGAAGGATTTTTCCCTAATATTCAATCTAAGTCTCCCCTGGCACAACCTGAGGCCACCTTGCATGGACAGATCCATGGAAGGACCTGCTTAAGGGAATCAGAGAAATGGGATCAGCTCAGTGGCTTTATCCCAGAATTTCTGGGGGGGAAGGAAGGAAGGGAGGAATGGGGGAAGGAGGAAATGGGGGAAGGAAGGAAGGAATGGGGAAGGAAGGAAGGGATGGGGGAAGGAAGGGAGGAAGGAATGGGGAAGGAATGGGGGAAGGGCGGGGGAAGAATCAAAAGGTTTTGACCTTCAAAGAAGCGCAGAAATGAAAACTAAAATCCCTTGACATCCACAGGAACACTAAAGATTCCATAAATGTCCCCACAAACAGGAGACCAGGAAATTCATCCAGTAAATTAATAGCTTGGGAAGGATCTTAATCAGGAATTGTGGAAGTTGGAGTCCCTTCCTCACTCCGAGATCTCTCTACTGGTACCCGCCCTTGTTGCCCAGGGCTTGTCCATCCCCACCACCCCCTACCAGGCCATTCCCACAAATCCCACGAGGAAAGAAGAGTCAGAGAATAGGGCAAAATAAAGCAGGAAGCCACCAAAAATCCTGGATTGCCACGTTTTATACAGGAATCCTTTTTGCTACCCCCACCCTAGGGAGGCACACGGGGCTGAAGGCACATTTAAATCCAGCAGCAAGAACAAGAGAAACCCACACTTAATTAGCCCCCAAATTTCACTGCTCCTGCCTTTTCCTTTTTTTTTTTTTTGATTTCCTGCACATTTTAATGCCTGCTGAGCTGCTGGTAAATTGGAAGCGTTAACCCTGGGTCAAAAACCCTTCAGGTTTGCTGGAAATAATAAATAAGCAAAGATGTGAAGTGCATAAACAGCTCCCTGCACATGCAGTATTTACTTGAGAGACAAGAGTTCATATTTTCACTCTGAAACCCTTGGTAACCTCACAACGAGCAAATCTCTTTTTTTTTAAAAAAAAAAAAAGGCAGAAAAAAATAAGAAAAAGATTCAACAAATCTCTCACTCTTGGTTTGAGCAGAGAAGAACCCGAACCAGCGGTCACAGATGCGCAAAAATTGGCATTTCCATCCTGAATCCCCCTCAGTCCCAGCCTGTAATTAGGGGGAATTTGGGAGAGGTTTGCTGGAGCAGATATTCTATTTAAAAGCACGCTCAGGGGGCCGTGGTTGCAGAGAATGAGGGAGGCAGGGATTGCTCCCCGTTTGTTCCATGTCTGGAACATCGAATTTCTTTCCCTACTTTTTGCCCTCCTTCAGAGAACTCCTTCAAGTGTTCCATCTTTTGTGGATTTAACAAGGATTCTGTTAAAGAGAGATGGTTATCAGAAGGAATTGGGGTGAGAACAAAAGAAGAACCAGGGGAAAATGCTCCTCTGAGCATCAAACCCCAACCCAAGCACGAGGGGAGATCCACAGGTAGCAAACCAAGCTGCCAAAATAACCTTGGACTCGATTCCAGGCAGGATAAACAAGCTGTGTTTGCTCCCAGTGAAGCTTTCCTGACGTTTCAGTTCCTTGGCAGAGTCAGAAGCTGTTTATAAAAGGTGATTTTTACCATTTGTGCAGCGTTATTTGTTAACAATTGTACAATGTATGATGTTATTGGGCATTTTTAACACATTCCAACACACCAGGGCAGGTCAGGGCTCTGGTGGGGGTGCTCAGGTGTCCACACCCAGCAGTGGCCAGGAGAGGAAACTGCAGGATGTTTGCTGCCAATCCTAAGGAAAATAAGAGAAAATAATCCTAACAATTGTTTGGATTGAAAGGGTTATTAAAGACCATCCCATTCCACCCCCTGCCATGGGCAGGGACACCTTCCACCAGCACAGGGATCCCAACCTGGCCTTGGACACTTCCAGGGATCCAGGGGCAGCCACAGCTTCTCTGCCCAACCTGTGCCAGGGCCTGCCCACCCTCCCAGCCAGCAATTCCTTCCCAATATCCAGTCTAAACCTTCTGTAAAATCATGGTTTGTATAAGAATTACCACTTTTTTTACCCTTTTTTTTTTTTTTTAAAACTTGGAACTGTGAATTCATCTCTGGAAACCCAGGTAAGAAAAGACTCATTTCCAGCCCTTATAAAAACATCAATTATCCAGGATCAGTTATCCTTAATGACTGGAACCCACTGCAGGGTCTTCACACTGAGAAATGATTCATCAACAAGGTTTTTTTTGTTTGTGGTTGTTCTTGCTGCTGCTTCTTCCTGGGCCCTTCCAGGAACCAGAAGTTTGAACACTGATAGGAAAAGAGTTTCATCTCTAGATGTGCCACATCCCCAGGGATTTGAAATCCCTCCAGGAATGGGGGCTCCAGAGCTGCCTTTTCCAATGCCTGACCATCCTTCCAGTGGAAGAAAGTCCAAACGTGCTGGGAAGAGTCAGACTGGAGGGGACAAAGTGGGGTTTGGTGCTCACATCACACCAGGGGGGATTTAGGTGGGATATGGGAAAAAATTCACCACTGAAAGGGCTTGTCCAGCACTGGAACAAGGGACAGGACAAGGGGGAACAGTTTCCACTGCCAGAGGAAAACGTGAGATGGGATATTGGGAAGGAATTCCTGGCTGGGAGGAGACCTTGGCTGTCTTCCTACTTTGTGTTTAGGATGATGTCACCACCTTAGGGACATTCCTGCTCCTCAGGGTCCTGCTGGGTGCTCTGTTTGGGCAGAGATTGGTGTCCATCTCCTCCTGCCCCAGAGAACTGCCTGGAAAAGGGACTCAACATGACTTTAGGATTGATAAAAAGCAGGATTAGATGTTTTAGAGCCTGCACTGCTGGGAAGGAAAGAACGGAGTCAAAGATACCAACTCAGGGGAAAAAAGAAGATATGGGGAGAGAAAAAGCTTGATGGATCAGGAAAAAATGAAATCAGGGGAAACCCTCATTAAAAGACAAAAACCTGGGCAAAATCCCTCTTCTTTTTTTTCTTAGATCTTCTTTTCTTAGATCTTTACCCAGCCTGGCTTAACTTGAATTTATCACAAACCCAGAGCTGGCCAATTTGGTTTATGGGTGATTTAAACACGAGCAGAACAGGGCTGTGTTCCCAAACATCAGGCTCTTCCCAGCCTGCTGCTTGCTTCCTTTTATTCTAAATTTTTTTTTTTTTTTAAATGGAAAAGCAGCAGCTCCTCAGTGAAAATAAACACCTATTGATACTGTGAGCAAATAGCTGCTTTTAATCATTAAAAGCTCCCTAATGTGAAGAGGCACCGTGTCACTGCCAGGGGCTGTGTTAACACTGTCACTGTTGCCTCCAGTGTTGAAACCTCCTCCCTTATCCTGGTTGGTTTTTTTTTTTTTTTAATATGAGTCCTTTGACTTCAATAATTATGATTTTAAGTAATTAAACCAGAATTAGAGCCTGCTGATGCTGGATCCTGATGCACTACAGCCTCGTGGAGCACGGCCTCGATCGGTTTTTCCTGTAAATCCTCTTGTTGGCAAAACAAATTCGAATTATCTCTTGCACTGAGACCTCCCCCTGAACGATTAATTCACTATTTAAGGGATGTGGAAATCGTAGAGGTTTTACTGAAAGGGGTTTATTAACACAGGGAGCAAAATCTTCCCGGGGAGTCCATGGGAAATGTGCTGCACGTTATTAGGGGTTTTTATCATTAGGGTTTTTCTGATCCACTGTCAGTTCCCCACCAAGGGATGATGAGGTCAGAGGAGGGTTTGGGTGTGAAGGAACCTTGAGGAATATTTAATTCCAACACTTCCCACTAGCCCAGGTTGCTCCAAGGCAGAAGCCAAAAGGCCTGTCAGCTAAAGGGAGATTGAGAAGGTGAGATGTGACGAATGAAGGGTTGGTTTCAGTGCAATTAACAGAGGTCAATAATCCTGCCATTTACCAGGTTCAGATTGGAGGATATCTGGCTCTACATTCTGCAAAGCCAAAAAATGATGATGCCCTCAGGACTAAAGGCAAAGAACCACTTTCTCCTCCATTTGTGAAACACCTGGTCGGTGGTAAATTGGCTTAAATGAAGAATAAAAGTCTCCCAAACTCCACCCCAAATCTGTGGTTCTACCCAAGGATGTTTCCACTGACCCTGCCTCATCATCCCAGCCCAGAGCAGCTCTGGAGGGGAATATTCCCCAAAAAATAAGCTCATGGAGCCACGTGGAATATTCTGACACTATAGAAAGACAGTAGCTTTTTCTGCTCATGCTGATTTTTTTAAGGGGTTTTATATCATTTGATATCAAGAGAAAGGAAGCCAAAAGTCCCCTCTGCTCCTTCCTGATTTTTTTTAGGAAAACTCCGTTTGTAAATGGAAGGTTTCTCTGGAAAGCTGGGAATCCAAGGAAAGGATGGTTCCCAAAACTGGTTCTAAAAATTTGGAATGTTAAATTCTTAATGACATCTTGAGACTCCTCTCAGATATTTCCCAAAGTCAAAGATGGGGGTGGGGGGAACAACTCAAGATTTCACAGAGGAAGTGTTTCCAATGTTTCTCCCATCTGGAAATTCAGTTAGAAATGAATTAAATAATATTAAACTGAATTAATACTTTTCCCACCCAGCACTGGTCCAAGAGATCACCTCAAAATACCCCCTCTCCCCGTCCCCCCCCAATAATAAAATTATTGTGTTTTCCCCACTTTTTGGGGATTTTTTTGTCACTCAGCCTGTCTGAGAAAAGGAAACTTCAAATTTAAGTTTGTCCCAGTTTAAATATAATTCCTTTAATAAACTTTATGCTGTTACTGGCACAAATGACCACCAAGAGCCCTAAAAAAAATTCTGTATATTGTATTTTGTAGAGCTGCCTAATAGATTTTATATGATTAATGAGTAGTAATAGGAGCAATAACTATGAATTAAGCAAACAATAATGAATATAGTATATAATAACATATATAATATATAATAATATATATAGCATATTATAATATAGATAATATATATTATATTTTATATATGTAATCATATGAATAAGAAAGCAAATAATAGGACATTTTTGGATAAAGTTCATTTTTAAAACACATTTTTTTCTAGTTCTAGGAAGACATCAAGAGAAGTTGACACTGGAGTGATGAACCACCTTCAACTTAAAAAAAATGAGGTCTAATTCATGTTTTAATTTTTATTGCCTCATTTCCTCACTGCTGGTTCTTTTTCCCCTCTTAAATTATTAAGATGATTTTAGGAGCCAATATCTCCTCACCAGGAAGTCACTTCCACGGATCAAGTCACCTCAAGCCCCTTTTCCCATGGACTTGACAGATGGAATTCCTGAGCTGTCCCACCTTACTGCATTTTCCACAGCTCCAAAACTGCTCTGGGGAATCTTTTCATCCTTTCCTGCCTGTTTTTCAGCGATCTTCCCCCCCAAAAAATTGAATTGTTGCAACTAAATGTCGTATCAGAACATCAATCAGAGCCATCAGGTTTTTAAGGATGAATTCCAACATCAGGGGAGGGGTTGGGGCAAAGGACTTTTCAAACTTAGGCCTAAATTCCTACAAAATCACCCAAAATCAAGGCAAAAGGATAAAAAAACCCCAAAAACCAGCCTGAACTTCCCAATGAGGAGCTGCTTAATCCCAACTTTTAAAACCTACAAAGGTACCACGGGAACAACAAATGTTTTGCCATTATTACCCCTGAAAAAAAATGGCAAAAACCATTTACAAACCGTAAGTTTTGAACAGCACCGCGAAAAAAATGAAAGTTTCTAAGAATGAATCAGCGTCACAACTTTGTAAATATAAAAAAAAAATCCCTTTCAAACTTGGTATTTAATTATATTTATGAATTTTTCCAATCAATGCTGCCAATATTGGTCTGTATTTTCATGTCCCAGGAAGTATTTTAGTGATTAGACCAATTTTCTTTCTAAATCTGCTCCTGTCTGGAAAACATTTAAGGGGAGACTCTGAAAATCAACTGGAAAACCTGCAGGAATTCCACAATCCATCGATCCCATCTGTGCAATCCCATGTTTGGCACCCAACAGGGATTTTCCCAAGGGAGGTGTAGAGGGACCAAGTGGAAGGTTTATTATTTGGGTGGAAAAAAATCAGGTTCAGGAAGAAAAATATGAGGCATTTTGGTTTTTTTTGGGATTAACATCAAATTAAAATCCAAAGGAACAACTGATTTTTCATGCTGCCAAAATTATTATCCCAAAAAAAAGTTAAAAACCCATTTACAAACCATAAGTTTCGAACAGCACCTCTAAAAAAATGAAATATTTATGAGAAAGAATCAACATCACAGCTTGAAAAAAAAATATCAGACATTTGGATTTTTTGGGGGGGGATTAGCATCAAATTAAAAGTGAGTAGCTTTTAATTCCAGCAGCTTTTAAATCAGTCAAATCCCGAAATTTCCCATCTGCAAAGCGGGAAGGGCCTGAATGTCACACGCACAGCTCTGAGGGGGGGATTTGCAGCAGAGAGGTTTATGTCAACCAAAGAAAAGACAAAAAAACCACCTTTCACTCAGCCTTAGCTCACTAATCCCAGACTACATCCTGACATCTCATCCCGAGAAAGATTCAGCCCCAAAAATCCGCTGCGTTCCGGTGTCTGAACCGTCACATTTTGGGAGAGACAAACGGCTCCGATTCCTTCTCAGCTCAGGAGAATAACTGGCAGCAAAAGCTGATTACAGAGAGAGGGGGGGAAAAAGGAAGTTTCTTTTCAAGTGGAGGGGCTTTCCAGCTTCAACATTGAAGGCTCAGGCTGTGCCTGTCAGGCTTGGGAAATGAGGTGGTTTTTTTCAGCTTACATCAAGCTGATATCAAAGGATTTGAGGGTTTTACCGACTGAAAAAGTCCCAAGGTGCGAAATTCAAAGGATTTGGGAAGTGTCAGCATCCTGGAGGAGCAGCTGAGGATCCAGGAGGCAGCTGGGCAAGGGAAGGTGATTTCTGGAAGGAAGTTTGAAGGTCCAACAAAAAAAAGCACCTGGAATATCGAGGGGAGCTCTGGGGAGAAGGAATCTGGGCACAGGTTGCCCAGAGAAGCTGTGGCTGCCCCTGGAAGTGTCCAAGGCCAGGCTGGAGCACCCTGGGCTGGTGGAAAGGTGTCCCTGCCCATGGCAGGGGTGGGATTGGATAATCTTTAAGGTCTCTCCCAATCCAGACCATTCTACAATTCCATGATTGGCTGAAATGCTCTGAAAACCTCAAGTGCCAAGTTCGGGATGAGCAAACCTCGATGCTGCCACCCCACAGAGGGACATCCCAGGATCTGTTCTTCTTCTCCCTAAGCCTCAAACTGCTTTCTGAGCACATGTCCCTGCACAGAAAAATATATATATATATCTCTCCACACATACCAGATTGCAGCGTGAAAGTCAAACCACCTAAAATATTTCAAATGAAAATATTTTGGAGGATCAGCTCCAACGCTGGCTCAAATGTAATAAGAGATTTTTCCACTCTAAGTCTTGATTATTTCTACAAAATGTAAATATCTACCAGATTTGTTGCCACTACTTGAGATGGCCCCTTTTTTTTTTTTTTTTTTTTAGAAATGCAAACTTAATGCCTGTTGGCTGCAGACATAAAAGCAAGATCTCCAAGCTCCAATTCTTCTATTTAACTATGCAAATATCATTTGGGGAGGGGGTGTCTTGCCCACACGAAGTGTTCACAGATGTACTTTCAGCCTAAGTAAACTCAGAGTTCAAAAATTAATGTGTATTCTCAGCATTAATTTGGAAGATCAAACTCACCTAAGTCGGGAATACCAACACTTTTATCTTTCCAAGCAGATCTAGTTCTACATGTGGGGGGATAAAGCAGAGTAGATGTTTTATTAAACACCCAGAGACTCCAGCTATGCCTAAATCCTCCTTTTAACAAGTTCTGAGCATCCCAGCACTTCTGGTGCAACTCCTACTGATCATTATCTGCCAGGAATTGGGGCTAAATTAATAAAACCCACAAAGATTGCTACAAAATGCCCGGTATTAATTGAGGCACTCGATATCTCGTTAGCTCTGAGAGCATAATGGGGTTTTGATTAGGCAGGTTATTAAACTCCCTTCCCTGGTGCTCCCTCCTGATTGCAGATGGAACCTCTTCAGGTGCTGCAGAGGAGGAATTGCTGCTGCAGCCACATCCCAGGAAAAAAAAAACCAAACAAAAAAAACATGGCAAAGTAATCCTGGGTCATCATTTATTGGGGAACAACTCAGATCCAACAGCAAAATGAGAATGAAAAGTGGCTGGTTGGTTAAACCCACAGGTAAGAACATTCTCCACTAAACCCAGATCTCCTTTCTGTTTTCCAGATGAACCACAGAATTATTTAGGCTGGAAAAGCCCTCCAAGATTGAGTCCAGCCACCCCCCAACACAGCCAAGGCCACCACTGCCCCCTGTCCCCAAGTGCCACATCCACACATTTTAAATCCCTCAGGGATGGGCACTCCAAACCTCCCTGGGAAGCTGTGCCAGGGCTGGACGACCCTTCCCATGGGGAAGTTCTTCCTGTTATCCAACTTAAACCTCTCCTGGAGGAACCTGAGGCTGTTTCCTCTCATCCTGCCACTGGTTTCTTGGGAAAAGAGACCAATCCCCACCTGCTCCAGCCTCCTGTCAGCCCATTCCTGGAAACCACGAGGGAGAAGAACTCTCTTCATGGATCCCTCCAATTCTAATCGTGGAATGGTTTGGGTGGGAAAAGACCTCAAAGCCCATCCAGTTCCACCCCTTGCCATGGGCAGGGACACCTTCCACTAATCCCAGGTTGCTCCAACCTGGCCTTGGACACTTCCAGGGATAGCACAACTTGATGAATTATTTACTACTTGAGTGATTGTCATTAAATATTTTGTGATGGTAGATCCCCGAGCCCCACAATCCACTTGCCTCTAAACATATTTATTGACACTAAATATGAATAAATTCTCCATTCAGAGAGACTCCCAGACAAGAAACTTTCAAGCTTTACCACGTGAAAGTGATACCAAAACTTGTGCTGGACTTTTCTCACCCCCAAGATCATTATTGGTGGGAGGGAACATTGGCTCACCTTTGAGCAGCTTTACAGTTTCTGAGAACCCTTGGTGGGGTTTACAACGTGTTGATACTTTTATTGCTTGTTTTGCCCCCAAGTTCCTCACGAGGGAAAGCTCTGGCTGGATTGTCAAACAGGTTTATTTTCTAAAAACACTTCACGGTTTTTGCCGAGTGCTGAGACTGGAGCTTGTTGAAAGCAGCAACACCTTCCTCTCTGAAGCTGGGCAAGTTATTTTTGTGTCTCTCTCCTTTTATTCACTGTACAGGAAGCCTGCAAAGCAAACTTGCAGACTCCTAAAACCCTTTCAAGTCCATTGTATGGATTTATTGTCCCTCTCCGACGTGGCATCTTTTAAAAAAATATCCATTCCGTGCCCTTTGAGCTGCTTCCCTTTCTCACCAAGTGGCCCTTTTGTACCTGCAACAACCACAAAGCCCTGGATTTCAAAGCATTCCGAGGGGATCTTGGCTATATCCTGGATCAGATCCGGTGCACAACCCCGGAGACAACGGGAACACTTCAAAAAATGCCAGTCCAGACCTCCAGAGCCCCATTTAACAGCTTATATTTTATGGCCCATCGAATTTCCAACCCCCCCTCGGGCATTTCTGGTGTCCACTTGGACCACAAACATTGGTAATGGTTGTCTGGGAAGCACAGACTTCCCCTCCACAGCCCTGCAACAAGATGAAAAGCCCCTGGTTTTCTAAATCCTGTTATAAATAGATAAATCCAAGCGCTGCATTCCCCTGGTATCCATTTGGGATCCCAAAAAAATCAGGCATCTGTGTGCTGAGGGATACATCCCCACCCCCCTTTTTGCTGTCCCAAGATGCTTCCCCATTTCCAGCTGCCACGGGATTGGAGCTTCACCCTACCATTTCCCACCTGGGATCAATCCCCTGGAGCTCCTGCAGTCGGATTTCGTGGGGGGAAAATCAACGGGATTTCCTTCAAAACATCCCCTCCCAACTAAAATATCAGTCACCTAAAAGGTGGGGTTTATACACAAAGTCACCCTGGGGGAGAAAATTCCACTTCCTTTTGGGTTTCTCCTGAAGGAATGGGAGTTTTTTTTTCCTTACCCAGGGCTGTGTTTTGATCAGAACTCCTCCCAAATTTATGACAACACCTCTCAAAGCAGCCGAAATTACACAAGATAACCTTACATTAATTAAACACACAGGGCTGCTAAAATTTGCTAGATTTAAACCTTTAAAACCACACTGCTGGGCTGGCAGGGAAAGCCATTTTTTCCCTGGAGAAGGTTTGGAATCCCCAGGGAAGGAACCAGCCATGGGATGGTAACACAATTCTCCAGCTGTTCCACCCCAGCAATAAAACTTTGCCCAGGACAATCCCACAGGGCAGGGAGGAACCCACTCCAGGTGCCATCAAGCAGCTCGTTGGGGCACTCAAGGAAATCAGAATAAATCCAGGAGCAGAATTGCCTGAGCTGGAGGTGCCACCTTCCTCCAAACTGCCCTTTTCTACTCCATCGGTTCAGGTGGTTGAGCCAAACTCTCGCCTGGTTTTCATCCGAAATTGTCCTCAAAAAAATAAAAATGGCCTTAAAACATTCTCTGCTGTTTCTTAACCCCTCTTCTGATGGTTTTTCTTTAACCCTGTGTGGAGTCAAGACCTGGCAGGGCTCTATCCCAGGGGATTGCCTTTCCCAGGAGCTGCTGATGCCCCATCACAGCCTCAGTCAATCATTGTGTGCCTCACACAACTGAGCAGAAAAGACCATCTTCCAACAGCTGACGTGGAGAATTTAATCCAATAAAAATATGATTTTGTTTCAAAGCCTGTCTCAAGTACAGATCTGAAACAGCATCCTGGATCCATCATAGAATCATGGAATGGTTTGGGTTGGAAGGGACCTTAAAACCCATCTCATTCCACCCCCTGCCATGGGCAGGGACACCTTCCACTAGCCCAGGTTGCTCTGAGTGCCATCACACCTGGCCTTGGACACTTCCAGGGATCCAGGGGCAGCCACAGCTTCTCTGCGCAACCTGTGCCAGGGCCTGCCCACCCTCCCAGCCAGGAATCCCTTCCCAATATCCCATCTAACCCTACTTCCCTTCCGAAGATGCAGGGAAACACAAGCCCCACTCACGTGTTGGGGGCTCAGAACTCCAACCCAGAGCCCACATTTCAAACCTCCACACGTGGGTTCCAGCAGAGCTGGGTGGAGAAACCTCATTATCACAGAGCAGCTGAACATGGACAAAACCCACCCATGAACCTTTTTTGTGGTGTTTGGGGGAGGATTTTCCAGCTGAAGCTTCGAGTTGTGTTGGCAGGGGTCGATAAAGCCAGGGGTGAGCTGCTCCATGTCCCAGAGCTCCATGGGAAAGCACAGCTCAGGCCTGGGCTCTTGCACTTTCTCAGCTCAATAAAAGCCTAAAATCAGCAAAAATAACACCAGAATGGCCACAGAAACGAGTTCTCTGCACACACTGCCCTGAGAAACCCAGGTCTGCTCCACAAAGCCCTTCAAAGGGCACGACAACATCTACACCACCAACACACAAGGGCCTGCCAGGACCTGCAGGGTGACCCAGTCGAGGGGTATCCACATTCCACCACCTCTGGTGTCATGGAATTCCTTAAAAACTACTTTATTCCATATGTGCAAATACCTCACCAAATAAAGCCACTACCAGAGCTATGAATAACAAAGCAGAGGCTGGTAAAAGAATAAATAATGGTTAAATCCAAATTAAGAAACCAGACTGGCTTAATATTTAGGGAATGTTTCTGTAGTCCCCAGGAAAAAAATGCTCATTCCATGAAGAATTTCAGATCTCTTCGCAATTATCCCGAGAATTAAGAAGGTCAGGGTGCATTTATTGATCACAGAAGATCCTAAAACTCTTTAATACCTTCCCAGAATTCAAGTACCCAAATTCCTCCTTTAAAAGGCAACCAAAACCACGCCAGTAGCTTTGTTTGGTTCTCTCACCCGAGATCAGGTGTGAATATTTAGAACTGCAGGTTGTTCACACGCAATTTAAATGGATGTATTGGTACTTTAAAATGAAATATAAGGTTTTCAGACCTCATGTGTTGCGGGTTTTGGGATTTTTTTTTTATGTCAAACCCCGGTTCATCAGGCAGGAGGCAGATCCTCGTGGCTGGGCACATGTCACCAGCAGCAAGGTCTCTCCTTGACCTCAGAGCATGCAGACCAAACTATTTTCTCTCCTCTCCCAGCCTGCAGCAAGACAGAGACGTGGAATTTTCCCCCATTTCACACCCAGGCCCTAAATGAGCACTGGCAGCAACAGATTTGAAGCTGTGAAGTGCTCAGGGGGGTTTTGGTCAGGAGTGAATTCCCCAGGAGGAGCCTCCAAAGCTTGGTGACCACAAACTTCAGGCAGAGAACTCCCCAGGTCTCAAGCTCAGCCAGGGCCCAGTTAATTCTTTGCTATCACAAAATTGTTGCCCTTCTGGGCTGTGTAAGCTCAGCATGACCTCTGTAAATGGGACAGAGAGTGGGATTTGGGAGTATCCACATGGATGTCCTTTGCCATCAGCAGAGGAGTCACGAGAAACAAGGGGCCCATCAGGATTTAGGTACGACCAACAGCCACTGGAAAGCCCTGGATTAGGCAGGGCAGGTCCTCCTGATCTGCACAGCCACCAACATAAAACCCAGCAGGATTGCTGGAGACAAGAAAAGCTCCTGGAATTCGGGAGACAAGTCCAAATCCAATTACCAGGACAGAAATTGCAGCGGAAGAAGGGTTTTTTGGTCAGATTTCCCATGCTTTTGATAACAAATAACGAGATGAAACTCTTTTCCTACTAGATGTTCAAACTTCCAATTCCTGGAAGGCCCCAGGAAGAAGCAGCAACAACAACAACCATGAACAAAAACCCTTGTTGATGAATCATTTCTCAGCGTGAAGGAGCTGCATAATGGATTAAAGTCACTAAGGATAACTGATCCTGGATGATTTGTATTTTTATAAGGGCTGGAAATGAGTCTTTTCTTACCTGGGTTTCCAGAAATGAATTCATAGTGCCAGGTTTGCCAGAAAAAATCCCCAAAAAATGTGGTAATTTTTTTACAAGCCATGATTTTACATGGAAAGTAAAGAAGTGACTCCAGAAATGTCACAGAGTTGACACCAGGTGTGAGAATTAATAGATAGGATGAAATTGTAAGATTTGTAGGTACATCCTGCAAACTTCTGCTCAGGGGAATCCCAGGATGGGCCAGGCTGGAAGGGCTCACAGTGTCCCACCTGGTGCCACCTCCCTGCTCCAGCAGGGCCATCCCAGAGCACATGGATTGTGTCTGGAATATCCCCAGGGAGGAGACTCCCCCCTGTCTGGCCAATCTGCTCAGGGCTGGGTCCCTGCCCAGCCAAGAAGTTCTTCCTCCTGTGCAGGTGGAACTTGCTGGGCATCAGTTCCTTGGGGAGGTGCCCTCTGGGTGTCCCCTCTGGAGCCTGAACAGCCCCAGCTCCCTCATAGATGCTCCAGTCCCTTCACCATCTCTGTTGCCCTTGAATTCCATGAAAAACCTTCATCCCAATCAGAGTGGATTCATAAAGTCGTTTAGGTTGGGAGAGACCTTTAGGACTGAGTCTGACCACGAAGCCAGGGCTCTGCCAGCCTAAAAGGCTTCCAAAGTCATTACTCCAGCTGCCCTCTAACTTGCAGCTTCCCTGTGTCCCAAAAGCACTTTTTCAGCATTTAAAAAAACCCCAAACCAAACACAAAACAAACAATGCTTTGCTTCCAAACTGAAACCAGCAATTTCCCTGGAAAAAAAAAAAAAAAAAAGAAATCCAGGTTCCTGCATGGCACAGATTGGGAGAACATCAACTCTCACTGCCTCAACCTGCACTGCAGTGAGAGCTGCAATCCCTCAGCACTCTGACAAAGAGCAGCCCTCCTGAATAATTGAGTCATTCAACCCCATATTAATTAAAACCAGTCCTCAATCTGATGGATCTCAGCTCCACCCCTCGCAATTTTCGGGGTGCCACAGCACCCCTGAGACCTCTGCTTGCCCTCAGCTGCTTTGCATTTTGCATGAGGCAATTAAATTACTTTGCTTTAGGAAAACCTTCTGGAGATGCTTCAGCTCTGCAAGAAAATCCACCCAAAGCCTTCATTATCTCCCCCAAGGACCAGCCAATTAACAACCTTTGTGCCCAGCAAAGCACATCTTTCCTCTCCTGATAACAGCACTCAGCTTTGTCTGCCCCAAAAAAATGCCACCAGAGCCTGCCATCCAACAGCAGAGACCCCTCTAACAACAAAATCTGATGCTTAAACACACCAAAATACTTTACAGGCAGAGAAAAAAACATCAACAGGCTTTGTTTCCCACCAATATTTGAACATCTGGACTGAGGCAGCTGCAGCATCACCGAGCCCCTGTGATGGCTGTGCATTTATTGCCACTGTTTGTTGTGCTCTGAGTATTTCCTCCTGTCTCCACAGAGCTCTGCAGGAAGAATAAAAGTAGAAATAAGAAATAACAAGCTCCTGTCACGCCTATCAAAAAAAAAAAAAAAAAAAAAATAAAATCAAGTGATGCGGCTCAAACACGAGAGAAACAGAGCTGGGTTTGATTTGGTCCTTGCTCTCCTTAACTAAGCATGTCAGCCAGCAATAACTCGGGTTTCTATCAGCAATTACAGGCAGTTACATAATAAATAAATTAAATTAGGAGCTCCTGCTTTGTGTAGAGCAGCTCATTCTTTCAGGACTTCAAGGTCGTGCCGGGGGGAAATGCAAAGAAAAAGAGGGGGGAAAAAAAACAGACACAAAACCCAGAGAGAGACTTTTCATTCACTGTGGCAGCACCAAGAGCCAACAAAAAGAAACCAGGCATTGGATTGATGTCTAAAAATCTTGGGAAAATGAGCTGGCAGTCAGGTTTGTCTAGATCTGTGCTGGGGCTTTATCAAGGCCATCAACTGGCTTTCTCCTTTCCTTTCTCCCTGTATTTTTAGGCTTTTATTGTTCCCTGATTTCCTGCTTGAATTTAAAGATCTCATGGAAGAGCCCATTAGCATATCTTGAATATAGATGCAGCCTCTGGTGTGGGATTCAGTTTCTCTCTGAATTTTAATTCCAAAGCTGTTCTTTTCCACGTTGTCCATGTGAGGAACCAGAATTTCAGGTGGTTCAGGAATCTCTGGGTGTGTTTCCAGGTGGGACAGCAGCAAACAAAGGGAAGGAGGGAGAAGTTCCAGTCTCCCCTGGCCCACCCTGGCAGCATTTTCCATACAAATTCCTGCTGTGAGTAGGTTTTTAATGACCACAAGCCCAGGTACCACACTGTGGTATCCAGAAATGTGCAGGCAGTGAAATCCTGAATTCCTTTGCTCGTCTCTTCACATCAGTGATCGGAACCATCACAGAGCTCCCGGTCCCAGCAGGGAGCAGGAACAGCTTCAGCAACACCCTAAGGAGTCCTGCACCAGCCCTGCCTCCCCCATCTGCTGGAAAAGTCTGGGAAAACACGGCAAGGGATGAGGCTGGGAAGTTATTGTGGATATGGGATGTATCAGAACTCAATGAGCTGAGGAAAGGAGAAGGTTGGACACAGGGAGAGGAGCAGCAGACAAGGGTTGGGTTGGAGATGATGGAGGGGTTCCAAGTGGCAGCAAAACCCTGGCACAGGTTGCCCAGAGAAGCTGTGGCTGCCCCTGGATTCCTGGAAGTGTCCAAGGCCAGGCTGGATGAACTTGGAACAGTCTGGGCTGGTGGAAGGTGTCCCTGCCCATGGCAGGGGGTGGAATGAGATGAGTTTTAAGGTCCCTTCCAACCCAAACCATTCCAGGATTGCACAAATCAAATCTTCAAATCAAATCCTTAGTGTGATTTATTTACCAGTTAAAACACATCCTAAAAAAATTATAAAGAGAACAGAGCAATCACAGTTTCTGCCTCCTTTTTGCTTTCCTTCGAGGTGAGAAACTTCACTGGTAAATTAACTCGTTACTTTTCCATCAAATCTGTGTTTAAGGAGGGTAGATTTCACTGGGAAAGCATTTCTAGGAAAGAAAACAAGGCAATATGAGAAGGCCTCTTGTCTCTAGAGCTGAATTTATCTGCAGCTCTAATACTAAGAAAGACTTGGCCTCCTGAGCATTGCTTAGGACATCCACCCCAGCACTGACTAAAAAGCACTGCAATTCAGCCCCAAACTCCCATCCCAGCCAAAACAGTAGCTTATTTAAAACAAAACTTGTTAGGACTTTGGTTCCTTGTGGTTATCTCCCAGGTTTCTGTGAGGAATCACTGCCTTAACCCCCAAAAACCCACCAGAACACCACTTAAATAAATCATATAAGTTACATCACTGATTACTGACATGCTTAAAGCAAAATCCCAGGAATGCTGTTTGTGGATCATTGCCCCAAATCCCTCATGCACAGAGAGGCTCCAGCAGAGCAAGGAAAGGACATGCAGGTCCCATTTCCTTCAGGAAACCCTTCAGGAATCATCCCCACCCTCAGCTGCACAAGCCCTTAAGCAGAGCAGGTTGGTCAGGGCAAAACCCACCCCTGGTGGCATTTGGAGCCCTAAAATCCTCCAGGATGACTCTTCCATCTCCACAAATCCAGGGAACTGGGAGGAGCAGGGTTTGGAGCTCAGTGATTTGGAGATTTGGGAGGGCTCCAAAAAAAGCAACAACTGGATAAAATCAGCTCCCAAATTCAGACAAATATCTGCTCCAGGAGTCAGTGAATCCTGTCCCATGGTGGCAGGAACTAAAGACTGAGGAAAAATAGGGCTTGTCCTCGGGATCCTTTAACTGGGATAGCCAAGAGCTGGTGATTTTAGGGGAAAACACTTCTTTTGAGGGGAGTTTTTGCCACTAGAAGTGATGCTCCAGTTCTGCTTCATGTGGTGCTGCTGAATTTCTCTCTGCTCCCCATGGCCTGAAGCCACTTCATTCCCAAAGGATTGCCTGGGAAAAGGAATAAACAGGTGGCCAAGTGTTTTCTGAGAGCTCCAACGCAGCAGGGCTGATAAAGAGAAAGTTGGCAAAGCCCCAGTGCAGGTTTTGAACTGAAATCACATTTAATGGCTCTTTTGAGGGACCTCAGCACTGTCAGAGCAAGGGTGGAGTAAATGAGATCCACCAAGATTATCCCTGCTCTTAAAATATCTTTAGGATTTAAATGATTAAATTAGGAGATGGTTGGTAAAAACAGGAGCTTAGAGAGTAATAGGGGGGATATTTGGATCTGAAGGGGTTACCAGGCCAAAAAGAGATCATCAGCAGCAGATTGGTCTGTTTGTCCTCTGGATCCAGCACAAAAACCACCTCAGGAGATGCCAACTGCCCCTTGGGGATGTTGGCTGTGCCCAGCTCCAGATTTGTTCCTCAAAATGCATTTGTTAATCCCTGCTCTGCTTTTCCCTCTGGGCTCCTCAGCCCAGCACACAGAAATCAAACAAACCACATAAAAAATTCACGCACAATGCAGAGAACTCACCTTCCTCCAGCCCTTGCTCCTCCCTCAGCCCAGGAACTGCTTGGCCAAACCCTCCCTGCTCCCCTGCAGGCAAATTTAAGGGATTAGCAGGCAGGTTGAAGCAGCAGGTCTTCATTAAGCTGATTCATTCCAGCTGATGCAATTAAGGGCAGCTGACACCAATCATTTCCCAGAATCCTGGAGCGTGAAGGTTGGAGAAGATCTCCAAGATCCCCAAGTCCAACCATCAACCCACCATCACCACCACATTCACCACTGAACCACGGCCCCAGGTGCCACATCCCCGTGTTTTCTGAACGGTTCCAGGCAGGATGACTCCAACACTGCCTGTCCCATGGGATTGGGATCACGAGCAGGGGTTTTGTGAGGGAAAATCCCCCTCTCCAGGGCGTTGGGCAGCTCACAAACCTGAGCTGTGTTCCTGGAACCCCTGAGTGTGACGCCCCTGTGGCACCAGTGCCACCTCCTAAAGGAGACAGCTGGGAGACAGCAAATAAAACGTGGCCAATTTGGGCAATAATGTGATGTTTTTGTGGCACCAAGTTATTGCCACACCTGGGCCGACAACTCCCTTTCCTCCACCAACCCTCTGCGAGCTGGGAATTGGTTTTGCTGAGATCAAAACAGCAGCCACTTCCAGACCTGCTGCCAGTCAAGCCCTTTTAATTTTATTTTAGCCTAAAAACAGCTCCTAATCCCCTCAGCTGCAGCGAGTGGAGGGGCTGAATTAAGGAATAGGAATCCCACAGAGCTCAGATACCCTGTTTGGAAGAGCACTCATACACCACGCTGGAGAACAAACCCCTATTATTATAATTTCCTACCTCATTAGCCCTAAAAGGCTTGGTTTAAAACACACCCAGCAGGAAAGTTGTGCTAAAAGGATGCCAGGGGTGTATTTTGTTCCCAAAAGGGAGGGGATGCTGCCCAGGAATGGTTTGATGCCAAAATCAGGTGGTTTTCCTGAGCTGTTGGATTTATCCCTCTGTGTGTTGAGGGGCAGCTCTGCTCAGGCAACAAGTTCAAGCTGTTGCCAGGGGGGGGTTCCCCTCTGGAAATCATCTCCCAAAAGGAGACACAGCAGACTGGAGGGATGAAACTTGAACATCGTGGCAAAGGGAGGGGAATGTTGTGAGGCAGGGCAGGATTTCCTGGCCGTGCTGCCACTTCCATCGGTAAAAAAACCCATGAGGAATTGTCATTTAGACAGAACCAACCGTGTCCCAAATGTGTTTGAGAGACATGCTGAGGGCAGGAAAAATTCTCTTTTGGGACAGGGCTGCTCTGCTGGTCAGTCTGAGGCACCTCTGCCTCACCAGAGTGGCACTGAAGGACCCTGTTGAATATGGGGCAGCTCTCCTTAAATTTTGAGGCCCAAAGCAATAGGTTTGGAGTCCCTGAAAATGGAATCTGGTACAAAAAAACTCTTGCTGGGATATCTACAGAAATCCAGGGGCTGGGGGAGTGGTTTCCAGAGGAGAAACTCAATTAGTAGAGATGTGGTGGCTTCTCGTGAAGGTTGAGGGTGCTCGACCTCATACCACGGAGGGATTTTGGACATCAGGAGGGATTTTGGACATCAGGAGCGATTCCCCTGTGGAAGGGGTGGTTAAACATTGGAATGTGGTGCCCAGGGAGGTGGTGGAGTCCCCAGCCCTGGAGGTGTCCAAGGAATGGCTGGCCATGGCACTCAGTGCTCTGGTGGGATCAGTCACAGGTTGGGCTCGATGGTCTTGGAGGGCTCCTCCAACCTTCATGATTCTGGGACCACAACAGAGCAGAGCTGATGCCAATCTGCAGCTCCAGAAGTCACATTTCAGGGTGAATTTCCCCACAGCCTGCTGGGGGTCAGGTGCCCTTCAGAAGGACACGAGAAGCACCCATCTCACCTCCTGCCTGTGGAGCTGAAAGCTCCTCCTGGTTTGATGTGCTGCCACCTAGAAACCATCATCTCATTGAAGCCCATGCTCTTCCATCCACTCACATTTTCACTGCAGCCACTGTTTATTTCCTCCTGACTCCTCTGCTGCGTTGACATCACCCTTGCCAGGTGGAACAGAAGCAACAAATCAACCTGAGTCACCTTCCAGGGAGGACCCGTGGCCCGGTGTCCTCTGGGGCTTGGAAAATTGATTTCTTGCCTTCCAGCAGGCCCTAAATCCTCCTCATAAACCACTGATAAACCTGTGAATGGCTGGTGTCACAGCAGGTGCCGTTTGCCTGATAAACATAATCGCTCCCAGGCCTGGCCAAGGTGGGAATTTGGACAGGGATCCACAAGTCAGGTTTATTTGGGGCTTTTCTGAGCTCAGCCTTTGTGCTTTGGAGGCAAAGTGTGAACAGGCAGGAAGGGAACAGCTTTTTTTCCCTGTGGCAAAGGGGAGGAGGGAGAGAAAAGGAAAAGAAATCAACTCTTTCCACCTAACATTTCTGAAAAACCCAGCTTAGGAGATAAGCTTTGGATGTTTGGGTTACCTGGAGACTTGCAGGATCCTCAAGTTTTCCAGGTTCCTTTCAAAGCTCGGCTGGAACCATCTTTATTCATGATGAGGCTCATCAAAGGAAAGTGGGGGCCACCTGTCGGATCAGCTGGAGTTTCTCTTTGAGTGTTGGGAATGTAAATACATCAAGCCAATTAAGTTTCCTTGGATTAATTTCTCAAACTGCAGGATAAACTGGCAGATATTGTTCCCCATCTAAGCTGGAGTGACTGTGGTTTCCATTACCCAGATCTTTTATTGTAAGAAAGGCAGATTTTGCCATCTAAGCTGAATTTTTTTTTTTTAGTGTTGAGAGGAAAAACTCATTTTTTAACAGCTCATAATTCTGCTGCAAAATCTGTCTGGGATGAGCAGAGAGAAGGACTCGACTTCAGAGAGATGGGACTATTTTGGAGGGCAAGGAATCCTGGAATGGTTTGGGTTGGGAGGGACCTTAAAGCTCATCCCATTCCACCTCCTGCCATGGGCAGGGACACCTTCCACCAGCCCAGGGTGCTCCAACCTGGCCTTGGACACTTCCAGGGATCCAGGGGCAGCCACAGCTTCTCTGCCCAACCTGTGCCAGGGCCTGCCCACCCTCCCAGCCAGCAATTCCTTCCCAATCTCCCATCTCTCCCTGCCCTCTGGCAGTGGGAAGCCATTCCCTGTGTCCTGAGCTACCAGGGGGCACCTTCTCAGGAGGAGATGGACTGAGCTTTGTGATGCAGTGAAAGATTTAAGGCAGTTTTTGAACTTTTAACTCAGCCTTTTGGCACCTTGGCCACAGAGAGGACAAAACTCCCCTGTGTGCTTCACAAACACCTTATAATTTGGATTATTTCCATGGGGCAGCTCAGATCCTTCTGGCCTGGGTGGGCAGGGGTTCACTCCAGCTCACGGTACAATTCCCAACTCCCACCAAAAGCAGGTCAGGACTTTTCCTTCAGCTGGGACTTATTTTTGTGCCCCCAAAAAATCAGGTGTAGGAAAGCAGCCGATGGTCAAAGTTGGATAAGATATTTCCAGGTTCTGGAAATGATCCCTGGTGGTGCCACGAGGCAGAAAACGATTCCTGGGGGCAGTTCAACTGTTGATTTCCCCTAATTTGCTAAATGAGCACCTGTTTTAATGTCCATCCTAACTCTGATCCACTCCTGGCACCCTGAGTAGCTCACACTGTTCACTCCCTGCTTGGAAAGACTTGGCAATGCCATTCCTGGGTGGAATTTTCACCTCAGATCACAAATACCTGCCTTCAGCCCCGTGGAGGCTTTGGCCTGAACATTTCCTTGGACCAGAAAAATAAAAATAAACATCACTCCATGTTCTGATTCATTAACAGGAATCCTCCAAAAAAACCCCCTCCTTCCATGTGCTATTTGTAATCATTGGAAAACATGCCCTGCAAGCTTTTAAAAGACCTGTCCACAGCCATTTACCCCTGTCTGACCAGGTATTTATGTACTGCTGGTAATGTTTGGGGGAAGAATCACTCACTGCTGTCTCCTGGCTTGCAGTGGAACTTTCCCACCCTTTCAGTGTTGCTGCAGGAATTCAAATCAATGGGAAGCCTTTGCATGAATTAGCATAAATTCCAGCACTTAATATAGCCCTCACTCCTGCCAGTTATGAAGTGATGGGATGACAGGATGCACCAGCCAGAAGTATTTTAGGTTCTGTATCTCTAAATGTTAATGATTTGAAAGGCACTTCAGGCTCCTGAGCTGGTTTTTTCCTCATCCTTGCAAAGATTTTTTTTTTTCTTAAATATCAATGTCAGCTGAAACTTCCTGCAGTTTGTAATTCCTGGTTAGGAAGAACTTCCTGAATTCCAGAATTTAATCACTTTTTTTCTGTGTTTCTTGCTTCAGGAAAGGAGACACGGGAAAATTGAGGCTTTACACGTGAAATCATGGAATTTCAGACTGGTTTGGGATGGAGGGACCTTAAAGATTATGCAGTTCCACCCCTTGCCATGGGCAGGGACACCTTCCACCAGCCCAGGTTCATCCAACCTGGCCTTGGACACTCGCAGGGATCCAGGGGCAGCCACAGCTTCTCTGGGCAACCTGTGCCAGGGCCTGCCCACCCTCCCAGCCAGGAATTGGCTTGAACTACGGATTCTTCCTATTTGCTGCTTCTCCCCCTTTGTGCACCTTCTCTGCCCCCTTTTTACTCCTTCTCTGCCCCCTTTTTACTCCTTCCCTGCCCTTTTTGCTCCATCTCCCCCTTTTCTTTGCTACTTCTCCCACCTTTTTGTGCTCCTTTCCCTCTCTTTTTGCTCCTTCTCCCCCCTCTCTGCCCCTTCTCCCCCTTTTTTTGCTGCCTCTCTTCCTTTTTTATTTTTTTGCTGCTTCTCCCCTTTTTCTTTGCTCCTTCTCCCCCTTTTTTGCTGCTTCTCCCCCTTTTTTTGCTGTGTCTCTTCCTTTTTTTTTTGCCTCTTCTCCCCCTTTTTTCCCCTTAATTGACGACTTGAACTATGGATTTTTCCCTTTTGCTGCTTCTCCCCCATTTGTGTTCCTTCTTCCCCCTTTTTCCCTCCTTCTCCTTCTCCTTCTCCTTCTCCTTCTCCTTCTCCTTCTCCTTCTCCTTCTCCTTCTCCTTCTCCTTCTCCTTCTCCTTCTCCTTCTCCTTCTCCTTCTCCTTCTCCTTCTCCTCCTCCTCCTCCTCCTCCTCCTCCTCCTCCTCCTCCTCCTCCTCCTCCTCCTCCTCCTCCTTCTCCTTCTCCTCCTCCTTCTCCTTCTCCTTCTCCTTCTCCTTCTCCTTCTCCTTCTCCTTCTCCTCTCCTTTTCCTCCCTCCTTGTTTCTACCACTCCAAAGGTTGCACCAGTTAAACTCCATCCCTGGTGGAACCTCCATCCCTCTGGGGGAAGAGCCTTGTCCTGAGATCCCACCTGAGCCTACCTGGCACAGCTCCAGCCACTGGTGGTGACACCAACCCCAAAACCTCCAAACAATGGCAAAAATTCCTTTCCTATCACCTACAACTCTGCTTTCCCTCTGCTCCAGTGCAAGCCCAGCCTGGCTTTGCGTTTTCAGCCCTCACAACACCCCCAAAAAGCCAGTGTGGGTGTCAATCGTCCTCCAATCCCTGCCGGGGTGGCTGGTGGGGTGATCGTGGCCCTGCTGTCGTCATCCCTCCCAGCTGACATCACCCATGAGAGGAAAGAGCTCAGGCTGTCCCCGGGGGCACAGCCAGCCACTGACTCAGCCCTCATTTCAGGCAGAAATACATGGAGGGTTATCCATAAAGTCCTCTGGAGGGGCCTGCAGGGAGTGACTCATCTCATTCCACAGGCTCAGACCAGGCAGCAGGAGGGACACGAGGTGGGCTGGGCTCTGGAATTCCAGGGAATTCACAGGTGACAGCTGCTTTTCCCAATTTCTTTATGTTTGTGAGAAGAAATCCTGGGTGTCCAGGGTAGGAGGCAGAGCTTGATGTGCCACCTCCCAGCTAAGCCTTGTGCTACAAGGAGGGTGATGGCAAAGCCTTTTCTTCCCTCTTCTGGTGTCCCTGCACGTCCCTGCAGCCTCTCCCAGGTGGATTTGTCCTTGGCAGGGCTGGCTTGGCTCACCCTGGGAGTGTGCAATGCAAATATTACCATCCTGACAGGCCACGTGGCTCAGGAGGCTCCCTTGGATCTCTGGTGGCAAAGGGAAAAGCAAAATATCGCTTTTCACTCCAAGAGTGAAAGCTCTGCTTTGACTCTGCTTTAACTCCAGAGTTCAAATTTTAACTCTCAGCAGCGTTGCCATGTTTTTAAGAAAATTAATAGTTCGTTAAAATGCCCCCCAAAGAATTCAATTTATCTCAAAGGAGGGGAGGAATTTGCATCGAGGACAACAAATGGCACAACCTGGGGGCTCCTCTAAGGGTAAAAATGTTCTGAATTCCTGAAGAACTCCTTAAAATCCTGAACAAGCAGCTTTATCTTTCCAAGGAGTCCCTGCTGTGGTGGGGCTGCTGCTGCAGCTCTTCCCATGGAAACCCCAGGGAAAACTTTCCCCTTTGCTGGCTCTTGTCTTGCCTTATTGGTCGTGGCTCAGAGGAGCTCCAAGCTCAACTTTTCCCTGGTTTTGGGCTTGGGACTCGAGAGGAATTTGGCCTGGAGTCATAATGGGATGTAAAATGAGGGATTAATTCCCACTGGTTTGGATTTCAGCACAGACTGAACGTTCAAGGCACGGGAATTGCCCACAGGAGCATTTTGGGAGCTTTGTGAGAAGCTGAAGAAACGTGACCTCTTTGCTCATAAATGCAACTTATTAAATACATTATTAAATAAGATTGTTTTAACTTACTGTGATGTTAAATAAAAATATTATTAAATAAGATTTTGCTCTCATGTTTCTCCAGAGGGCACAGATTTACATTCCTACACCCCTCTGCAAAAAAAGCCCAGCATAAAAAGGTATAAAATATTTAAATTTTCTGTCCACCCTGCCAGGCCACGTTTAAATTAATTAAAAACAATTTTTCATTAATTTAAATTACTTTTAAAAGGAAAAAAAAAAGAAGAATTTTTTTGCAGGCTCCATTTGTTGAGCTGCAGAAGAAATCCAGAGCTTCCCGTGATGAATTCCCATCCATTTGCCAGCTGGCACCAAGAATTCTGCCGAAAGCATTTACACTCTGAATTTTCAGGGTAAATGGAATCAGGGTCCTTTCAGCTGTTGCTTCCAGTTGCTTTTATTTGCTCCAGATACTCCAGAATTCAGATTTATACAAATGTTGATTAAACACGTTATTAAATAACTGCCTCAATCCACTTCAGTGCCAAAGAATCTCCATGAACATATTTTACTCCTTGGAAAACAACGACCTTTTGGGTCCTCTGGACAACAGGTGGGAAGTTTTCTCCAACCCCTTCATCACCCAACTCCTGCCAATAAAGTGCTTTTTTTTTCCAGGCTGAAAGTTGTTCCAGAAAAACAGGCAAAAAGTGGGAAGAACTGGGCAGCGATTTACAGAGCAGGGGTGACCAAAAGGGACTTCCAAGCTTTTATTTTGTTATCCCACAATCTGGGGCACACCCAGAGATGGAAAAAAGGTCTCCAGTAAATCCCCAAACATTGCTGGAGCAGGAAGGGACATTTCCCACCTTTCTGATGACTTGGAAAGTCGTTTCATGGAGTAATTTGTATCCTCCCAAAGGATTGTCTCCTCAATCAACACCCCAGAGCACTGCAATATTCCTATTTTAGGCGAATTTCTGCAGCCATCAGTGGCCACTTGCTCCCCACCCCCAGGACTGTCACAGACCCTTCTTGTTTCCCAGAAAAGCAGCAGCATTTTCACGACTTCTGGGCTGTGAAATATTTCGGTTCTTTGACTGCGAGACAGAAAAGAATTAAAAGAAATGAGCAATAAATGTCTCGTAGAAATTCCCCCTCAGTTCAGCTTGGTGGCTGCCGAGGTGGGTGGGGTTTGTTCAGTTGGAAAACGCCCACTGTGGGACAGAAAACACGGGAATTCTGAGGTGCCAAAGGCAGGAAAACCCAACCCCTTCCAAGGGGTGATTTAATAACGTCTTTAATCAACAGCTGTATAAATTCCATTCGCCCAGACCCAAACAGAAACTCCACTTTGCACACTGTGTGAGATTCTGGGGGATTTGCAGGGCAGAAGTGGCTTCATTTCCTGCTCTTCAGCACCAAAGCCGCTGAAGGGCTGGGAATTGGGAAGTGAATCCCTTGGGAATTAATGTGCCCTCATGTCCTGACTCCAGCACTTGAGATGGATTTTCAGCTGAGGTGGCAGAGGAACAACTTGATTGGCACAGTGAAATGACACCATAATAACAGGAATTAACCGTGTGACGCTCGTGGGTGACACCTGTGGATGTCACAGAGCCATTATCTGGATCACTGGTCATTTCCTCCTCTTTCCCACTTATTGCTAATTCCAAGAATTTCGGCGTGGAGGGCTTGGAGAGAGCTGAGCTTTTCCTGGGCTTGCTGCACTTGGAACAAATATCCCTTTGGTGGTTTATAATTCAAGGTATTCCAGCAGATTTCCCAGAGAAATCGTGGCTGTCCCATCCCTGGAATTGTCCAAGGGCAGGTTGGAGCAGCCTGGGATGGTGGGAGGTGTCCCTGCCCATGGAATGAGGTTGGAATTAAATGGCCTTTAAGGTCTCTTCCAGCACCAACCACTGTGGGGTTGTTTGAGAATTCTTCTCCCTGAGCCACCTGTTTTTGGACCTCAGGCTGAATTTTGGTCACCAGGATTTGGGGGAGTTTGTCTTTTATAGCATCTCATGTGCAGGTGGAAATTAATCCAGGCAGGGAAGTTGCTTCACCAAAACTTGTTTCCTCCAAAAAGTACAGGTCAAACTTGAGGAGAAAATCTGAATTTTTTGGTTAATAGATCTTTTCTTTCTCCCCTGAATTAAAATGTGGAAAAATGTGTTTATTATTTATTGTATATATTATTAGATATATATTAGATATATTATTAATACATAATATATTATTATATATTAAATATCGTATATTATTTACTATTATTTATTATATGTTATATTTATTATACGTCTATTAAAACTATTTAAAATTATTATTTCTCCAGGAGAGTGAGGTTTGTTTTCCAAAAAATTTTCCAAATTACTTACCTCTTTTCTTCCTCTTCCTCTGTTTTCCCCACGTCCCCTCTGGAGAATTATCTGCTGGGGGCCCAAATCCTGCAGCATTGCCTGGCACTGAGGAGCAGCAGATTGGCAAAGCCAGGGAGCACAGGACACTCCTTGAGACCTCCTGTCCCTCTGTGGGTCACAAACCCTGTGGAATCACCAACTCTCCCAATGGATTTAATTTTGGATTTAATTTCCAATCAAGCTCTGATGTTTTTCCTCCCACCCTTTGTGCAATCTGGGGGTAGGTGGTTAAAAGGAAAATTGAAAAGGTTTAGAAAATGCTCCAAATTGCATCATTTTAATTGTAAATAGTATTAACATTCTTTTTTTCCCCCCCAAGCAGTCAGTATCTCATGATAATTTTACTATTTATGAAGATTCTGAAGCCTGAGGTGCTGCTGAGCAGGAGGTACCTGAAGAGAGATCACAGGAGAGCTGGAGAGGGACTGGGGACAAGGCATGGAGGGACAGGACACAGGGAATGGCTTCCCACTGCCAGAGGGAAGGGTTAGGTGGGATTTTGGGAAGGAATTCTTGGCTGGGAGGGTAGGGAGGGGCTGGGCTGGCATTCCCAGAGAAGCTGTGGCTGCCCCTGGATCCCTGGAAGTGTCCAAGGCCAGGTTGGAGCACCCTGGGCTGGTGGAAGGTGTCCCTGCCCATGGCAGGGGATGGCACTGGATGGGTTTTGAGGTCCCTTCCAACCCAAACCATCCTGGGATTGCTGAAAGTCCATTATTTTCCTGGAAGCACCTCTGTCACTTCTCCTCTGTCTGCACTTCCCTCAGTGCCTTCCCACACTGGAAAGCTTCCCATTCCCTAAACTTACTGAACAGTCAAAGACAACAGCACTTTGTAAAATGCTTCCTGGATTTCCCAGCCTTTTCTCTCTCACTCTGATGAGCTGTTAAAGCCATTCCAGGAGTGGGGATGGGAAAGCAGGAATTTTGCTTGCCAGGAAAAAATAGGACACACTTCAAAGAGGAAAACAATTTACCTTCAGACTCCAGGGGAATTCCACTGCAGCTTGGAGTGTTCTCAGGTACTCCAAGTTTCCTTCAGCAGGAAATGTCTTCCCAAACCATCAGAGCGTGGAATCACTGCTGTGACAGGCGATGTGTTCCCAGAGGAATTCTCCAAGGATGATGAATGATTTCATCTCCTGGGCTCCACAGAGGTGCAGGATCGTGGAATCCAAGAATTTGGGTTGGAAGAGATCTCAAAGATCATCCGGTTCCCTGGCAGGGAGGTTTTTATTCCTGTTTTCCTCCTCTCTCCTGGTGTCACCAGCCAAGAGCAACCACCTCAGGGCTTCCAAGTGTGTCACCATCTGATGGAAATGTTACCCCTTCCCTGAGATCCAGCAGATGCTGCAGCCCCAGGACAGTTTTCCTGCCCCCTAAATTCCCAAATCATCCCGTTCCCAGCAAGGGGAAAAGCCAGGCAGGAGCAAATCAGGAGAAGAATAGATTGAATTTTTTGAGCCAGGTAAAGCAGTTGAAACCTTACAGGATTTATTTCTTTTTTAAGAGATCTCTCCCCTCAACTTGATATTTTGCTTGGGGGAAAAGCCCCAATTGCAGAGGGAAAACTTGTGTTTCACAGGGGAAAAAAAAGGAATTAAAGAACCTGCTGAAACAAACAAATAAATAAATAAATAAATAACCAGGGGAAAGGCAACAAGAGCTGATTTTTTATTATCAGTCTATTTGGAAATGTTTAGGCAAAAAGCCCCATAACCTTCTTGCAGTTAATTTTCAGGACATTCTTGACTCAAGGTGGTGTGGAGCTGTGGCCAAATACATATTGTCTCCTTCTTTTTGGGGTCTGGCCCATGGCTGGTCCAGCAGCCCTAAAATCAAAAAAGTGCTTTTATAGAAATCATGATTATGGTGGTTTTTTGGTGGTTTTTTTCTTTTTTTCACAAAAACTTGATATTGTCTTTTCCAGAAAACATGGTGAGAGGGAAAGGGAAAGGGGAGGTTCTCCAGCTATTTCTTTATTATCATGAGGAATGAAAAGCCACCAAGTGACCCCATCACAAACTTCAATAACCTGAAGGAAGTTCAGAGCTTTTCCTGTCACAGGAGGTGCCATGGATCAAAATTCCACTCAAAGTTTGCTGAATTCTCTTCCCTGATAAAAGAAGATGGTTCAGTCCCAGAATTCCCTTTCCTGACAAAAAGGAGATTGTTTTAGCCACGTGGATGAAGGAAGCAGAAGTTGCTTTAAGCTGCAGTTTCTTTTCTAAGTCTCTTTTTAAGGAGCTTTGAGAGAGATTATATCTTTCAGGGGTCTGTCTTGGGGTATCTTTTCCCCTCAAGTTCATCAATCCTGGCTCAGGGAAACATTGCTGAGGATCAAATGCTTTCCAGAGGAGCAAAGATTCCCAGTCAGAGCAGGTGAATCCCGGCTGGGAGGTGGATCATTTTTCCTTAAGGTTTTGAGTCCAACAGGAGCAGTTGAGTCAGTTCTAAGGTTGGATTTCAGCCTCCCATGAAATGATGCTGGAATAAATTGTGTAGATGTGTGGGAGATCCTTTCCCAGGATTTTCTCTGGCACTGGAATTTCAGGGTGTGGTGTGAGCTGAGACATTTGGGAGCAGAGAACATTTGGGGACCATAAGTGGTCCTTGGTGGCCATAAATCCACCCCCAACTGCAGCAGCTCCTCTGCCCCCAGAGGCTGAGCTGTGTCCAACCAGCACAGCATTGTCTGCAGTGTTGAAGCTTCACCTGAATCCTCGGATTCCCTGGGATCTGTGAGGCTCTTTGGAATACCCCCAGCAGGCAGCAGGTTGGATTTCAGCCTGCCCTTAAACATCCTGGAGGTGTGTAAATGAGTGGGAGGTGGGTGAGCTCTGCCAGCTCCATCTCCCTGCAGCTGTAAGGACACAGAAACCCGGAATGTCCAATCCCCTTCCCACTGGAATGTCGTTCCCTCGGCTTCCCTCTGCCCCAATTGCTGCTCGCTGGTGGAAACAACCAGGGGAGATGAGAGAACAACTGGAATTCCAGGCTGGAGAAGTGGATTTTTGCTCAGATCAGGAGCATTCTGTGATGTGTTCTCAGCCCTGAAAGGTTGAAATCCAAAGGTTGCCAATCTTGGACAGGTTGGAAACGAGCTCCTGTCACCCTTTTCTCAGCTCAGCTTCTCCCTGGATTTATCTCTGCTCCCTGAACACAAAGCCCACTCAATCCCTGCACAGCACATTTGTAATAACTCTCTTTTTATTGTTTATTTATTTATTTATTTGCCAGGGAATTCCTGGAACATCCTTCAACTCAGCATTTCTTTCCTGCAGTTTTATTGGAGTGGATTTCATCAGGAGTCAAAATGTTTTCAATAAATCCAAACACCCCTGCCTGACCACTTTGTGCCTGACAGTTTGTATTTTCAATGTAACTATTTCTTAAAGAACTTTTAAAGCCATTAAAGAAGGGAAAATGGAGAAATTTATGGAGTTTTTTATGTCCAAGATGTGAAAGTCTTTGGGATAATCTGAAATTTTGCTCCCTGAACAGGAAGTCCATTTAATCCCTGCACAGCACATTTATAATAACTCTCTTTTAATTAATTAATTAATTAATTAAGTATTTTTAGCAATTTATTTATCTATCTAATTACTCATATATTTATTTATATATTTCTTTGGCAGGGAATTCTCAGAACATCCTTCAACTCAGCATTCCTTTCTTTCATTTTCACTTCAGTTGATTTAATCAGAATTTCTCGGCGGTCCAAGGGTTCTTTTCAATAAATCCAAACCCCCCTGACCCCTTTCTGTCTTTCTTTTTTCCCAATTTAACTAATTCTTAAAGAATTCCTAATTTAGGAGCCAATAAAGCAGGAAAAGTGGAGGATTTTGTGGGTTTTTTTATGCTCAAGATGTGAAACTCTTTGGGATAATTTGAAATTTTGCTTTTCATTATTTTTTATTTATTTATTTATTTATTTCTTTGGCAGAGAATTCTCAGAACATCCTTCAACTCAGCATTTCTTTCTTTCAATTATCATTCGAGTGGATTTCATCAGGAGTCAAAATGTTTTCAAGAAATTCAAACACCCCTGACCACTTTGTGTCTGACAGTTCTTATTTGCCATAGAACTATTTCTTAAAGAACTTTTAAAGCCATTAAAGAAGGCAAAATGGAGGAATTTATGAATTTTTTTATCTCCAAGATATGAAAATCTTTGGGATAATCTGAAATTTTGCTCCCTGAGCAGGAAGTTCATTTAATCCCTGCACAGCACATTTATAATAACTCTCTTTTTATTAATTTATTATTGTATTTATTGATGTATTTATTAATGTATTTATCTCATTATCTATTCTTTTAAAATATTTATCTATCTATTTATTTATTTATTTATTTGACAGGGAATTCTCGGAACATCCTTCAACTCAGCATTTCTTTCTTTCATTTTCATTTGAGTTGATTTCATCAGAATTTCTCAGCATTTCCCCCATTCCTTCCCCATTTCCCCCCTATTTTCCCCTTATTTCCCCCCATTTCTCCCCCCTATTTCCCCTATTTACCCCCTTACACCCCTATTTCCCCTCTTCCCCCCATTCCCCCATTCCTCCCCTATTCTCCCCCATTTCCTCTCCTATTTTCCCCTTTATTTCCCCCATTATTCCCCTCATTACATTTCCCCTATTATATTCCCCCATTATTTCACCCAATATTCCCCTCTATTTCCACCCCTTTTCCCCCTTCCCCCTTTTCCTCCCTAATTTCCCCCCATATTCCCCCATATTTTCCCTCCCATTTTCTCCCCTATTTCCCACTATTTTTCTCCTATTTCCTCCATTTCCCTCCTATTTTTCCCCTTTTTCCTTCCTAATTCCCCCCATTCCCCCCAATATCTCCCCCTACTTCCCCCTAATCCCCCTCATTCTCCTCCCAATTTCCCCCCATGTGTTTCCCCCCTATTATTCTCCTCCTATTATTTACCCCCTATTATTTCCCCATATCTATTTTCTATATCTTTATGTATCTATTTTCTATACCTTCCTATATCCATTTTTAATATCTATATATCTATTTTCTATATCTTTATTTTATGTATCTTTATTTTCTATATCTTTCTATATTTATTTCTTTATCTTTCTGTATCTCTTTTCTATACTTTCTATATCTTTCTATAATCTATATATTTCTATATATTTATCTTTCTATATATTTATCTTTCTATATCTTCCTTTATCTTTCTACATCTTTCTATATATTTTCTATAGCTTTCTATATTTATTTTCTATATTTATTTTTCTATATATTTTCTACATTTATTTTTCTATATATTTTCTACATTTATTTTTTCTATATATTCCATATTTATTTCCTGTATTTTCAATATTTGCTATTTCCATATTTGCTGTTCTAACAGAAGGTGACTCCAAGCCCCTGAAATCCTTCCAGCACAAGGAATCTAAATTTGACTTGTGGGATTAATTTCATCTGAAGGTCGTGATGATTTTGGCCATTTTTGGGGGGTTTTTGGCCAAAAAAAGAAACGACCAGTTGGCAAAGTCCCACCCCAAATCATTTTCTGGATCCATCAGATAAATTCAGAAATAGTGGGATGAATTCCTGAAGGGAATTCCCTGTGCTGGGAATTTCTGGAGTTAACAGCACCATATTAAAAAGTGGCATTTCCTCCTATTCCCAGATTCCAAGTTATTCTTCCCTCAGATTGTAGGATAATGAAACAAGGGGTGGTCCCAGCAGCTCCATCCACATTTCTCCACATCCACCTGGTTTTGTCCACCTTGTGGATGGGCAGAATTAACGGGATGGGATTTTTCCAGCCTGGGAAATGAGGTGGATTTGTGCAGGGAAGAAATGACTGCAAGTCTCAGCTTGTGCCTCCTGAAGGATCAAACTATCCCGAGGTAAATGGAATTCCATGTCAAAGGAGAGCAGTGCTTTGGCATCTTTTGGACTAAACCCCTTCATTAATCTACTTTTGGGACAGAGGGCACAATATCCTTCCCATCCCCAGCATCTGATTGACCCTAATTGTGGTTTTTCCAATTCCTTACAATTCTCACACCAACAGTGTTAGCACAAAAAATTAAAATGGGATCGTGGCAAAGTGCTGTTTTCCCTCAGTATTCCATGTCAATTAAAGCCCTTCATTAGTTGATGTTTAGGTCAGAGTAGTAAATTATCCTTCACATCCCGAGGATCTGAGTTGACCCTAACTGTGGGTTTTTCGCTGCCTTACAATTCTCACACCAACAGAGTCAGCACAAAATTCAAGAGGGATCATGGCAAAGTGCTGTTTTCCCTCAATATTCCATGTGAATCTCCAATTTTAGAGTTCTCTATTTCAGTCCCTCCATCTGCTCTCCCACCAGCTGGAGCTGAGCAGTCTCCTGGTCGTTGGGAACATGGAAAGCATCTGTGAGAGTCAGAAAAGTCCAATCAGCACTTGTCACCCGTCAGGGAACGGAGATTTCCCTGAGGAATAAATGTTGGGGCCAATATGAGGAAGATATTGAGGAATTAGGAGGTGTCCAAAGGAAGGACATGAAGGTGGTTCAGGGCCTTGAGGGGAAGGCCGTGAGAACCCTTCAGATGATGGGAATTTGGGCTGAGCTCATGGAATCTCATGGATGAGGAGCAGCTGAGGGCACTTGGTGTGTTCAGCTGGGGAAGAGGAGACTGAGGGGAGACCTCACTGCAGTTCCATCTTCCTGGGCAGGGGCAGAGGAGAGGCAGGACTGAGCTCTGCTCTGAGGGGAGCAGGGACAGGACCCTGGAATGGCCTGGAGTTGTGTCAGGGGAATTTTAGGTTGGATCTCAGGACAAGGTTCTTCCCCCAGAGGGTGGTTGGCACTGAACAGGCTCCCCAGGGCAGTGGGCACGGCCCCAAGGCTGCCAGAGCTCCAGGAGGGTTGGGATGATCCTCTGGAACCTCTTGGGGCTGGGCCTGGGCAGGGCTGAGGGTTGGACTGGATGGTCCTTGGGGGTCTCTCCCAACCCAGCAGATTCTGGGATTCTGGGATCTCCATCCTGAGCCTTCAGCTGTGGTCCTGCAGGCAACTCCAAAGCACTTCTGTGTTAAAAGGAAGGAGGGGATCCTGCCCCTCTGCTCAGCTCTCTGGGGCACATCTGGGGTGCTGTGTCCACCTCTGGGGTCCCCAGGGCAGGAGGGACAGGGAGCTCCTGCAGCAGGTCCAGGAAGGGTGACAGGGATGATGAAAGAACTGGAGCATCCCTGAGGGAGCTGGGGCTGTTCAGGCTCCAGAGGGGACACCCAGAGGGCACCTCCCCAAGGGCTGGCAGGGCCTGCAGGGAGGGGGCAGAGGATGGCCCAGGCTCTGCTCGGGGGGGCCCAGCAATGGCACAAGAGCCACGGGCAGGAACTGATGCCCAGCAAGTTCCACCTGCACAGGAGGAAGAACTTCTTGGCTGGGCAGGGACCCAGCCCTGAGCAGATTGGCCAGACAGGGGGGAGTCTCCTCCCTGGGGATATTCCAGAGCCCTCTGGACACAATCCATGTGCTCTGGGATGGCCCTGCTGGAGCAGGGAGGTGGCACCAGGTGGGACACTGTGGGCCCTTCCAGCCTGACCCAGCCTGGGATCCTGTGGGAGTCACTGAGATTTTAAGGAGGGTTGAAACCCTCAGTTTGCTGTTGGGAAGAAGAACTGATCCTGAGCCTGTCCACCCTTTAATCCAGGACTGAATCCAATTGCAGCCTGGGACAGAAATATTTCCACAACAAATTCCCTTCTCCACAGCACAGCCAGGATAATCTGCAATCAGAATATCCTGGAAAATGCCATTTGTAGCTTCCCTCCTGTTCTTCCCCAAGAAAACATTAAAAGCTTCTGTTTTCTTGTCAATCTTCCCGTGTTTAGGGGAGGGGTTTGTGACAACTCAAACAAAAGACCAGTCAACAATCCCCCCACTGAACCAAAAGAAGAGCCTTCAGCTTTTCTGTCGTGCTCTCTGCAGGACTCAGATCTCTGAGCAGCTCTGTGGGGGACAAAAAGCAGATTATTATTATTATTCTTGTAGCTAAAGTGAGAAGTCTTTACTGAGAGAGAGAGAGAGAAAACAAAGCCTGGTTTGCTCCTTGTGTTGAAAATAATATTCAAAAGAAAAGCAGATCTAAACCCGAAAAGTTTCTTTCCTACCTGTGGTGGGGCTGCCAAAGGGCTTCTGGCAGCTTTCCAGGGCGGGAAATGAGGACACCCTACAATGAAAACTGTTCCTCAGAATGTTTTTCTTGCCTTCAAAAAAGCCACATTTCCATTCAAAACACAGTTGAATGGAAAATTCCTGCCTCTTGGAGAGGGTGTGCAGTGATAGGACAAGGGGGAACGGCTTTAAACTGGAAGAGGGAATGGTTAGATGGGATGTTGGGAAGGAATTGCTGGCTGGGAGGGTGGGCAGGCCCTGGCACAGGTTGGGCAGAGAAGCTGTGGCTGCCCCTGGATCCCTGGAAGTGTCCAAGGCCAGGTTGGGAGCAACCTGGGCTGGTGGAAGGTGTCCCTGCCCATGGCAGGGGGTTGGACTGAGATGATCTTGAAGGTTCCTTCCAACCCCAACCATTCTGGAATTCTATGAAGTTTGGTCCTGAGCTCCAGCTCAACACCCTGTAGGATGCTCAGAGGGGTACAGGGATGGACATTCCTCCACATTCCCAAATTTGGGACCAAGAAGGAGGTGGTTGTGTTCATCCAGTGCCTTGTTGTGTCCTCCAGGAGGCCAGAAGATGATTCCTTTCCCTTTGAAAGCCAAGAGAACAGGAGAAGTGTCTGAGTGGGACAATTACAAACCTTCACACACCACAAACCCACAAAGAGCTATTTTTGTCCCCTCAGCAGCTCCTCACTCCCCATCACACCCAAATTAGAAGTGAATAAGATAACGAGGGCCATTAAACCAATTTTTCATCAAGGTTGATAGATGAACAAGCCAATTTAACATTGACACATCTGCAGGGTGCTCAGCTTTTCCCAAGCATGGCTTTAAGGATGCTCAGGATCCACAGCAGCCCTTGGAAAACCCCAGCTGGGTTGGATTCCACAGGAAAGCATCTTATTTCAAAAAGCGCAGGGACAAATTCCTCCTCTGTGTATTTTATTTTATTTTATTTTATTTTATTTTATTTTATTTTATTTTATTTTATTTTATTTTACTTTATTTTATTTTATTTTATTTTACTTTATTTTATTTTATTTTATTTTATTTTATTTTATTTTATTTTATTTTATTTTATTTTCCCCCCCCAGTTACACGTGGGTTTCAGTGATGCAGGAGGGAGCTGCTCGAATTCCATAGATTTGGAATTCCTTCAGACACAGGAAAAGGAAACAAAGCAGGGGTTGGAAGGTCTTTGTCCATGCTGTTCCAGGCTTTGGGAATGTGGCCAAGAAGTTGAGGGAGGGAATTCTCCCCTTCTACCCCTCCATTCTGCTCTGGTGAGATCCCAGCTGGAATACTGTGAAAATTATGGTGTCCCCAAGATGAGAAGGACATGGAACTGTTGGAGCAAGTCCAGAGGAGGCCAGGAAGTTGATAAAGGGATTGGGAGACCTGAGAGCCCCTTCCAGAGCCTAAAGGGGCTCCAGGAGAGCTGGGGAGGGACTGGGGACAAGGATGGAGGGACAGGACACAGGGAATGGCTTCCCAGTGCCAGAGGGCAGGGAGAAATGGGAGATTGGGAAGGAATTCCTGGTGGGAGGGTGGGCAGGCCCTGGCACAGGTTGGACAGAGAAGCTGCCCCCAGATCCCTGGAAGTGTCCAAGGCCAGGCTGGACAGGGCTTGGAGCACCCTGGGCTGGTGGCAGGTGGGATGGAATGAGATGATCTTTGAGGTCTCTCCCAACACAAACCATTCCATGGTTCTCCAGAGCCTGGATGGCTCCAGGCATCATTTTCTGCTGAGTGAATGATTTCTGTATTGCATTTATATACAGACACCTAAAATCAGCCTAAATCCTCCTGGATGCTCCCAAGCCCCAGCTCTAGTTTAGAGTGTGATTTATAGTAAGTAATTAAGCCCTTTAAGTAGGTGAATCCCCTACATGGCTGAACCCGATGCTTTTCCTGCCTGGATTTGCTTTACAACAGCAAAATCTTTTATTTGCTTCTTAAAATGTGAAAATACCCACAAATGCTGTTCTTTGCTGGCAATTCCCACCTCCCTGGAAGCGAAAAGCTGAATCATTCAAGGAACTGCTGTGTTTGGAACCCCCTCCAAAACCTCACTAATTAAAAACAAACTCTGGAAACGGCTTTTTTTGTAGCACCAGAAGATTTTATTTTTGCCCTCACAACCCCCCATGTTCACTTCTTAATTCCTCTGAAAATGAATAACACAACAGGGAACTCCGGGCTGGTCGTATCCTGTGTGTCCAGCTGCTTGTTCTGTGGTAGGAAATAAGAAGAGAAATAAGAGCTGAGAAGAGGAAGCTTTTTTTTTCAGCTCCCAAACGTGTTTTTGGGTGGAATGTTGTGCAGTTTTTGCTTCCAGCAGATCCTGCTTTGATGTGTGGAATGGCAGCACGTGGAGAGCAGGGGAGGCAGAGCTTGGATTTAACTCCAGCTGGGAAGTGGAGCCTTCAGTGAAGGGCTCCTGGCTGGGGGCAAGGGCTGCTGCAGGGAATCACTGCTGGCTGCTGAATTCCTGCCTGAGACAAGGAGCAGCAGCAGAATTTACTGCCCTGGATGGGGGATTAGCAAGGACTGACTGGAGAGGGGTTAAAGATGCCATGACTGAAACGATGTGGGGTCGTGGAAAGGGCTTTGGGGGCTCTTTGTGACTTCTGTGTGTGGGACAACAACTGGGGCTGCCTAAACCAGCCAGAAATAAATTAGATGAACTACTGGGAAAGATGTGGAGCTGCTGGAAAGGATCCAGAGGGAGCCATGGAGATGCTCCCAGGGCTGGAGCCCCTCTGCTCTGGAGCCAGGCTGGGAGAGCTGGGGAGAAGTTCTCCCTGGAGAAGAGAAGGCTCCAGGGAGACCTGAGAGCCCCTGCAGGGCCTAAAGGGGCTCCAGGAGAGCTGGAGAGGGACTGGGGACAAGGCATGGAGGGACAGGACACAGGGAATGGCTTCCACTGCCAGAGGGCAGGGAGAGATGGGATATTGGGAAGGAATATCTACCTGTGGTGGGGCTGCAATGGGTTTTTTGGCAGCTTTTCAGAGTGGGAAGTGAGGACACTCCACAATGCAGAATTTTCCTCAGAATGTTTTTCTTTCAAAAACCACATTTCCATTGAAAAGAAAGTTGGATGGAAAATCCCTGTCTCTTGGAGAGGGGATTTTTACAATGGAGTGATAGAACAAGGGGGAATGGCTTTAAACTGGAAGGAGGTAGGTTTAGGTGGGATATTGGGAAGGAATTGTTGGCTGGGAGGGTGGGCAGGCCCTGGCACAGGTTGCCCAGAGAAGCTGTGGCTGCCCCTGGATCCCTGGAAGTGTCCAAGGCCAGGTTGGAGCACCCTGGGCTGGTGGAAGGTGTCCCTGCCCATGGCAGGGGTGGCACTTTGAGGTGGCTTTAAGGTCCCTTCCCACCCAAACCTTTCTATGTTTCTCTGAAGGTTTTTTAATTTTTTCTTTTTTTTCAGATTAAAATATCTTAGAATTTAAATGCCTGAGGACCTTGGGAAAGAAGAATTCTCTTGTATTATTATTATTATTGTGATTTTGCTTCAGAAAAGCCTTTCACACTCAGGAAGATCAGAGCACCGCCACAGTCTGGCAACTCCTGGGCACCAGCTGGTGAGAGGGAGGATTCAGCCTCTGATAAGCAAGGAAAAAAAAGACATTACAACTTGTCTGGATATTCCATAACAAATCCCCCGGCAATTCCTGCAGCTCCCACGAGAATAATCAGCTCTTCTCCTCCTGCTTCAATGTTAATTTATTCCTGCTGGGCCTGGCTGTGATCCTGAGCTGGTTGAATCTGTGATGAAGGTAATTGCTGTTATTGTGGAGCTCGAGAAGCAGGGGCTGTGTTGGAGGAGTGATTGTCGAGTGCCACGTCTGCTCCACCACTTCCAGTGGGAATTTTTCCTTCCAAACCACGCTCTGCTTGTGGCTGGAGCTTCTGTGGGGTCAAAACCCCACCTGGGGGCAGGCAGGGAACAGCCACTGTGGGAAGGGGATGGGTGAGGGAATTCCAGAGGTGCCACTGGATCACCTTTGTCCTGCAGGTTTTAATGATGGCAAATGGGATGTATTTGTATACAATGAATCATTTAGTAGTACAAATGATCAGACAAAAGATCTTAGAATTATTCACTGCCCAATATAAACATTAAAACTACTGTTGGTGTGGTATAGGATAGTGCACTATATTAATTATTGAAGCAGTTATATCAAAGCTGGTAAAAAGCAATAATTATCAAGTAGAATTTCAGTGCAGAGAGGCAGAGCAGGTCTTTAATTCAAGCACTTGAAGGTGCACAAACTACATTTTAGCCCAAGCCTACAGGACAGGTTTGACAATTTTATAACCCCAGCTAATCATCATATCTGATGGGATAGGAGCCCCAAAATTGTTTGTCCCCAGGCCCTCCCTCAGGCCCAGCTACCCCAAGTGGGTAGGTGGTCTTCTACAACCACCTCCTCCTCCTCCCTCCTCTTCATCAGTGTCTTCTGTCCTGCTTGGAACGATATTTCTGCTCCTTCTGAATAGTTTTGACTGAAGTTGTGTCCAAAACTGTGCCTGTTGTTTCCTTCAGGTACACCCTCCACAAACCAGGTGTTCTTGCTAAAATCTTTCTGCACTGACATCCTCGAGGAAGAACATTGACCAAATATTTCAAGAATTCGGTGCAAAGGGGGATTAATTACCACTTTTATAAAGTGTTTAAAAGCCATATATACAAAAATCTATTTACTGTGAATCTTGAGGCATCACTCTGACCACACAATATCAATTATTCCAGTGTTGCTGAGCCAGAAAACAGCCCCTTGTTCTCCTCCTTTTCTGTGAGAATTAATCACATTTATATAATATAATTGCCCTTTGGACTGTGCCTCTGTCATCCTACCATTTCTCTATTTTTTAAAAAATATATTTTTATTATATTTTCATTATTATTTTAATTATTAATGTGGTTCAGGACTTCAGGTTGGGTTGGAGGAGCACAATAAGCTGTGGAGGTAAGAGCTGCTCACCTGAGGTGACTGAGCAACAAATTCCCTTTTCTCCTCTCAGAAGCTCTTGGCTGGTTTTCTAAGAGGGCAACGATTCTTATTTATTTTGAAGTTTAAAATCTATGGCAGATCCAGCTTCTACATCACAGGAAAGGCTTAACCCAGCAAAAAAACCCACAAAAACAACACCCAGCTCCTCAATGCAGGAAAAAGGGCTCCAGGTGCTGGTGCTCCCTGATCCCTGGGAATTGTGGATCTGCTGCCTCAATCCCACCCGAGCTCAGAGCTCTGCTGGAAACTGGGGTGGAAAACCAAAGGGTACAGTAAAACTGTCAGGGAACATCAACACTCAAATGGGGAGGGATGGAGGATCCCAGGGGAGGGAGCCTGGAGGAGCCAGAGGGAGCTCAGCAGGCGGTGAGAAGGTTGGGAGGTCACTGAACCCTCCAGAGTTAAAAATAATCACAGGATCCCAGGGTGGGTCAGGCTGGAAGGGCCCACAGTGTCCCACCTGGTGCCACCTCCCTGCTCCAGCAGGGCCATCCCAGAGCACATGGATTGTGTCCAGAGGGCTCTGGAATATCCCCAGGGAGGAGACTCCCCCCTGTCTGGCCAATCTGCTCAGGGCTGGGTCCCTGCCCAGCCAAGAAGTTCTTCCTCCTGTGCAGGTGGAACTTGCTGGGCATCAGTTCCTGCCCGTGGCTCTTGTGCCATTGCTGGACCCCCCCGAGCAGAGCCTGGGCCATCCTCTGCCCCCTCCCTGCAGGCCCTGCCAGCCCTTGGGGAGGTGCCCTCTGGGTGTCCCCTCTGGAGCCTGAACAGCCCCAGCTCCCTCAGGGATGCTCCAGTTCCTTCATCATCATTGTCACCCTTCCTGGACCCACTCCAGGTCCAGGCCAGAGCTCAGAAGATGAAGAAACTCAGAGGATCAGACAAGGAGAAACCAGATTGACACAGCCAAGAGGATTCAGAAAGGAATTTTCACCTGAAAATCACATCCCCTCATCTCACCCTGTGGACACCTGAGCTGTCCCATTGTCCAAGGGGCTCCTGTAGGCACGGTGGAGATCCATGGCAAGGCACAGGTGGCTGCCATGGTGATTCCCAGTGATAGGACTTGAGGAAATGGCATGAAATTGTGTCAGGGAGGTTTAGGCTGAATTTCAGGACAAGGTTCTTCCCCCAGAGGGTGGTTGGCACTGAACAGGCTCCCCAGGGAGCCCCAAGGCTGCCAGAGCTCCAGGAGGGTTTGGATGATCCTCTGGGGCACCTCAGGGTGGGATTGTTGGGGTGTCCTGGGCAGGGCCAGGAGTTGGACTGGATGATCCTGAGGACCCCACCCAACCCATCCCATTCTGTGAGTTCGTGAGTCCACAATCCACAGCCTCAAGAGGCTGTAGAGGAGTTTACTGAGGAGACTCCTTCCCTGCCACTTGGCTCCTCTGCCCAGTTTTTCCCCCATACTTTGTGACCGAGGATCTGCCTTGCTTGGCCTCATCCTCCTTGTCATCCCATGAATCATTAAGGTTGGAAAAGCCCTTTGAGATCCTCGAGTCCAACCATTCACATCGCACTGCCAAGGCCACCACTGACCCCTGTGCCCAGGGTCATTTGTTGTGTTAAATCTACACAACAGAGACCCTCCACTGAGCAAAGTGAGTGGGTTTGTTTCCACATGTTGTTGTGTGTGGAAAAGCAGTTTTCCTTCCAAAGCCCCGTGATTCCAAGCGGAGCTCCCGAGACCCGAACTTGCTGACGAAACGTCTCCTGGCGAGGTGGCAGAGAGGGTTTGCTGCTGGAACAGCACACAAACCCCAGCATATGGTAATTGGAGATAAGCAAACAGCTGAAATCAAACCCTCTTCAGTCATCCCAGGGTGAGCAGGAGGAGAGGGGGAGGCACAGGAACAAAGCAGCTGCACACACGGGGTTTGCAGGTGAGCCGCGGGTGGTGCCGCTCTGCCTCGGCTGCTTCCTTGGATCAGCCTTAATTTACACCCCTCTTCGGTGAATTCCAGCCAAACACCAGCTTGGAAAGCACCCAGGGTTGTTTGTAATGCTTGCAAGGATGAATTGTTCCCAAACAGAGAGAGCTCCTCGGGAAAATCAGGGGCTTCATTGGCTTCTTCCCACCAAAAGCGATTTGTTAACGTGGATATTTCTGACCTCACAGAAGGGACCTTCAAAGTCATTTTTTCCAACCCCCCTGCAAGGAGAAAGCTTATTTTTGAGAGAATTTGCAGGATTGGAAGTGGTTTAGAGGCACTGGAAGTGTTCAGAAAAGGAGTGGCTGTGGCACTCTGTAAATAGGGAATAGCAGGATTGGGGGCACTTGGTCAGGGGTTGGATTTGATGATTTGATGATCTTGGAGGTCCTTTACAATCTTAATGGTTTGTCAGCTCAGCACTTTTAAAAGCTGTTTCCTTATCCATAAATCACGAGGTAAAAAGGACTTCTGGTTGTGGCTTTGCACAAGAACTGTGTTTTCTCCCCGTTTCCGTGCCGGGTTTCCATCACTTCCTGCCCTTTCCAGGGATTTGGGGGGGGGGGATCATTGCAAATCTGTGCTTCTTTAGGGTGTGATGGTGTGATGGAGGTGGTGACCTCCATCCCAGAGACCACCAGAGATGCTGCAAATGGGACCTGCTGGGAAATGATGCCATTTGCATTAAGGGCTCGTGGGATCATTAAAGTTGGGAAAGCCCCCTGAGATCATCCAGTCCAACCACCAAGTTCACCACTAACCCTTGGCCTCAAGTGCCACATCCACGTGTTTTTTGCACACTTCCAGGGATGGGGAATCCCCCACTGCCCTTGTTCCAATGCCTGATCACCCCCTCCATGAAGATTTTTTTCCCTAATATCCAATCTAAACCTCCCCTGGTGCAACTTGGGGCGGGTTCCTCTTGTCCTGTCAAACATCCAGGACAGTTCATCTCCAGGAGAAACCTGGCAGAGATGTCTCAGCCTTGCAAATTCTCTTCTAAGAGCTGTTTATACAGGTGTTAAATCCTTTATTAAGAATTAATATGATTGATATCACTGATGTCAAGTAATATTAAGAAGATGAAAATGCAGAGAAGTGTTTCCCAGAGCCTAAACTGGGGCAGCTCAGATAGGGATGTAAATCAGGATTTGTGATGGAAAGCAGGACAAATCAGCCCCCTGGTAGCTGAATTGATGTTCCTGTTCTTTCAGGGTTTATTTATTTATATCCAGCTCTCCCAGGGCCATGGTGGGATTTGGGATTTTCCTGAGCAGGGTCAGGAGTTGGACTCGATGCTCCTTGAGGGTCCCTTCCAACTCAGGACATTTTCTACTTCAGTTTGGGGGATTCATTTGGTGCAGCAGCTGTTTGTTGATTATTTGTTTAATGTATAATCTATAATAAATAACAACAAAAATATTATTATATTGTATCAAATGAATATTATAAATAATAATAACATTTAATACAGAATGCTGTCCTTGAGGGCACCAAAGCCCTGTGAGCCAGGGCCAGGCTGGCACCCACAGGGACTGGATCTCAGGATTTCACCATTTGGAGCCCTGTTAGAGCAGGAAAATTAATCCAATAGATATAAATGGATTGGCTCTTTGATTAACCTCTGATTTGTAATTTGAATTTACTTATGCTCAGTCACCCATTATAGACCTCAGGATGCCTTTTAAAGCAAAACCAGACATTTTTATCACTATTTTTTCCTTTTAATTTGAGGTGTTTGTGGGCCAAAATCAAGTCCATGCATGGAATTAGAGAATATAGAATGGCTTGGGTTGGAAGGGACCTTGAAGACCATCTTGTTCCACCCCTGCCTAAACACCACCCTATTAATCTGCTTAAATTTTCCTCTGGATTTAAAATTACCCAGACCACGAGCTGCTCTTCTACTAAAACTAACCCCACTCCCACGGGCAGCACTTTCCCCTTTAAAATGCCAAGATATGAGTCTTAATCAGGTCAAAACAGGGGATTTTGATCAGGGGATTTTGCATAAACAAGAAAAGACACTCCCAGGTTGGGATGGGAAGCAGGATGATGGTTTTACTATGTGGATGTTCAACCTGACATCCTTTATTTACCATCCAGCAGCTCCTGCACGGAGCCAAAGACCTCCTGATTAAAGCAGGGCTGCTATTTTTGCAGAGCTGTCTGCCACCCAGCCCGTGGCAGCTGGAGAGTTTGACACTCTCCTTTTTTTTTTCTTTCCAGTCCTCAGACATCGTTGCATCAAAAATTTCCCTCCCTAATTCCAGCTCTTCTGGGATTTTCCAGCTCAAAACTTCCCGGCCAGGAGACAAAAGTGCTGCTTTGCCTGTGAGATTTTTGTGGGGTGAGGGGGGTGGGTGGAAGAGGAGGAGGAGGAAAAAAGTGGAATGATTTGTTATTGGAAGTGGGAAAGGGAGGGAATTTTTGTGGGAATGTCCCTGTTCTCCGTGTGCTGCTCCCTCAGGGATGGGCACGAGGTCTCTGCTCCCCTGACTGCAGGGACAGCTGGGGTTGGGTGCAGATTTTTGGCATGAGGAGATGAGCAGAAAGAGCTTCCTCTCCCCTCAGAGTCATGGCAGGGCTTGTCCTCCTGCTCCTCTGCTCCTGGAGAGCCCTGAGAAGTTTTGGAATCACAGGAGTGTAGAATGGTTTGGGGTAGAAGGGACATTAAAGATCATCCAGTGCCACCCCCTGCCATGGGCAGGGACACCTTCCACCAGCCCAGGGTGCTCCAACCTGGCCTTGGACACTTCCAGGGATCCAGGGGCAGCCACAGCTTCTCTGGGCAACCTGTGCCAGGGCCTGCCCACCCTCCCAGCCAGCAATTCCATCCCAACATCTAACCCAAATCTCTCCTCTTTTAATTTGAAACCCCCACCCCTTTGTCCTGGCACTCTGTGGCTGTGTAAAATTTGCTGAGTGGATTTTCCAGGTGAACCTGCTGCAGATTCCTGGGAAGGTTTGCGAAGCAGGGGCAAATTGGGGCTGATCTTCTCTGACCTGCTGCCTGCTGGCACCACTTTGGAGTCACCCCGTGGTGTTTGGACAAGGGACCAGAGCTGAGCTTGCTCTAAATTAGCTGATGTTGGAGGAATTTCCACCACTTTGAGGTGGCCTCGCTGGGAACAGCGAAGAATTCCATGGAAACCTGGCAGAGCTGCTTCCCAGACACCCAGAGAGCTGCAGCATCCCTCCCCAGCTCTCCCTTGGTGTCTCACACACCGATACCTCGGGGCTTGGGCACTGAAAAACCTCCCTGGGCAGCCCCCTCCAACGTTCAACAACCCTTTCCATGAGGAAATTCCCCCTGATATCCAACCTAAACTTCACCTGGCACAGCTTGATCCCCTTCCCCCTCCTCCTGTCCCTTCTTCCCTGGGAGCAGAGCCCAACCCCCACCTTGCCACAACTGCTGACCACGGACTAAAGATCCCTTTGGACTTTCCTGCTCATCTTTTATGTCCTTTGTCCCAGGGCAACACAAAGGTTGAAACAGCTTAAAAAAAAAAGAAAAAAAAAAATCACCACTCATTTTTTATTACTTTCCTTTTTTTGTGTGTGTGTGAAAGAGTATTTAATGCAAAGGGTTTTCTTTCAGTGTGTATTTAGAACAATTCAAAAGGTTCTTTTTTTTTTTGCACCTGTCTTTAACTCCACTCAGGTCAAGAGATCTTTGCTGCCAGAACTTGCTGACTCCACAGCTGGAAGTGTGTAAGTAAGCAAATTCCACTGCTCCTGCTTTTCTTGCCTCTTGTCGAGTGAAAACCACAAAAGCAAAGAGAGAGAGGGGAAATAATAAAAAAAAAAGGAATCCTTTGAAAAGAACTGGCTTGATCAGCTTGTTCTTTTTCCCCTCCTCTGATGAAAGAGGAATTGTTATTTTGGGGCCATAAAGCTGATGATTTTTTTTCCAGAGGAAGCTGCCTGGGGGGGATACAACTTGGCTGAGGGTTAAAAGGGGGCTGGAAATGTTGTCAATGATCACTGATCACCCTGTCGGGTTCCACGGGGTGGAGGCTCAATTGTCCACTCGTGCCTCGAGGGGCAGAGCTGCAGGAAATGGTGGAGCACTTGGGAAAAGCAAAACTCTGCGTGGAATTTAGGAAAGGGAGGGAAAATAAAGCTGCTGCTCTGCTGCTGTGCAAAAATGGAGAACAGCATCAATTCCACTGGATCTTTCCCCTTCCCTTTCCTTTCCCTTTCCCATTCCCTTTCCCTTTCCCATTCCCTTTCCTTTTCTCTTTTCCCTTTCCCTTTCCCTTTCCCTTTCCCTTTCTCCTTTTCCCTTTTCCCTTTCCCATTCCCTTTTCCCCTTCCCCTTTTCCTTTTCCCTTTCCCCTTCCCCTTTTCCCTTTCCCTTTTCCCTTTCCCTTTTCCCTTTCCCTTTTCCCTTCCCCTTTTCCCTTTACCTTTCCCCTTCCCCTTTTCCCTTTCCCTTTCTCTTTTCCCTTTCCCTTTTCTCCTTTCCCTTTCCTCTTTCCCTTCCCCTCCCCTAGCCCCATTTTTGTTCCTGTTTCCCAGATATTTCTGCTCTATCAGCACAGATTTGATCACCACCAAACCGAGCCTGTGATTCCCTGGAATGTGCCCTCATCCAGCACAGAAAGGGGAGAAGAGCTCAGGACAAAAATGCCAGGCAAGGCAGCTTTTCAAACAAAGCTCCTGTTAAATGTTGCTTCCCAGAGGTGCTCAAGGGGCAAAATCCCAAGGATTTGCTTTCCTAAAATCCTGGCAGTGTTACATTTGGATATGGAATTGGGGAATTACAGATCTGTTCGGTTCAGTCCCTTTATTTCAGTTTCTTTCAGGATATCAGGGAATTTCACAAATCCCAAATTTTTGGCAAACTCCCACTTCCCTTGCAACTTCCAGCAGGAAGGTGGATTCCAGTTCAAAAAATGGCCAATGCATTTTATTTAAAGCCTCTTCCCACCCATCAGCCACGAAATCAAACATTTGGGTTGAGTTAATGTGGGATTATCCCTGGGGAATCATTCCCTGTTTTAGCAAACCTGGCTGAACAATCATCCCTTAAATGAAAGCAGCCACACTTTATACACGGGTGGGACGGTGGGATGGGCAGGGATTGGGTTCCTGGTGATGGATTTATCCTGGGAGCCTGCATGGGATGCGTTAGGGATAGATGGAATCGTTGGGAAAGACACTTCCCTCTGGTTGAAACGCATATCCAGCAGGAATTCAGGGAATGTCAGCCCTTGGAAGGGAGGTTTGGGAGCTGAATTTCCATCCCTTTCCCCTTGAGAGATTGGATGATCCACTGGATGTTGTGCTTTTAATGGATGGCATTTTCAGGTGCCCTTTTTTGAGTGGTGGAAATCATTGTTGGGAAACAATTTGAGAAAATAAAGCCATTTTCTATGAAACAATTTGAGAAAACCAAGCCATTTTGAAGAAGAAATTGGAGCAAATGAACCCAGTTTTGGAAATTTTTTATTCTCAGCCTCGAGCAAAGTTTCCACTTCGTGGTTATGTCCAATAAATTCTAGGAAGTGTTTCCAATTAATAGTGATGTCCAAGCTCCCATATTACCCTGCCACGGAGAGAGCTCAGTAATATATGGGCAATTTACTTCAATTCTCCCCAGTTCCCATTAAGATATTAAACTCCAATTATCATATTCTCATATTTCAGGCATCCTCAAGGTTTTTACCACAGGACATTGGAATTCCTTGCCTTGGTGCCTGCAAAAAAAAAAAAGAAAAAAAAAAGGGATTTATCTACATAAAACTATATTGGGCTTGGAAGGAGCTGAATCTGCTCTTAAGAAATTAATATTTTAGGATATTTTAGGGTCTGCATTAGGAAGGGGAAGATTTAACTGAGCAGGATATAGTTAATTTAAAAAAAAAAAAAATAGGAAAAGGCTTCTTCTTGAGGCCTGGCTGAGCTGACTGATGGTTCTTTGTTAATTAAAAGAAAAAGAGATTTCTTGGTGCTAAGAGGCAGAAATAATTAGTCTCCAGGGAGTGTTGTGGGGAAGAAGGAGCTGTGATGTTATTCCTCAAAAATTCCCTGTGGGTTGCTAAAGAAATGTTGGAAATCTGTCCTGGACATGAAATCGTGGAATGGTTTGGGTGGGAAGAGACGTTAAAGATCATCCTGTTCCAAGCCCTTCCATGGGCAGGGACACCTTCCACCAGCCCAGGGTGCTCCAGCCTGGCCTTGGGCACTTCCAGGGATCCAGGGGCAGCCACAGCTTCTCTGGGCAACCTGTGCCAGGGCCTGCCCACCCTCCCAGCCAGCAATTCCTTCCCAATCTCCCATCTCTCCCTGCCCTCTGGCAGTGGGAAGCCATTCCCTGTGTCCTGTCCCTCCATGCCTTGTCCCCAGTCCCTCTCCAGCTCTCCTGGAGGTTCCCTTTCAGTAAAGCAGTTTCTTACTCTCCAAATCAAGCCAGACCAGCCAGAATTCCAACTCTTCTCTACTCTGGAGGTCTTTGCTTTGAGATGGGAGTGGGACCCCTGTGGAGAAGGGAGCAGAGGGATCCCTTTGCCAGGTCACTCCTGGAAATCATCAATTCGTGGAATGGTTTGGGTTGGAAGGGGCCTTCAAGAACATCTCATTCCACCCCCTGCCATGGGCAGGGACACCTTCCACCAGCCCAGGGTGCTCCAACCTGGCCTTGGACACTTCCAGGGATCCAGGGGCATCCACAGCTTCTCTGCCCAACCTGTGCCAGGGCCTCCTGTTTGTTCAGAATCAGCTGAAAACACTGAAGACAAAAAAAATATTTCCTTCGTGCCTTTCACCCAAATGAGCTAAAAATACACCAATTTATTGCCAAATGCCTTTCCAGAATCCTTAATTTGATCATCTCTTTCTCCTGACACAGAGCAGGAATAACTTGCCCTCGTGGCTGGCTCGTGGAAAACATCTCAGTAGGTCACTTTTTGGCACAACACCATGAAGGGAAATGGCTCTAAACCAGGAATTATTGACAGATATTTTTAAGGGAGTTGAAAAACAACGGTTTGCTGAGTAGAAATCAATGGTCAGGGCTTGTTAAAAGGTTTTTCCAGGCTGGAAAGGGTTGAGAAGACAAATGGGGAAGGCTGAGGGAAGCAAAGCTCTTGCCTGGAGAGCCTCTGCAAGCACCTCTTTGTTCTCAGGGTGGGGTTAAGGTGAGGCTTTGCAAGGGGCACAGTCTGAAAACACAAATATCCAGCCCTGGTGTCTGAGCACAGAGGAAATTGGGTGGGATTGACAGGCAAGAAACGCTGAGAGGGGAAAAATAAAGCTCGTTTATGCAGTTTGTTCTAAGCCTGTGATGCAACTCAAGGCAGGATCAGTGACTAAAACCAGGATCAGTGATTAAAGCCAGGATCAGTGACTAAAACCAGGATCAGAGATTAAAGCCAGGATCAGTTATCAAATGCAGGCTTTGCTGGGTAATTAACACAGCTGAAATTCTTCTAATGAAAGGGTGAAAGGGAAGCCCTTCCACGGCATTTCACCCCATCTCCATCCTCCAGGATTAACACAAAACTCCTGGGCAGGAGCAGATTATTCCACCCAATTCCCCTTTGCAAGGGGGTTCCTCCCTCTGGGAAGTGCTCCAGGGGAGGAATTTGGCTCTGGTCCAGGCTGGGAATTTCTGGGCTCCCCACAGCAAATTATTCTTGCTCAGGTGATTGAATTTGATCCCCAGTGGATGTGGATTATCCCTGAGCTGTTGGAATCTGCAGTTGTGCAGATCCAGCCTTTCTGGAGCTGTGTGTGGTGGGACAATTCGTGTTTGGGATCTTGCTATTTATTCACAATCTGTGTATTTCGTGTTATTAATCTTAGCCCTATTAATAAACACCCATCACCAGCATTAAAAATAAGGCCTTTAATTCCTAACTCATTCCTTCAGGAGCATGAAATCCCTTTGGCATGAACTCACACGATTCCTGGCACTGCTTGTAACTTCTGCTCTAATTCTGTGAAATCTGCCTGATATTCCTTGATGTTTTTGTAATTATTATATAATTTGCCTTAAAAAAAAAAAATCTCCAGCCTCTTCCACAGTCTGGTAAATCAAATTTTACTGAAAAAACAGGAGCAGTGGCCAAAAGTTTCCCTCTGTGGCCGTTAACAAGTCCTTGGGTGCCTTCAATAATTCTGTCTCGTGTGTTTGCCCAGTGCTTTTCAGCCAGATCAAAACTGGAGTGTCAGGAAAGGAATTCCAAAGTTTGATTTAAGAGAAACGGAGGAATGTGGAGCTTGGAAGAAAATGTGGAAGGTTATTAATTTTATTTGAGGAATTAGGGGGGGTTTGGAAGGTGGTGGATCTCAGGAAGATCAGAATGTTTGGGTGTGCAAGGATGCAGGAGAGGGAACGGCCTCCAGCTGGGCCAGGGGAGGCTCAGGTGGGACAGCAGTAGGAATTTCTCATGGAAAGGGTGGTCAGGCCCTGGCAGGGGCTGCCCAGGGAGGTTTGGAGTGCCCAGCCCTGGAGGTGTCCAAGGAATGCCTGGAGTGTCCCTCAGTGCTCTGGGCTGGGGACAAGGTGGGCATCGGGCACAGCTTGAATTTTGTGATCTTGGAGGGCTCTTCCCACCTCAGTGATCCTGGAATTCTGGAACTCAGATTCTGTTTAATGTCTTGGCAGACCTACTGAATCCTCTGGAAGGTTCTCAGTCAGATCCTGGCTGTGTTTAATCCCCAAATCAAATTCCCAGCGAGTTTTGAGAGCTTCTTTCCCCCTCCCCAGGAAATTTTGTGTCTGAACAGCTCCGAGCTGGGAGGCTGAAACAGTTGGAGGGCTGGGATTTTCTCCAGGAACCACAACAAATCACAACAAATCCAGATGAAGGATTTCTGTGTGCTCTGACATTTCCTGAATGCAAAAGGTTCAGGGAATTTGGAGCAGTGGATTTATGGAGGCACTGGATACTTTAAGCCCTTCTGGATTTAAGAGACGACGAGACTGAACAAAAACTTCCAGCAATTCAGCAGAAAGCGACTTCAGGGGCTGCAAATTTGGCTTTTCTTGGAGAATTTTCATGGGAATTTGCACTTGAACTGTGTGAATCACCCAGAAATGGCCAGAATTTCAGTCCTCCAATAACTGAGACACCTCTAGGAGGTTTTTCCACCCTTTCCTCCTTCTTTTGACCAGCTCTTGAACCCAAATTTCTGGGGGATTTCTTTACCCGGGCAGAAAATTCTCTTGCTGCTTTTACAAATTAAAATTTTCCTGCTTTTTTTCCTCCAGAAATACATCCAAGAGCTTCTGCAGCTGTGTTGGGGTCAAAAAGGTTTTGACTTCATACACCTGCCTGGCTTTAGAGGTGATAATTTCTTCTCTTGATGTCGATTGGTAACATTATTTGCCTGAAAAGAAATCATTTCATGCCTGGCTGTGCCAATTAAACCCAAACCTCTTCCTGATCCAGCCAGAAACCTGGAAAAATAGGTATAAAACCAAGAATATTGAAGCTTGAAGCAGAATGTGTCTCAAAACACAGAGAGCCAGCCCAGGGGCTTGGCAAAGAATGAGGGAAGAGAGCAAATTTGGAGGAAAAGTTGGAGCTTGCAGTTTGTTTTCCATCCATTTTTCCAGGGAGATCAATGGGAATCTCTTCTTGCTTCACTCCAGTTATGATGAGCAGCTAAAACAGGGGCAGATTTAAATAAAACAGCATTTTTTTTGCCTTTGCTCTCCATCCTTTCCAGTATTGAAGTGCTTGCATTAAAATAAAGAGGGAAAACCCACCCCAAATTAACAAGATTTCCAGGAATTCTTTGAATGCGCTGCAAGAGGAGGAACAATTCCACCAGGAACAAGGAGAGCTTGCAAGAACAAACCTTTTTTTTTATCTTAAATGTTCTCCTTCTCAATATTTCACTGAGCCCTTAGATGGGATATAACAAAGTGGCCCTGCCCATGGAAGGAGGTGGAATGAGGGGAGATTTAAGGTCCCTTCCAAGCCCAAAAAGTCTGGGATTCTAAGACACAACTTGGCAGAGTCTCAGAAATGCAGGAAAGTAAAAAAAAAAAAAAAAATATTTACATGATCTGACAAAAAACAACCCAAAAGTTGGTTGTACCCGGGTGGGGTCGGGCTTTGCTCCCACGTAAGAAGTGGCAGGATGAGAGGAAACATCCTCTGGTTGCACCAGGGAAGGTTTAGGTGGGATTTCAGGGAAAATTTCGTCATGGAAAAGGTTGTCAAGCATTGGAACAGGCTGCCCAGGGAAGTGGTGGGATCCCCATCCCTGGAAATGTTCAAAAAACTTGGATATCTGGCAACAGAGGCCGTGGTTTAGTGGAGAACGTGACGCTGGTGGGACTTGATGATCTTGGAGCTCTTCTCCAACCCTAATAATTCCATAACTCAGGTGCTCTAAGTGGTTTAATGATTCCAAACTATCTGCTCATTAGATGTTCTGTGTTAAGATTTATTTAGAGGAGGTGAAATAATGCCCTGCATTTCTGGGGTCTGGCTTAAAATCCTGGTCTCTGGTTTAATAAAGCTCCCACTGGGGGCTTTAATAATGAAGAAGCACTAAACTGCACCTGGGAAATACTGACCCAGAAGAAAACCATCTGCTGCCCTTGGAAACTCATCTTTTCTTATCTTGTTTTCTGCTCATTTAATGCTTTCAGCACCAGGTTGGTTTGACACCGTGGGGGAGCGGTGGTACCTTGGAAATCATGGAATCTCAGGATGGCTTGGGTGGGAAGGGACCTTAAAGAGCATCCCATTCCACCCCCTGCCATGGGCAGGGACACCTTCCCACCAGCCCAGGCTGCTCCAACCTGGCCTTGGACACTTCCAGGGATCCAGGGGCAGCCACAGCTTCTCTGCCCAACCTGTGCCAGGGCCTGCCCACCCTCCCAGCAAGCAATTCCTTCCCAATATCCCATCTCTCCCTGCCCTCTGGCAGTGGGAAGCCATTCCCTATGTCCTGTCCCTCCATCCAATGTAAACTGTTTCCATCTTTCTCACGTCTCCCTCATGTTCAAGGGCATTGTTAATTCATATTATTGCTATATCATTAATATCATTAATATTAATATCATTAATATTATTGCTATATCATATCATATTCAGGAATAACCAAATGGGATGTCCCACCCCTAAGGTGAAAGATCTGTAGATGGTTCTGGTTTTCCACATGCTTCAGTGGTCTGATTTCAAGCACATGGATTTGTTCTCGAGGCAGCTTTTCCTGCTTTCTACCCCAAACTGCTGGAAAATAATGTTTTATACCAATATCCCTTTCGTTTCCACTTTCTGGAGCTTCCCAGAAACATTTGAAGGGGGAGAACAAGAAGGGTTTGTTTTGTTGTTGAAGAATAAGCAGAGCAGAAATAAAGGAGAGGAAAGATAAGCAAGAGCAGGAGAAAGGAAATGGGAAAAAAAGATGGGATCTTTCCCAGCAGCTCTTGGTTCTGGGTTCATTATCCCCCTTCTTTTTCACGTTTTTTCCACATGGAAAAGCCCTTCTCTGCTCCCCATGAAAACCAGGAATTCCTTTCTGTCCAGAAAGAGCTTTAAGCCTTAAATTTCCCGGTACCGACTTGTTTCCAACCTGGAAATTCGAACGGATCAGCGGCCAATTCCTGTTTTCACGCCCAAGTTACAGGTGCAGGGGCTGCTTTGGCATCATGGATTTCCATGGAAACCCTAAAAAAAAGCCCCTCATTTCCATACAATTTGCATCAGCCCCTCTGTATTTGCTGCCGAGCGGACCGTTCCCTTTGATATCCCAATAATTTCCCCCCGGCTGCCACCATAAATATGCCCATTTGCCGAGGTGTTCTGGCTTTTCCATGCATATTTATTAGGAATTAAGTGCTAAATTTCCTTGCTTTAGCTCCGGGATGGATTTGAAGAGAGGAGGAAAAAAAAAATGCAAGTAAGCGTTTGTTTTATGGGTTCCGGTTTTTATAATCGACTTTCTTCGAGGCAGAGGGAACGGTGTTTTTTCCTCAGTGACATAACTCTTTGAAAGCTAATATTTTTACTGGTATGCACAGAGGGCAGTAAATTAATTTAAAATACCTTTTAGGGGTGTAATAACACGGCGAAGAAGAGAAGTGGAGAGGGGGGAAAAATTCCCACGGAAATAATCAAAGCTGAGCTTTCCAACTTCACACAATGCTGGAATTCGAGGAGGCAAAAAGAATGATAACAACAAAAAAATCTCATTTATTCAGCTTGGAGATGTTCTTATCCTTAATTATCCTTGGTGGCATTATTATATCCCGCCTTAAAGGTGGGTAGTTGTCCTAAATCTGTAATTTTGGCTTTGTCTACGGTTGGGAAAAGACTTTGACACCGATGAGGAGCAGCTTGTGTGGGGTGAGAGGTTTTGTACAGGTAGGATGGAGGGAGAAGGTCCAAGATCTGGAATAAAATAGATTAAATATTTAAACAGGAGCTGGGCTCATATTCCAGCTCTGGATTCGTGGATGATCTCAGTGCCAAAGTTTTCTGTTGCAGGGACATCCCAATCCCCACAGGCAAGGGAAGGACTTTCTCCTCCAACACCTGGAGATGAGGAATGTCTCTCTCTGAGCCCTCCCCAAGGCTCTCCCACGCTGTTTTCCCTGTCCCACAGCCTTTGGAATGCCAAGATGATGTATTTATATCCTTGCTTCGGTCTGCCTTTTGCTTCTGTCCTTACCTGGGTTTGGCTTTGCTCCCCAGAGCCTGGGATGTGATTCACGGAGCACCTTCCGAGGGTGAAAACAGGGAATTCCCACCCATTGCCCAGCTCAGGGGCTTTCAAACCCTGCATCAGATTTTGGAGGTTGTTCCTAAATGATTTTTTCCAAATGGTCCTGTCCCCTGGGATAATCCTGCCTTCACATTCCTTGGGATGTGGTTTTGGCTTCGTCCAGACTGGGTTTGATCCACGAGGTGGGAACTGCACTTGCTCCACGAGGATTGAAGGCTGTCATTCCAAAGCTTGCTGAGCTTCTCTTGCTGCCCCTGACAAGCCCAAAATCTGCATCCTCCTCCCAGTGCTGTGGGAGAAATGAGGAGAAACCCCAGGAATCAGAGAATCCCAGAGTGGGTTGGGTTGGAAGGGACCTTCAAGAACATCCCATCCCACCCCCTGCCATGGGCAGGGACACCTTCCACCAGCCCAGGGTGCTCCAACCTGGCCTTGGACACTTCCAGGGATCCAGGGGCAGCCACAGCTTCTCTGCCCAACCTGTGCCAGGGCCTGCCCACCCTCCCAGCCAGCAATTCCTTCCCAATATCCCATCTCTCCCTTCCATCCTTCACTTTAAGGCCATTCCCTCTTGTCCTATCCCTTCACGCCCTTGTGGAAATTCCCTCTCCATATCCCATGGAAAACAGAGGGACAGCTCAACATCCCTCCATACAGAGATGTCTGCAGAGGAAAACGTGACAGGATGGAGCAGATGCTGCTGGAGAACCTGCAAACCTTCCCAAACCCCCCAGGAATATTCAAACAACCCAGTCCCACAAAAACCAGTCAACACTTCCCTCGAGGAGCTGCAGCACAAGAACAGCATTTTCACTGTTCTTTCCACTAAAAAACTGCTTTTAAAAACATATAAACCCCCCTAAAACCAATGGGAATGCCCCAAACATCCTCATTTCTCGTGCATTTTGTGGGAACAATATTATATCTTGCTTGCATCTGTAGCCCAGTGATGACCAAAATAAACCAACCCTTGGAACTTCCCAACTCTCATTATAAAAATGCCTTTGGGGACAAAATTGTAAAATTTGAGTTAAATTCTTAGTGTTTTTTAGGGTTTTTTTTAATCTTTTCTACAGATACCCAGCTCAGTTAAGGGAATAATTGTTTTTCACACATTTGTAACTTTTAAAGTGAGAAGAATCCATAATGATTGTCTAGTCCTGACCTTGCCTGGCAGACACTGCAGAGTTTCCTCTCTGCCTTCCTTCCCTGGTACATGAAAGTCTCTCATTCATCTGAGGCAGCAAAATTCTGCTGCAGAGCCTCCAGATCCATCAAGGAATAGGATGGATCTGCTGGTCTTTGGATTAATTAATTAACTATTTAGTACCTTGGGTACTTATTTATGGATAGCATTTCTATGAGCTATAATGAAGTAAATCCTAAATGAAATTATAGGGAGACTCCTGGCTTGGATGATTTGTTGTCCATGGCCCTACTCTGCCACAGGCCATTGCACTTCCCAGCATTTGCTCCTGGTGAGGCTCATGGAATCCTGGAATCAGAGAATTCCATGAGTTGGAAGCTGGAGCTGTTTCTGGTGGTATCTTTTATTTCAGGACCATACAACATTGTTATTCTCAGGATTTATGCTCTTCTCCTGATTTATGAGGCAAATCCCCCACACAGACACGTGGCTTTTGATGTGCTGAGAGGTCTTTTCCAGCTGTAAAGATTCCATGATTTTATGGGCATTTTATGTGGTTTGATTTGGTCTCGTGCAGGGAAACACAAAACCCTGTGCAGGGTGGAAATCGGGCACCACGGGAAGGTGACCCCCAAATCTCTCTGCACATGAGAAAGCTGCCAGAAAATTAGTGCCAGGAATGGCTGAGCAGAGGGATACTTGGGAATCTCTGCAACTTTCCTGATGCCCACGAGTGGCTGAGTGAACCCTGAGCCAGGAACCCCGAACTCTGTGCTGAGGATATTCTTGAAGGACGTGGATTCACAGAATATCCTGAGCTGAAGGGATCCACAAAGATTATCCAGTCCAACTCCTGGCCCTGCCCCAGGACACCCCAGCAATCCCCCCTGTGTCCCAGAGGGTCATCCAAACCCTCCTGGAGCTCTGGCAGCCTTGGGGCTGTGCCCACTGCCCTGGGGAGCCTGTTCAGTGCCAACCACCCTCTGGAGGAAGAGCCTTGTCCTGAGATCCCACCTAAAATTCCCCTGGCACAACCTGAAGCCCCTGTGTGATGTGAATGCTGTTCAGCTCCCAGATGCTCAGCAGGACGAGGATTCCTTCCCTCCTCCCTGCTCCTGTGACCAATCCCCCTCATTTTTCCAGCAGCTGTGACACTTCTCCTGGGTGCTTCTCTCATTCCTGTCTCCAGCTTTTCATTCCAGTTCCTCCTTCCTCGTGTTCCATGTTTCATTCCCGTTCCTCCTCATGTTGGTTGGAGGAACACTGAACAATTCAGTGCTCCTTTGCCTCTGGGTCTGCCTGCAAGGAATTTTATTGCTGACTTACAGGAGGGTTTTTTCAGACCTTTTGTTCGCTTCTTTATTATTTTTCCACTGTCTTTTAGAAACTGGAGCGCCAGGACTGTGCTCAGGATCTCCAGTGCTGCAGACAGAACTCAAATTACATGTTCTTGCTTCTACCTGGGCACCCAAGGGGCCACCAGGACCAGGGCAGGGGTTGTCCCTCTGTGCTGGGCTCTGGTGAGGCCACACCTCGAGTGCTGTGTCTGGTTTTGGGCTCCTCAAGAAGGACATTGAGGGGCTCAGGTGGGACAGCAGCAGGAATTTCTCCTGGAAAGGGTGGTCAGGCCCTGGCAGGGGCTGCCCAGGGAGGTTTGGAGTGCCCAGCCCTGGAGGTGCCCAAGGCAGGACTGGAGTGTCCCTCAGTGCTCTGGGCTCTGATCAGTCCCAGGTTGGACTGGATGATCCTGGAGGGCTTTTCCCACCTCAGTGATTCTGGGATCCTTTTCATAAACGATTTTTCTCCCCTCTGCACCTCAGAATCGCTTCAAACCTCTCTCATTTTCCCTGGGCACAATATTTTAGAGCCAAGCTCCCTCTCCTCTTCCCTGCTGTCCTCTGCAATGAGTGACCAGAGCATCACCCCGTGCTAAATAACCCCGATTTTTGTAATCCTCCTTACAAAAATCCACTTATATTCCTGCCATGCAAATACCTTTATTCACCCAGTTCATAAGCTCATAAAAGAATGAAATCAGATTTGTCTGACATGACTTATTTTTCATGGAATGCTGTTGACTGGAATTAATTATATCCTTATCTTTTAATCCTTATTGATTCCCATATCAACTTCCTCATTATTTTGCTTGGGACTGAGAGTAGATTAATCAGCCTGGAAGTGACTTGTTTCATCACAACTGATTTTTTTTGGTGTTATTGCCCCAATCAGACTTCTCCAGTCTTCTAGAATGTCTTAGGTTTTATCATATTTATTAAGACTTGGTAACAGTGGATAAGAGATTTTATGTAGCAAGATTTTTGGGGGATTCTTGGCTGAGATTTTTCTGGCTTTGTCTGGTTTTCCCATCAAATATTTTTTTAGAAAAAAAAAAAAAAGAGGTTTATGGAGCTGAAAGTTGTTTCCTCAGCACTTCTGGAGATGAACAGCCTGGGATAGTGGAAAAGGTTGGAATGAAGGGGGTTGGAATGGGATGGGCTTTAAATTCCCAACTCATTCCACGACTCCATAAGTGCCCTTTGTTGTGATGCTCAGGATATTCTCACTCCATCCCTGAATTCCCTGTGGTCCCTGAGGAATCTGAGTCCCTTTCCCACCGTTCCAGGGAGATTCCCTTCCATGTATTATGGCTGTGCCATCCATAATTGGAGGCATTCTGTGAGTAGGTGGAAAAACCTGGCTGGGATGATTTAATAAATACCCATTAGTGGTAATAACTCGTTATTTCCAGGTCATTTGAGTGCTTTGTCTCGCTGCATTTGTCACATCCCAACTTTCTGCAAGCAGGCCATCCCTCTCCTTCCTCCTCCTCTATAATTAGAGCAGGGAAATTAAAACAGAGACAAATTTAGCAAAGGTCCCGTTTGCCTTTTATTCCCTGGAATTTGGGCTCCCATAAAGGTGCCCCTTGCATTGTCTGGGTGCCACCAAACAGGGTGGCAAAACAGCTCCTCTTGGAGCTGAGGATCCCTGACTGGCTGGATTTCCCTGTCCCCACTTAAAGCTTTGCCTTTCACCTCATTCTACCAGTCAAACTGTTATTTGTTAATTATATGTTTATAACAAAAAACCATATAATTCTATTAAAAATTAGGAAAAATTGGGCATTTATTTGGTATAATTTTTTATTTCCCCCTGCAGCATAAAGAATGTGGACTGAAAATATTCCTGCCAGCTGTTTTCTCCAACTTGTACAAATCATATATAAAAATATTAAGGTCCTTCCAACCCAAACAATTCCAGGATTCTATGATTGTTAGTTTAGAAAGTGCTCCTTTGTTAAAAGCCCATTTCTAACTAAATTCAATTCCCACACATCTGATTTAGTCCCAAAAATACCTCTGGAAAGCACACACTGCTCTGAAAATAATGCAAGAAGTGGCAGCTAAAACATTACTTTTGGCCTGCAGAGAGAGAAGGGAACTGCAGAGACAATCCCTACCTCTCCCAGCTGTGGGAACACCAGGATTTTTTCCATTTCTTCAACTGCTTTTGGGTCAAATCCTTTGATATTCATCAGCTTTGTGCCGAGCTGGGTTGTCCGAGCTGAGAGCCCAGACCGAGGATCCAAAGGAGGGGGTAAAAGGTTTAATTTTCTCTTCTTTTCTCCAAATCCTGCTGAAATGGGGTGGAAGGAGCTCAGCAATCCTTGTTTGCCCCAGGACAGGTCCATGTGCTGTGCCCCTGGTCCCCATCCGTCCATCTGGAGGTGGAAGGGGCAGATGGCACCAAGGACTCTGGGCCCGTTGGTTCCCTCCCCTCTCCACGGGGGTTTTTTGGGATAAAAGCACTTTGATAATTGAGGGGGCAAAGCAGGGGGGGTGATAAACACAGAGCTGAGCAGAGGAGCTCCAATAATCCACTGAAATTGGGGGAATAAAGGTGTTCCTTCTCCCTTCCCGAATCCCAGATCCTCTCAGGATAAAGATGCTGAGAGGAGAACAGGCCCAAGGAATTCCCTGTGGAAGCGTCAAAATGAGCATCCCTTGTGAAGGACAAGCCAACCCTGAAAGCAGGAGGCACATTCCAGGTGGAGAAGGTCATGGAAAGGATAGGAAAGGGGCCAAGGAATCGGGAACAAAAAGCTCCAGTGAACACCAGGCTCCAGCACTCCACGAGGAGCAGCATTGCAGGAACTTTGATGTCACCCAGCCCTGGCAGCCAGCATGGAAAAAAACCCCATTCCCTCATGAGGAACAGCCTTGCAGAAGCCTTGACATCTTCCAGCCCTTTTCCAGCAGGGAAAAGGCTGTGGGATGTGACAGTCACAGCTGGGAGATTGTCCTGCCAAAGCTGCTCTGCAGCTCCCGGTGGGCACCAGCAGAGTTGGGAATTTCCTTGGGAGAGGTTGAGAAATCACCACGGGGACTTCTGGCACTGGAAAGGAGAGGGGATTTAAAGAGGCTTTTTTTTTTTACAGGGAGATGCCATGTTAAATCATTCAGAAGGAAAATTGGAGCTGGAGGGATGGGGGTGTTGGGAAGTGACTGTCAGTGGTTTGTGCCTTCAAAGGGACTTTGCAGGCTCAGCCTTTCACCAGTTTCCAGCCTTTTAGCAGTTCTTCCAGCCTGGATGACAGAATTCCTTCTTTTTTTTTTAAATGCTGAATAAAGGACCCGATTTGACTATTCCCTGACAGCTCCTGAACAGCATTTCCCCTCCCTCCCTTTGTTCCTGCTGATACTTTCTCCGGGATTTACACGGGGAATGAAACAATCAGAAATCCCAGCTGCCCTCAGGCTGAGATCTGTGCTCTGTGAGTGTTGTTTAGCTGGAATTTCTGCTCCCACCACCTCCCTGTGTCCACTTAGGGACCTTCCCAAGGTGCCTCCTGCTTTTGTGGATGGTCAGATCTTATTTTCCAAGGTGGATAAAAATGACCAAGGCGTGGCTTTCAGTCTTTGCTTAACTAATTAATCTGGAACTATCAAAACACACTGCCAGGTGTTTGCAGACACACCAAGGTAGTTTAAGTGACTGATGGGGTGACAGGAGAAAGGCAAATGCTGGATTTCACCTGCCAGCAGCAGAATAAACAGTTTTAAACTAGAAGAGATGCCCTAGGAAAGAAATTTGGAGTGGGAAGAAGGAAAAAACCTCTCTCAGAAGATTCTGGGCCTGAATTATGTGGTTGCACAAACCCTGTAATATTTATGCCTGCTTTATTTTGAGTCCCAATTCTTGGCATCAGGAATATGGAGAATTTCAGGCTTTTTTTCTGCATTATTATATATTTTTTAATAAGATGATAGAGGTTTTAAGGATATTTGAGGCTTTTATAGAACGATAAGGAAAGTTTAATGTTAATTAGTCTTGTAAAAGTGAGTATTTGCTGCTGCCATTGGTGGTGTGTGTTTATAAACTTATCTATCTGAGAAAAATCCTAAAATATTAGACTGATTTGGGTTGGAAGGACCTTAAAGCTCATTTGTTCCCCCTCCTGCCATGGGGACACCTTCCACTATCCCAGGGATCCCAACCTGGCCTTGGACACTCCCAGGGATCCAGGGGCAGCCACAGCTTCTCTGTCCAACCTGTGCCAGGGCCTGCCCACCCTCCCAGCCAGCAATCCCTTCCTAAAATAATCAAATTACGAAATCTCTTCCTAAAAATAATAAAATCACCTCCAAATCAGGCTTCGAAGATTCTCAGATCCAACAGAGAAAGAACCAAATCGTTTATTTAAAGCTGCTTTTTTATTAACACCTTTAAGCACCTGATTAACACCTTTTATCAACACCTTTAGTAACTATTAAAATATTTGGAAGCTGATGCAGGAATTTGGGATATTTGGGGCTAATTTCATGAAAATAAAGCAAGAGCTTTGGCACAGGAGGGGATGCTGAACCATTGGAGAGAAACCCATGGGAATACTTACCTGTTATGTGGCTTCCCAGATATTTAGGGAGAGACTTTCAGCCTGTGGAGATCAGAGCAGCTCCATCTGAACCAGCCATTCCAGGCAGAGCCACTGAGAGCACCAGAATTCCAAGTTCAAGGGTTGTTTCCTCAGCACCACAGTCAGTGAATTTAATATTGAAAAGAAAGTGGAAAAACTCGGGGGGTTTTGTCTTGTTGGTTTTATTTCCCCCGGTGTTTTCTCTCCCCCTCTGGCTCCGAGGTTGTCACACATCCCAGTAATTTGTATTCAGTCAGGAAGTTTGGCAGATGTGGTAATTTGGAAGCTCCTTGTGAAGATGATCCAGTGTTTACTCTGCTATGACTGAAAAGGCTCCAAATGAAAGCATAATCCAGAAAATAGGCCTTGAGTGATGTCATTATCCATTTAAATGATGCCCTCAAATGCCAGGCTACAAATGAAGACCTAAAGGGAGGGGAAAGCTGCGGGATTTTCATGGAATAACCCAACAAAGATGTTTCTAAAAGGGAATGTCTTTGTGATGGAGACACCCTGACCCTGTAAGAGCAGAGCAGTGACCCACAGAGAAAGAGAGGGAGTCAAATTAATCAATCCTGCCATTAAATACCTTCCTGGCCCTCATATTTGCACAGTGTTGGGGTGTCTGTGTGGGATTTGGATACAGCTCTGCTCTGGGGGGACCAGGGACAGGACCCTGGAGTGGCCTGGAGTTGTGTCAGGGGAATTTTAGGTTGGATCTCAGGACAAGGCTCTTCCCCCAGAGGGTGGTTGGCACTGAACAGGCTCCCCAGGGCAGTGGGCACAGCCCCAAGGCTGCCAGAGCTCCAGGAGGGTTGGGATGATCCTCTGGAACCTCTTGGGGCTGGGCCTGGGCAGGGCTGAGAGTTGGACTGGGTGGTCCTTGTGGGTCCCTCCCAGCTGAGCAGATTGTGGGATTCTGTGTCCAGCAGCTCCACCAGACAGGAGGGGTTTGGATCTGCTGATGAAGATGCACAAACGTGTGGGCTGGACGTGGAGAATCGTGGAATCATGGAATGGTTTGGGTTGGAAGGATCTTAAAGCCCATCCAGTTCCACCCCCTGCCAAGGGCAGGGACACCAGCTGGGATTTCTGACCCTTTCCTTCCCTGTGTGAATCAAAGGGAAAGCATCAGCTGGAACAAAGGGAGTGAGGGGAAATGCTCTTCAGGAGGTGTCAGGGAATAATCAAATGGGATCCTTTATTCAGCATTTATTTGGGAAAAAGAAAACAAGAAGGAATTCTGTCATCCAGGCTGGAAGAACATGGAAACAGCGAGGAAGACAAGCCAGTTCCCTCATGAGGTGCAGGAACAGAGGGAAATCCAAGGTTTAGGCACCTCCAAATGCTAACCCAGCCCCAGTATGGGAATGCTGCAGGCAGGAGACATTTGATTCTGGATGTGCTGGAGGAGGAACAGAAAACCAGGAATGGCTGGGGGATGCCTTGGAAACTCTCTGGGATAAGAAAGCTCACATTTGAGGGGCTGAGAATTTGGGCAGAATGGTCTAAAAAGGGGGCAAATAACAGTTATAGATCTGTGGGGGTAAAGGGAAACAGGGAGAAAAGGGAGTTGGGAAGAGGGTGAGGAAGATGAGAGTCAAATCAAGGCTGAAAAGAATTCACTTCCCTCACCAGCTGCCAGAATAAAAGCTGTCCCTTCCTCCCCCAGGAAGCACCGAGTTTTTGTGGCTTTTGGGAGATTTGTGCCCATTTTTCCACACACCCACCCAGTTAACCAGCCCCTAAACAATCCTGGGAGCTGCAGGACACAATCTGCATCAGCCAGGCAGATTTTCTCCCTGCATGTTCCCCAAATCCAATTGATGCAGTTAATGGAAAGGTGAGAATCCACCAAAGAGCAGCTTTGCCTCCTAATTAAACCCAATTAGAATATCTTTATTATTGAAAAGCCCCCTGCTATTTCCTATTTCCTTCATGATTTCAGAAAAATGCTAAAAATGCTGAATGCCTTCCCTCATTTTCCCATTCCTGGAAATCCTTTGGTGCTGTGTAGGGAAAAGGGGTTACCTGGAGCACAATCCCGGCAGAACAAGTGACACAAATTGTCCCTTTGTCTCTGATGGAGGAATTTTGGGGTTCCACACCTCCAAAAAGCTCCCTGAGCCAGTTCTTAAGCTGGTTTGAATCTCTGATCACAGTGGGACCAGTTCCATCTGATTTCCCACATTCCAGACTCAGCTCTGTGGACGAGGTGTCAGAGTTCAGCTATTTTTGTCCCTCAGGATCTCCAGGATCTCCCCCATCTCCTCCAGATCCCTCCTTTAGGGCTCTGCTCGAGCATCTTTTTTATTGGTAGCTGATTTAAACCAAACCAGCCCCAAACCCACATTCTTTGTCTGTTTTAACACCCCAAAATTAACTTGATTAGGCGGTTGGAGAAGATCCCAAGCCCAACCTCATCCCAACCTCCTTCCAGGGAGTTCTAGAGAGCAACCACCTGGAGCAGCAACACATGAGGGAGAGGAAAAGATCGAAATGGGAGTTTTGACTGCTTGTTTTGTGTTTCTCTTGCCCTGATTGACATGTTGTGCTTTAGAAGAACATTAAGCTGTGACTCTTTTTTGAGCAGCAGATTTTTATGAAGCTTTCGATGCAACTTTATTCCCTTGGGTGGCTCAGTGAGAGGGGGAGAAGAACAGGATGGATTAGGGGGAATCGCCTCCATAATTTCAGTGTGTTTTATGGTGCCACCATTCATTCCTTGAGCTCTGATTTCTTTAACCATTTCTGAGCTCGATTTTCCTCTTTCACCTCAAGGAATAAATGATCTAAATGCAGGTACATTGTCTGCTGATTTTTTTTTTAGTTTAGCTTCTCACCCTGCCTTGGGGTTACACATTTCTGGCATGGAGTTACACTTGGCCTAAGCAGGAATTCTGAGGGTTAAAAGAAGCTGAAATCCAATGGTTTCTGTTCCTAATAACTTAGGGATCTGTCTCTGCTCTGCTCAAACACTGGAATTGTGTGTGGTTGTTTCTGCTCCCACCATATTTATAATCAGGGACAGACTCCCCTTTCCTCAGTGATTTCCTTTCCCTTGATTCTTTGATTTTTATTTTCTTTAACCATTTCTGAGCTCCCAGCCAGGGTTTCCCTCTTTCATCTCAAGGAATAAATGATCTAAATGCAGGCACATTGTCTTTTTATTTCTGGAATGAAGTTACACTTGTCCTAAACAGGAATTCTGAGGGATAAAAGAAGCTGAAATCCAATGATTTCTGTCCTAAATGATTCAGAGATCAAACTACTCATCTCAAACACTGGAATTGTGTGGCTGTTTCTCCAGGACTCAGCTCCCTCTCTGTATTTATAATCAGGGACAGACTCTTCTTCCCTTTCATCAGTGACTTCTTTTCCCTTCATTCCTTGATTTTCATTGTCTTTAACCACTTCTGAGCTCGATTTCCCTCTTTCATCTCAAGGCATAAACCATCTCAATGCAGTCACACTGTCCTTTTTTTTATTATTTTCTCTATTTTGTCTGGTTTTTTCTCAGCTGGGCATCGTTCACCGGGGTGTCTGAGCCCTTCAAGCAGCAACAGCGACGAGGTGGAAGGATCAAAAGGCAGAGCGAGCAGAGGAAGGGGCAGAGGTGGCTCCAGCAGATGAAAACAGGTGGCTGACAGATGATATTTGACAGCTCGTGAGTGGCTCCAGCGACGCCACAAGCAGGCGAGCCGTGTCGTTCTCACCCGGGTTTCAGGCAGGAAACAGCTTTGCTGGAAGCAGGCGAAACAAAAAGGGAAAAAAAAAAAATAATAATAAGGAGAGGGAAAAGAGGCTGTCAGAGAGTCGGAATTTGTCTTGTGAAGTCTCTGTAGCGTTCCCCGGGCTTTTCATTTACACATCACATTCTTTCCTGGGCTGTCTCGCTTCCCCTCCGCTGTTTTAGCACCGTGCAGGCTGAACAGGGAGCTGTTCCTGGGATAAAACAAGCAGATTTTTCTCTTTTACATGCAACAACTCCCCTCCTCGAGGCCATTTTACAATCGGGAGGCTCCTTGGAGCCCTTCTTTGATTTATTGTGCCGTGTCCCCGATAAATTCCAACAAGAGCAGCCTCTCCAAAACCCTTTTTTCTTCCCCAAAACCCCTCCTTTTTTTTTTTTTTTTTTTTAACATCCTCAAGGCTTTAGATTTAAATCTTTAAATTTAAATCTTTAAATTTAAATCTGCATCAGATTTAAATGCATCTGCCTCTTTGCCCAGCACTGATTGAGCTCCACATTTTTCTGCCATTACAGCAACAATTCATTTAGGAACATTTCCCGTTGGAGCACATGGAGTGGTTAATGTGGTACAACTGAGCTGCTGGAATTCCTCAGGAATGATGATGGAAACTGGTTTGGGGGTTTTTTTGGGGGGCAGCTCTGTCTTCCCTGCGTGAGTTTGAGGAGTTATGAAAACAAACAAACAACCCCCTGTGGTAAAGCAGCTTAAAAAAACATTAGAGGAGTCTAAAAAAAATATAAATAATCCCTATTTCTGTAAGTGAAGCGGAGCAGTAAATAATTCCCACTCCCCAGGGGTGGGCAAGTGTAAACAAGGAAGAGAGGAGGTTTGGGGAGTGATTTTGGGTTCATCAGCTTAGCAGGGCCAGGCAGGCCAATTTTTTTCTGAGGCTGGTGGTTAAAAGTGGTGTTAATCCTGATGGGATGTTCCAGAGAAGGTCACAGGAGGTCCCCGTTGGAAATGAGGCAATTGTTGGGAGATCTCGTGTTTCTCTCTCATTTCTTCCCTCAATACAAAGGTATTGTTAAAACAAAATAAAAATTGAAGAGTTATGTGGCAATGCCAAAGAGAAATCAGGTGGGATGAAGAGCAGGGCTGCAGATGGAGCACAAGATTTCAGGATCACCCCTGTAATTCTGTGCATTAATGAGCATTATGGTCGTATTTAATGACAAATTACACTTCTAGTGGTCCACTGTGGGTAAATATTATCCAGAAAAAGCCATGCCAGGGGGAAATCTCCCAGAATCTCAGCTTTGGGGCATTCCCTGTGGGGCTGTGCACATCCAGAGGGCTGCAATGCTGCCAGGACTTCCCAAACTGCTGATTTTCCCCTCTCTTCTGGGAAGAGTTTCGTGGGCTGTTGTGCTGCCAGCAGAACCTCATCCCCTGCCCTGTGAAAACCAAAGTCTGGCAATAGCAAAGAGGGGAGATAAACAGACTTTGTGATATGATGGACATGGGGCAGCATCAGGAGCTGTGACAACCTCCCTCCTGACCATCCCCTGGCCAGAAAAGCATCTCTGAGGGTGAAAATAAGCTGTTTTTAAAGCAGGGCCGTCAACTTCAGGTTTTTTAACACCAGAGAGAAGAAAAAAAAACCAATTTTGTTGCTTGTTTACAACTTTCAGACCTTTCCAGACTCATCTCCCCCTTGTCCTTCTCCAGGTGGGTAAGGGAGATACCCCAGCCCTGAGGTGATGATTGTGGGACAGGGTTGGAATTAAACCCGTAAAAATCAGCGAATCACCTTCCACACCATTCCCTGGACCTCAAATCCTCGGGAAGAGATTATCCAAAGAAAGTGGCAGATCAGCTGGGGGTGTTCCAGCAGTGCCTTGGGATCTACTGGAGATAAAAAGGACACCAAAAGACCCTTCAATTATTAAAGCTTTTCAAGCCACTCTGATTTTCCTGGGGATTGCTGTTGATCTCATCCATGAAAAGCAGATTTTCCAAGAGGATTTTCCCCCTGGGAAGAGAGTTCTTGTTATGCTTCAATCCTGTCTCTGCCACAGCTTTCCAGGTTGGAGCTCCAGGATCCCTGGGGAGGTGACTTGGACTGATCCAGCTGCTCAAGGAGGAGGAAGGACCTGTTAAAACACTCAGAGAGCTGCTCAGGGTCTGTGTTTTGGTTTGGGAAAGGGAATTCTGGAGCACATGGAGTCAGGAAAGGGGCTGGTGCCACTCACCCTGTGATGGATGGAGCAGCAGGGCTGATTTATGGCCACCAGTGTCACACAGACACTTGCCCTTGTCCCCAGGCTGGGAAAGGCTGGGAGGATAAAGGAAATTAATGGCAAAGTGCTGCTGCCACAGAAATAATCACCTTCCAGAGATGTAAACACAAATCGTTTTTCCCTCATCCCTCTCGTGCACCTGCAAGAAAGGGGGCTGGATTTTCAGGATGGCACTCCCAGGGCTGGGAACACAGGCCATGGGTTTCACCCTGAGGGTCAGATCTACAGCTCTGGTCACTGCAGGACCCTTTGGGTGCTGGAAAAATCCTACAAATCTGATATTGGTGGTGAGATGGCCCAACCAGTGCAGTGGCACAGCGGGTTCTGTGGGGTGGATGCCGCTCTGAGCTGTGCTAAAAAGCAAAATATTGATTTTTCTCTTGTTGAGGGAGCTCTGTTCTATTCTCTGTGTGCAAGGAATGAGGCAGAGAACCCGAGAATAACAATGTTATACGGTCCTGAAATACCACCAGAAACAGCTCCAGCTGGGGTGGATCTGCCCGTGCATCTTCATCTCTTTTCAGTGCTTAATTTTAACCATGGATTTTGTCTCAACACCCATTTTCTGTGCTGTAAAGAAGAGCCAGAGGCTCTCACTAGGTCACTTAATGCAGCCTTTTGTCGTGACCACAACATCTTAAAGCTTCTGAAGGCCCTTCCTAAGGAGCTGAATTATTTCAATTAACAGGGGGGAACAAAACTGGCCTTGTCTTTTCTCTCTAAAATGATTTTCTCTTCCACAAAAATTGGGTTAATGGGGCAAAGTCTCCCACCTCTGGGAGGTGTAATTGAGGTGGTGAAAACATCCAGCCTTTGCTGACATGGGATTTTTCTTTCTCCTCAAGCAAAATAAAGCTTTTGGTGTTGAGGAGAAACACCCATTTATAAGAGCAGGTCAAAGTGTCAATTCAACCAAGTCCTTTCCTTTGGAAACACAAATTCCTGCTTGGCTTTGGCCACACTGGGAGGTTCAAAGACATGGAGATTCCACACAAGGTCCCTCAGATCCACCTATGGATCCTACAGCAGACAGAGGAAAAATGTGGGATATTCAGCGATGCCAAAAATCACTTCCACGCTGATCCCACAACTTCCTATCAGACCTGAGCTTTGGGAAAAGTCTGGCTTTGGGAATCTGGTTCTTTTCTACATCCTCTCCTTATGTCAATACAAGAAGAGTTTTCAATATACCCTTTTAATTTCTGGTCTGAAAAAATGGGATCCCAGGCTGGGAGGCTTTAAGCAGAAAGGGAGCCTTGGATAAAACAACTTCCCTATGGAAATGCAATCCCCCCATGCAATTTTCATGGATCACATCCATCCTCGAGGGCAAAGAGTGTTATCAGCAGCAGGAATGTGACAGCAGATTGTTGTTGATACTGGACATGTTAGAGAAAAACAATATGGGAGGTGAAAATGAAACCCTTTGGGACACCTTGGTTTGGACATTAAAAAAAAACAGGGAATCCTGTTTTAAAATCCCAGGGTGGTTTGGGTTGGAAAGGACCTTAAAGCTCATCCGGTTCCACCCCCTGCCATGGGCAGGGACACCTTCCACCAGCCCAGGGTGCTCCAACCTGGCCTTGGACACTTCCAGGGATCCAGGGGCAGCCACAGCTTCTCTGTCCAACCTGTGCCAGGGCCTGCCCACCCTCCCAGCCAGCAATTCCTTCCTGATATCCATCTAACCCTATCCTCTTTCAGTGGAGGCCTGAAGATGTCCCTCAAGTTCTCCTTCCCACCCCACAACCCATTCCCAGGGTGTTCCCCTCCGGTGCAGGGAATTCTGACGGCCGAGATATCGCCCGGAGAGCAGCGAAGGATTCCGAGGTGACAGATGAGCCTCACCCGAGCTGACACAGCCCAAAATGGAGCTGCTGGGGCTGTTAATCTGTGACAATTTCAGGAGCAGCAGAGCACGTGATTTCCAGCCCCAATAACTCGAAAACAAGTTGTGCCTTCTGTTTGAATGTCAATAAAGACGTGACCCCCGGGAACAGATGTTGCTGTCTTCCCTGAGATCTCCTCCCTGCGTACAAATCTGGGGGAGACTCCAGTGACTCTGGAAATACATTTGTCTTCATGGAGGTTCAGCTTGTGAGATCTTGATTTATTAATAGGGGGTTTGTCCTGCTTGCAGGAGGTGGGAAAGGCTGCCCTGGAGTCACCACCCTTGGAAGTGTTGGAAAAAACACGTGGATGTGGCACTTGAGGACATGGGGTGGTGGTGACTTGATCTTAGAGGTCTTTCCCAACCTTAATTACTCTGTGCAGTGATTTTAAGTCTGACTTAAGCAAGGCCAGAGCCTTGTCTTTTTAGTGAGGGGTTCTTATCCAGTCATCTACAGAGCTCCCTGTGGTGGGAAGGGTTTTGTTCTGCCCTGTGCCACAAAAAAACCCCCAGAATTAGCCCATTTTGAGTGAATATTTAACATCTCTTAACCAGCATCTTCAGTGCCCCCAGTGTCATCAAAGCAGTGCCAGTGGAGGGAGTTTATAATTGTGATTGTAACCAATTTTCTCAGATGTTCTGAGGAAATCAGGGTTCATCCCTCACCTTCCGCTCTCCCTGTTTAACTCAGGGTTATCACCAGGGAATTAACCCAGGGAATCACTGGAATGGGCTGGTTTCCAGGTTGCTGCCACTTTTTAGCTGCTTTTCCCACTCCTAAAACCTTCCAGCAGTTTGTCCTCTCTCTGTGGCTCTGTCAGAGCCAAACACACCCCACTCAAACCCCACTTCCTGCTGCAATCTCCAGTTTATCGGAGGCAAAAAGCGGTAGCAGCCTGGAAACCACCACAGAGGGTCTGGGGAACCCCCTCCCTTCCCACTGCAAACACCCTTGGAACTCCAACAAACTGGGGATTTCAGGCAGTGAACTCCTTGATGTGCCCCTGGAATCAGCCCATGGATCCAGCTTGTCCAGGTCCCTCTGCAGAGCCCTCCTGCCTTCCAGCACATCCACATCCCTCCAGCTTGGTGTCATCTGCACATTTGCTGATGGTGGACTCAATGCCCTCATCTAAATCGTCCATAAAGATGTTAAACAGGACTGGGCCCAGCACTGATCCCTGGGGACACCACTGGTGACTGGATCCCATTGGATGCAGCCCCATTCACCACCACTCTCTGGGCCCTCCAGCCAGTTCCTCACCCAGCACAGAGTGCCCTGTCCAATCCTTTTCCATGAGTGTCCCAGGGGAGATGGTGTCCAAGGCTGTGCTGAAGCCTAGACAGACCCATCCACAGCCTGCCCCTCATCCACCCACCAGGCAGTCACCTGGTCACAAAAGGAGATCAGAACTTCCTCTGCTTCCAAGAGGACGTGGAAAAATGAGACAGCTCCGAGTCAGATACAGTTGGGGCCACCCCAGGAGCTGAAAACTCCTCACAGTGGCTGAGCTAATTACAGAGAAGGCAGCAAATAAGTGTTCACCAGCACAGCTTTGTAAATGGGCAGAGCAGGGCAGATGTACAGGCTGGCTGTTCCACGGCTGAGCGGTGGCTGCAGATTGATTCCAAAGCTGGAGCGGGAGTGGAGCAGCTCAATAACCCTGTAATCAGCCCCTTGCCTCAGTGTTGCCTGATGAAAATTGCTGCTCCAATATCTGTCCTTTCATCCCCTGCTTCCCCCGAGGGGATTTTTTACAGGCCGTGGCAAAGGGAGAGGTTTCTGAAATGGCTGAGCTTTGCCTCCCTTCTGTTTGAAAAGCATCACTGGAGGCACAGTCGGGCTGTGGAGGGAGGCAGGAATTAAAAATATGGGCAGGAGAACTGGTTGGAGCAAAGGCTCCAAGTCTTTGGTGCATTTGGGCACAGAATTCCAGAATGGTTTGGGTTGGAAGGGACCTTAAAGACCAGGGACACCTTCCACCAGCCCAGGTTGCTCCAACCTGGCCTTGGACACTTCCAGGGATCCAGGGGCAGCCACAGCTTCTCTGCCCAACCTGTGTCAGGGCCTGCCCACCCTCCCAGCCAGCAATTCCTTCCCAATATCCCATCTAAATCTCTCCTTTTTCACCTTGAAGCCATTCCCTGTGTCCTGTCCCTCCATGCCTTGTCCCCAGTCCCTCTCCAGCTCTCCTGGAGCCCCTTTAGGCCCTGCAAGGGGCTCTCAGGTCTCCCTGGAGCCTTCTCTTCTCCAGGGGAACCCCCCCAGCTCTCCCAGCCTGGCTCCAGAGCAGAGGGGCTCCAGCCCTGGGATCATCTCCAGGCGTTTCCTCTGGAGCAGCTCCAGCAGCTCCACGTCCTTCTCATGCTGAGGGCTGCAGACAAAGCACCTGAAATCCAACCCTCTTTTTCAGCCCATAGGATCCTGATGTGTATATTTTCCTATAAATCCAGCCCCTCCATGGAGCTCTGGATCTCTTGGACAGAGGTCTCCCACTGGCATTTTCCTCTGGTCAGGAAGGAGCCCCGTGCAGGGAGTAAGTTATGGAAAAGCAACAATTTTGTGCCCCATTTTTCCCCCTCTTCTGAATCCAGATAAATCCCTCCCACATTTCCATGTCCCTGCCACAACAGCCTGTCTCTGGAACATCCAGGGATTTGCTGGATCTCTGCTTCCCACTCATACCTGTCCCCAGAGGTCAGGAAAGCACACAGGGCTGAGTTCTGCCCCGAGGGCTCAGACAGGATTTTGTTCCCCATCCAGTGCTGCTCGGGAGCTGAGGGATGTTTTGCTGCTGATCTTCCCTCCCTGCTCAGGGTTCTGTAGCTCCAAGGTTGGGAGGATTCGCTCCTTGCAGAGCTGGTAATGAATTCACTCCGAGGCTGCAGCGGAGGATTTGAATAAAGTTAAAAAACCACTTTATTAAAACTGAATTTTCACTGAGCTTTCCTTTTTTTTTTTCCCCTCCCTCTATTCAAATGAGTGCAAAAAGCCAATTAAATGCAGGGCTCAGTTTCTCAGGCATTTTTGGATTCCTCCTCAGACGGGGATGAAAAGCGTCGGAACGCAGAGAAATTCAGGGAACTGTCAGAAAATTGGGAGAGGGATTAAAATATCCCCGGATCTGACTCCGTTGTTCCACGTGGCTCCTGAAATCTGCTGCTCCTAAAGCTGCTGCTGCTGCTGGAGCCGAGAGGCAGAGGGTGAAGCTCGGCTTTGATTTACAAAAAGCAAGATACGAGGAAAGATTTTTCCAGACAAGGAGCTTGGACCCTGAGAAACAAAAAGTTTCTGGGTTGACAGAAAGTTGTCCACTGAAAATCGGCTTCTGAAAGTCAAAGAAGAGCTGGTGGTTTGTGGTTGGTTTTTATTCAGGAAAAAATAAAATCCTTAAAATCTGAAGAGAGGGAAACTTGGTGATAATTTTTGCGAGTTTTTGGTTTTAATGTAATTTATATAATTAACATAATTTAATTAATATATTGAATTATATATTAATTATATATCATAGTTAATAATATGAAATAATTAATATAATTAATGCAATTTTGTTTTTAATATAAATCAATAAAAAGGCTCACTTTTGGATCCCACAGTGAGCAGATGTTTGAGGCTGGAGCCAGGCACGGAATCCCAGGATATCTGAGTTGGAAAGGACCCCCAAGGACCATCCAGTCCAACCCCTGGCCCTGCCCAGGCCCATCCCCAGGAGTCACCATGTCCTCCAAACCCCTTCCTGCCACATTCCCCTGGGATTTGCTTCAGGGTTCCAAGGCAGGTGGGACAATTAGAAGAGAAAATCAACGTTCACAGCCCCCCCCCGGCTCTTTCCAGTCTCAATTCCCGCTCAGTGGGAGCTTCCAAACCTCAGCCCTTCCTGCCTTTTTGAGGGAATTCTGTCATCCAGGCTGGAAGAACATGGAAACACCGAGGAAGACAAGCCAGTTCCCTCATGGGGTGTAGGAGCAGAGGGAAATCCGAGGTTTAGGCACTTCCAAATGCTAATCCAGCCCCAGTGTGGGAATGCTGCAGGCAGGAGACATTGGATTCTGGATGTGCTGGAGGAGGAACAGAAAACCAGGGCTGGCTGGGGGAGTTTGGGGAGATTTCTGCTCTGTCCATGTCCCAAGGCTGGACCAAACCCACCTGAATTAGGGGAGGAGCAGGAAGATGAGAATCCCATTGACAGGGCAGCCACTCTGCCCCCTGAGCTAATTGGGGGTGGTTGTAAGTGCAAATCTCCAGGCCAGGAACAGCTGCAAATTCCTCTGGGATCTCCTCCAGAGCGGAGCTCTTCATAAAATCATCAATTCACAGGATGATTTGGGTTGGAAGGGACTTTAAAATCATCCAGTGCCACCCCCTGCCACGGGCAGGGACACCTTCCACCAGCCCAGGATGCTCCAACCTGGCCTTGGACACTTCCAAGGATGAGCCATTCCCAAAAATCCTGGTTGCCCAGCCTTTTCCTCCTGCACTGTGAGGTGACCGACCCAATTCTCCCCATGGAAAAGGCCACCCCGGAGATTCACATAATGGGAAAAAAAAACCCATCCAAAGGGAATTTTAATAAGCTCCTTTCTGCCTTTCTGCAGCAATTCTTTATTCAAACAGGCTGGGGGAAGGATTTCTGGGAGGAAATCACAGAGGATAAATTACAATGAAGAGCTGATTCAAGAAGAGATAAAGGGTTTTTAATAAATTAGAACCTTCCTGCAGAAGGACTTCAGCAAAATGAAGTTGTGATGGTGCTGAGCCCATCCTGCCTTCTGATCATTTCCCACCTGTGAATAGGAGATTAAATAAAGATTAGTGGAATGAGAGAGAAAGAGAACAGGGGCAGTCAAGGTTCAAACACGGAAGAAAAGCACAGTGACAATAAAAAATCATGTTAACACCAGAAAATACATCATTTTTATGGCTCCCTGCCTCCTACACCCAAAATTCCATGACTTGGATCTTGGTCAGCCAACACTTGGAGTTTTGATATTAAATTTTCAAGCTGTGTGGTTGAACACACCCCCAAAAATCCCCCAGTTTGGTCGTGTCCTTTGCCTGGATAAATGGAATTTTCAGCTTGGCTTTCCAGGGGAACTGATATTTATAAATTCAGAATTTGCTTTCTAAATCTGTTGCCTCCAAGAGAAGTCTGGAGTAGAGTCAGGAATGGCTGGATGGTGGGAAAGGTGCTCAGGGTGAGCTCACTGGGTAAATAAACAGAGAATTTGGGATATAAAAAATATAGAATTGAGGATATAAGAAGGTTTTTGCCCTTTTGGGAATAAAATCCATCAGGGAACTGCCCCGTGAGGATTTTAATGCTTCAAAATTTAAGGCTTAAAAAATTGCCTTTCCCAACTCAGAAGGAAAAAGTGGAAATGTCCAAACTGAACAAAGAAATCCAAATGAATTTGTTTTAGGGAGAACATGAATATAATATTCATTATTCAGAAATTCAAACAACACCAATTTGGGGTCGTTTCACACAAAACACGAGATGAAACAGGAATAGAAAATGCCTTGTGCCCAAATTCACTGCAGCCATTAATAAATGCCAAACCCCATAAGATAAAGGGAGTCAGCACAAATGATAAAAAATTAATCTTAATTGTTTTCATCACTTTTTTTTTTTTTTCTTTTCCCCTGAGAAAATCACTGAAATTGGCTCTCATGGAATATTTATGGAGGGAATCCCAGATTTCCTACTGGAAAACTGGTTTTTTTTTAATCTGTGAATTTTTACCCAATTATCCATGAATAAGAGAAAGTAGCTGATTGATGGAACTCTGGGAATCTCCATCCATCAATCCAAGCTTCCCTGGCCTATCATAACATAATCATGAGGAATAAATAATGTTTAATGATCTTATTTCTCCCATTCCTTCGCTATTTGACTAATCCAGTCCTACACAAGTAGAGGGATATTTCTCCTGGAGAAATGAAAGGCTTGGATGTTGCTGGAGAATTGCTGCTGGAGCTGATAATTCACTTTATAAACACCTTTTCCACCTATTTTCAGTGAAAACCTTCTTAAATACACATTATTTACCTCCCTCTTGGGTTGAAGTGTTACAGTCACTGGACAGAGAAATGAAAAGAGGATAAATACAGAGATTTTATAAAGGAAAAGGAAGGAGTGGAATGATTCCCAAACAATTCTTATCTTGTTCTTTCTAAATAATTCTTTTATTATTATTTCTAAACCAAAATTAAATTAAAAATAATTCTTTTGTTGTTCTTTCTAGAGCAAAACCCCCTCACTTTAATATATTAATGAGGGTTCCCTGGTGAAGTGAGTCATGTTCTTGAAACTCCACCATCACCTGATTTTACTGCTCGTGGTTTCTATTGAATTTATTTATTTATTTTGATTAATTTTGGCCAGTGATCAGCAATTTAGAGAAATATTTACCTAATTTTACTTTAATTTTAGTTGTTATGAATTCTAGTGGTGGTTTTTTTTCCTGATGTCAAGCTGGAAAGGGCCAAACCCCCAATAAACACAACCTGCCTTAAATCTATTTGGAGAACTATCAAACCATTAACATCCACATCTGGTTGTGCCTCGAAAGAAGTGGAGAAATAAATTTTTATTCTTTTATTAATTCGGTGTTTTGTTGTAGGAACAAAAAAATCTCTTAAAAAGAGGTCTAAATAAACTGAATTTTCAGGTGTACACCTGAATAAACCCTGAAAAGGAATAAACCCTCTGCTAGCCTGGCCAGCCACGATCACTGTCAGCTTATTAATCACATTTTGAGAAAGAAATAAAATATTTAAGACAATGCCTGAAAGCAATAATTAAGATTTGAGTTTTAGGAGTATTAAATATAGACCAGGGGGGAAAAAAAAAATGGCATCTACGCCTCCATGTCCGGGAGATAAAGTGATAAAACACGGGGGAAAGAATAATTAGGGATAAACTTGCCATAAATCTGCATGTCATCTGCATGAAAAGGGATTTCTTATCCATGTCTTCGGATCATCTCAGGCAGGGGAAGGCTGAATAAAGATGGGGAACCCTGTGGGGCATCAGAGGGTTGGGTGGAATCCAAGAGGGTCAGAAAATCAGGGAATGGGGGGGGAATAAAAAGAGAGGCCAGAAGGGAACGAGGAGCTGCTTGTGGCCACTCCTCAGGATGGTTCTCAGGGAAGGGTTTTCTCTAAAGAGGTTTGTTTTTAAGTGGTCCACGTGTTGCTATTTTGGCCAGTGAGCAGAAACTTGGGGAAATATTTACTTAATTAAAAAAAAGAAAAAGAAAAGAAAAAGAAAAAAAAGTGTCCTATTATTGGTTGGTGATGTCCCCAAATCCCCTGTTGGGCACCTCACTGGTGGGTTACCAGTTAAGAACAAATCTGGGAGTGTTGGGCTGATCCCAGTGAGGAAGATCTTCCATCAGTGCCTGTCCTCGAGCTGCAGGGAATGATCTCCCGTGTCAGAGCTTGGGAACAAACCACAGAGTCACAGAATCCCAGACCCTGCTGAGTTGGGAGGGACCCCCAGGACCATCCAGTCCAACCCTCAGCCCTGCCCAGGCCCAGCCCCAAAAGGTTCCAGAGGATCTTCCCACCCCTCCTGGAGCTCTGGCAGCCTTGGGGCCGTGCCCACTGCCCTGGGGAGCCTGTTCAGTGCCAACCACCCTCTGGGGGAAGAGCCTTGTCCTGAGATCCAACCTAAAATTCCCCTGACACAACTCCAGGCCATGTCCCTGGTCCCCACAGAGCAGAGCTCAGGGCCTGCCCCTCTTCTGCCCCTCATGAGGAATTTGGACCTTCTCCAAAACTATTTAGGAGTCAAATCCCTCCCCAAGAAGCTTCAGTACCCCTCCTGTGTGATTGACACCAACAGGGGACCCGACTGACTCTTTGTCATCCCCTGTTGTGGGCTCTGAGCTGGGCTTGGTGTTTGGACACCACCGCGTGAGAAGACACCCAAGTCGCTGCCCGTGGAGAAGGAGTGTGGGAAAAATGAAACCCTGAGGTTGTCCTGGCTGTGAGTGACTCCCTCCTGCATCTCCTTCCCACTCCTGGAACGGGGAACAAAGGCAACAGTCGGGCAGCAGTGAAGGTGGTGAAGGGTTTGGGGAGTCGGTCACAGCAGGAGGGGCTGAGGGAGCTGGGGGGGCTCAGCCTGGAGAAAAGGAGGCTCAGGGGGGACCTTCTGGCTCTGCAATCCCTGCCAGGAGGGGGGAGCCGGGGGGGGTCGGGCTCTGCTCCCAGGGAACAGGGACAGGAGGAGAGGGAACGGCTCCAGCTGGGCCAGGGGAGGCTCAGGTGGGACAGCAGCAGGAATTTCTGCCTGGAAAGGGTGGTCAGGCCCTGGCAGGGGCTGCCCAGGGAGGTTTGGAGTGCCCAGCCCTGGAGGTGTCCAAGGCAGGCCTGGCCGTGGCACTCAGTGCTCTGGGCTGGGGACAAGGTGGGGATGGGCACAGGGGGATCCATGGGCTGGGAGGGCTTTTCCAGCCTCTGGGATTTTATTCCCTGATTCCCTGATGAGCAAACATCCTGGCAGGAACCCTTAGGTCAGAAATCCAGGGAATTTGGCTTCCTTGTCCAAGGAATTCCAGCTTTAAATCAGCAAAGCACTCCAGCATTCCAGAGCAGGAATTCCAAGTTTAAGTGCTGGTTAAGGGGCAAAGTTAATTTGTAGTCATTTTATTAACAATGCCTTGTGCATAATTTCGGTGTGAAGTTCGAAATGTTTTTGATTAATTCAAACCAATCCACTCTGCACCAACACCATTAATTAAAATAATTACCTGCTCACCTTTCATTAACGATGCTTGTTCTGCTCCCTCTCCTGGACCACAAACAGGTTGTTTAGGTGGTGTAAATCCTACCAGGAGTGGCAGTAAATTAATTTAAACCCCGGAGAATCTGGCCCAGGCTGCTGAGACAAATTTTTAGGAAGCTCTGGTGCGGGTGGGTCACAGCTGGGCTGGTTAAAGAGCAACCAAAGCTGGCTGGAGGGAATCCAGAATAAGCTGATTACCCAGGAGGGGCCTGAAAACACATAAATCATGTGCTCAAAGCTTTGTGCTGGGGGTTTTAACAGCCTTATCTCCCAGCTCCAGCAAGCCAGGCCCTGGTGGGAAAACCCACTAAATGATTGTAAAGTGGAATGGGAATCTCAGGAATTATTGCTGGTGTTGAGGATTTATGAAATGGGCCTGGAGGAGAGAACTCAGGGCAAAAGGGGCTGGAGCACTAAGTCATCAACCACCCCCAGGGATCCTCGTGGAACACAGAGCTAAAGGGGTATAAAAACTCACCACCCCTCAAAACCCTCCCTCAATTCCCCTCAACCCCCTCCTTTAAATTGGGCATAAAAAGTGTTTTCTGATCCCACTCAGAAAACTTACCAAACTTCCCCCCCCTCACACACACACACACTGATATTCCCTCAGGAACTCAGCTAAAGGATTTTCTAATTCCTAGCCCAGAACTTCTCCTGACCTGCTCAAGCACCAATAGTTCTTGTCTCAGCATTTTTCTGTGTGTTAAATAACTCCATTCCCTTCTGGGTTCTGTTGTGCTTTGGTTTGTTTCATTCCCCCCTCTGGGTATATTTATTAATATTCATTCCCCTTTCATTCTGAAAAAAAAGCCAATATCCAGAAGACCTGAGGAGGGATGGATTTTCCATGTGTGCTCTGCTTCCAGGGGAGATTTCCAAGCATGCCCAGGGCCAGGACCGCTTGGTTTAACAACAGGAATGATTTCTGATCTATCTGACTGTCAATTTGGCCTAATTAACAGAGTTAAAGTTTCCTGGGGATCTACCACCCACCAGGCTTGGGTTGATCTAAGGCTGCCAGAGCTCCAGGAGGGTTTGGATGAGGCTCTGAGGGACAGGGTGGGATTGTTGAGGTGTCCTAGGTAGGCAGGGCCAGGGGCTGGACTGGATGATCCTTGGGAGTCCCTTCCAACTCAGGGGATTCTGGGATTCTCCCACCAAAAAAATATGTCATTCCTGATGGTGGGTGACCAGGAATGTGGAGGGTTCCCCTTTCTCATCCCAGCAATGAGCAGAGACCTCCTGCATCTCCTTAGACCTTCCTCTGCCAGAACATCCTCAGAACTGCCTGACCAGGAGGGAAATGATTAGAGCAGACCTTAACTAGAATAATATTAATTTTTTTCTTGATTTCTTCCTCTTTTCCCCGTGCTTTCTTTGCCTGTTTCGTGCTCTCCCTGCTCAGATTTGAATCCCTCTGTGGCCGGGAAGATCTTTGTTCTCTGCATGTCTTTGTAGTGCCTGGCACACGCAGTCCTGTGCCAGTTTTTTTGCCTTTCTGTGGGTGTGCTCCCATATTAAAGCCTCCCATTCAAAGCCTGGATCCTCATCATGTCAGAGAAGAGAGCAGAAAGTACCCCTTGAAAAGAAAAGAAGAACATAAACCCCATTCCTGGGTGAGAAGGAGGTGGTCAGATCTCTGCAAGCACCCCTTGGACAAGGTGAAACAAAGGCACTGTTGTTAGGGAAACCACTGTCTCCTCAGTGACTCAAATCACATCAGGAATCAAGGCTGCTTTGAATATTCCAGTGGTTTGGTTTTCTTTTCCCTCCCTTCACAACAACGCCCAACCGAGGACCTGGAGTAAAATTTTTCCCTGGGAAGGTTTTGGGTGAGATTTGACCTTTTCTTGTTTTGTGAAACAGCTGGAGAAGGTGGGAAAGGTGGGAGGGCAGGAAGGGCAGGGGGGAGTTTCATCCTCGTGGGAGAGTTTGCAGAGTGTTTCTGCTCCCATTGAGATTTCCTGCTCCCTTTGGAATTTCATTTAAAACATGGATAACCCACAAATGCCCTTCCCTGGAAGTGTCCAAGACCAGGTTGGATGGGCTTGGAGCAACCTGGGCTGGTGGAAGGTGTCCCTGCCCGTGGCAGGGGATGGAATGGGATGATCTGAAAGGTTCTTTCCAAACCAAACCATTCCAGGACTCTCTTTTGATATCATATTCCTATAATGTGCTCATTTGTGCTGTAATTTCCTGTTAAACCATGCTCACAGCTCCCCCATGGGATGACCTTCCCAGGAATCCAAGTCCCAAGGCACCCAAACCCACTGAGAGATTTATTGTCTCCACAAGTACCTCACTCATGTTTCCAGTGCTAATGGTTTTTATGGAATTCCCCCCAAAATATTGAGGCTGGAAGGGATCTCTGGGGTTGCCCAGATTAGATCAGGTCCCTCAGGGATTTGTCCAGTCGATTTTGAGTCTCTCTGAAATACTTCTCAGACTCTGCAGTTCTTTGCTCTAGTTTTTGACCACCTTCATGATGAAAAATAAATAATATTTATCCCAATTATGATACAACATCCCATCATGATTCCTCATCCCAGAGAAGCTGTGGCTGCCCCTGGATCCCTGGAAGTGTCCAAGGCCAGGTTGGAGCACCCTGGGTTAGTGGAAGATGTCCCTGCCCATGGCATGGGGTTGGAATGAGATGATCCTTAAGGTCCCTCCCAACCCCAACCTTTCCACATCCTCTTTACAGTGTACAAATTATCTGCTTTAATTATTTACCCACATCTATTTAGAGCCACTTCAACGCTTAGAAAAGGCAGGAACCACATGGAGTTCAAGGAGAAAGGATTTTTGGGAACGAATGTGTGTCACACAATTCCTGTCTGTGGTTTGTGTCCTCCCCGAGGACAAAGGACAGGGACAGACACGACCCTGGACCTGCAACCCCCCCTTTGGCTTTGTCACTTGGTGACCAGCAGCAAACAGCCTCAAGCTGCAGCAGGGGAGGTTTAGGATGGATATCAGGGAAAATGCCTTCATGGAAAGGGTGGTCAGGCACTGGAACGAGCTGCCCAGGGCAGGGCTGGAGTGCCCACCCCTGGAGGGATTTAAAAGCCCTGTGGATGTGACACTTGGGGACAGGAGTGGCCTCGGCAGTGCTGGGGGAACAGCTGGATAATCTTGGAGGGCTCTTCCGACCTGAATGATCCCCTGTTGGTTCTTGTCTTCCTGAAATGTTTCGTGGAAGGCAGAAAAGGAGAAAATAACCCCCACCCCAGCAGTTCTGCCCACCCTGCTCAGCGTGCGCTGCTCGGGACTCCCCACGGGTCCCTCCTTTCCCGAGACTTGGCTTTGCAAACTCTCCAGCGGGTTAAATTAACTCAACTCACAGAATCCTTACCCAGGCCGCTCCCTGGAGCTCGGGATGGAGCGGCCAAGCCTCCAAAGCTGCCCGATGAAGCATCCCAGGAATTCGGAGCAGGTCCCTGCGCGGGCAGCGCCGATGGCAGCGCTCGCCGCGGCTCCTTCGCTCCCCGACGAAAAGCCAATTCCAGGGAACAGCTCATTCATCAGCGGCTGGAATGGCTACAGAGGATGTATCTGCTGCCGTGTTCCAGGGGTTGCTGCAGGAGCTGCGGCTGCTCTTCCCAATAATCGGTGTTTTCAGGGTGTTCCCGCAGCCAGCGCGGGGTCCTGCGGGCTCCCAGGCTCGGTAGAGAACAGTTGTTCTCCATTAATCTGCTCTAATGAAGTTCCTGACCTTCTTCCTCGGGAGAGGGACGAGGCAATTTCCCAAATAAACCTCGCCTCGTGGCCTAATCCTATTTCCCAAATAATCCCGATAACTCACGGAGGAACACTTGCATTCACGTGGGGAAAAAATATGGAGTGGTATCCACACGGACTAACACCCTGAGTAATTACACTCTGGTTCTTAGGACAGTGATTGCCAGCTCTGATTCATGGGCAAAACACAAGAAGTGGACTATTAAATCCCATCAAAATTCATGCAGATGCCTCCAACAAATCTGAGCAGTCATAAAACAAGCAGGCAACGTGGAGGAAAGGGCTTATTTACGGGGCATTAAATAAATCAGGAGATTTAGGGGGATCTTAGAACAAAGTGAGAGCAATTAAATGCCTCAGAATCAGGGATTGGACACTGGGAGTGAAAAATGTGTGAAGAGGGACAGTTAATAGAGGATGTCAGTGTGTGTTTCTGGGGGAGTTAATGGACATGATTAAATCTATTTTTTATCTCTGCCCATAAATCATATTGATCCTCAGGTGCTGAGCTCCACAGCGGTGGGAAAGGAGGGAACAGGCAGGCCTGGAAAGGTTGTAGGGAAAGGAGAGAAAAAAAAGGAGTGGAACAAGGACAGAGAAACTGTTTTTAAGTTTATATCTTAAATTTGAGGGGGAAGGAGATGGGAAGTAAAGACTGAATCGGAGAATCATAGAATGGTTTGGGGTTGGGAGGACCTTGAAAATCATTGAACATAGTAAAGCTTATTGTAATTTAAAGTACTTTCCAACCCCAAAATTCCATGGTTTGGTGGTGAGGGGAGCTGAGCTCATGCTTTGTGATTTGTGGATATTTTTCCATGCTGTGCCATCGAGTGGAACTGCCCCATCCTGCCATTCCCAGACTAAATTCCAACCCTCTCACTGCCCACCTTGTTACATCAGCATCTCAATTCCATTTTCCTCCAGGAAATGGGAGCTGCCAAGTGAAATGGCTGTAAAAAAGCTTCCTAATGAGAAAAAATTAATTATATTGAGCCAGAAGAACACAAGGTGTTTTATTTTGTCTTTGTCCAACAAATGCTCCTTTCCTGGAATCCCAGAATGGTTTGGGTTGGAAGGACCTTAAAGATCATCGAACATAGTAAAGCCTATTGTAGTTTCAGGTCTTTTCCCACCCCAAAATTCCATGGTTTGGTGATTTTCTGGTTGTGAAGGATATTTCTGAGCATGCTGAGATCATGATTTGTGCTTTGTAGGTATTTTTCCTCCTATGCCTTCAGGTGCTCTGAAATAGCTGAAGAATGAAACCCCTTTTTAATTTTTTGACAAGATTTTGTTCCCAATTTATACCTTTTAAAAAACAAAAGGTGAGAACCTTCTCACCAGCATCCATTGGCTCTGCAGTGATGCTTTAAACCAATCATAAACTGGATTTTCCTGAGTGGTTCAGGCTGGAAAATATCAGCAGGTGGATTAAAACTCCCCCATCAGGGAAAGGTGACACGAGAAACTGCCTTTCTAACATTTATTTGTTGTGATTTCCTACATTTTCTTTCAAGGAAACTGCCTTGCAGGTGTTATCCCAGCACGTGTGAGGTGGATTTCATCCCAAACTCCTCAGGTTCTGTGAGTTTAACAGTTATATCTTCTTTACACAGCACGTTTCAGCCTTTATTTCTCCAGAGTTAGAAAAACCTTCCCATCCCAGCAGGCATCCCCAAGGAAAAATCACGTGTTTTATGGTAAAATTATGGACCTTCTAATCCTCATTCTGGAAAACTCTGCAAGAAAAGGAGCATTTCAGTCTGAAAGGCTCACACAGAGTTGATTAAAACCAGTGTCTGTGTCACATTTATCAAGCACTCATCAACTTCCCAATGGTGGGACCTCCTGGTAGGACATTTATGCTTTTAGGGAAGGAATGGATGTTTAAGATTCCAGAGAATATCATCATGGAATTATCTCACCACCTTTCCCTCACTGAGGAGTTTTAATCCACCTGCTGATATTTTCCAGCCTGAGCCAGGAAACTGGTTTTCCTGAACTCAGGAAAATCCAGTTCATGCTTGGTTTGAAGCATCACTGCAGAGAGAATGGATGCTGGTGAGAAGGTTCTCACCTTCTATTTTTTAAAGGCTATAAATTGGGAACAAAACCTTGTAAAAAAACCTAAAAAGGAGGTTCATTTTTCATCCCTTTCATTGCAGTGATTAATGATGCACAGGAATAATATAATGGAATATCTGGACGTCCTGACAGCTCAAAGCACTCCATGGAAATGACCTCATGAAATCCTGACAAATAAGGGTTGGATAGAGAGTTTCTCTTGCCATCTTTCCCTCATGGAGGAGTTCTAATCCACCTGCTGATATTTTCCAGCCTGAGCCAGGAAACTGGTTTTCCTGAACTCAGGAAAATCCAGTTCATGCTTGGTTTGAAGCATCACTGCAGAGACAATGGATGCTGGTGAGAAGGTTCCCATATTTTATTTTTTAAAAGGTATAAATGGGGAACAAAACCTTGTAAAAAAAAAACTAAAATGGGGGTTAATCCTTCAGCTATTTCAGAGCAGTGATTATTAATGCCCAGGAAAAATATAATGGAATATCTGGATGTCCTCCTTTGCTTTGAGATCCTTGCTCAAACCCTGGCAGCTGAAAACACTCCATGGAAATGAACCATCAAGGGAACACTGGGAGAGGGATTTGTGGCACATTCCAGAGCTTTAAAAAGACAGAGTAAAATAAAGTTAAAAGAACTTAAAATCATGGAAAAGGTGATTGGCTGGAAGGACGAACCTTCCATTCCATTTGGATGGGAGGAGCAGCAGAAGAGCCCACGGTGGGAGAGGAGCTTTGTAGCACGTTCCGGAGCTGGGAAGTGCAGGAACACATGGAAAATGTGCCCAGGAGAGAGAGCAAAAATAGGGATGAACAAAGGAGTTCAATCCCTGAACATGGGATGGAGCCCTGGAGTCCTCACAGAAGCCACACCAACAACTTCCCTTTTAACATCCAATGGGAGAACGTTCTTTGCTCTCTCCACCTCTGCTCCTCTCTCCAAGTGGGAGACAGCACTTGATTCATTCTTGCCAGTGCTCCCATTTGCTCCCTCGGGTTGCTTAATTAACACCTGGCTCTCTTAATTAACATCTGTGTCTCTCACTTGGCACCTCGGCCTTGCTGGACCCATAACCCTCCTCCAGCCACGGGCACCGGAGATTTCGGAGCGTTCTTCTCCTTGGAGTTGTTTGCTCAGCAAGCAATGCCCCAAAGCTTTAAAAACACTTAGGAAAATAAATTAAAAAGAAAAAAAAAATCACTGAAAAGATGATTGGCTGGAAGGGCTGATCCCTCCATTCCTTTTGGGTGGGAGGAGCAGCAGAAGAGCCCACGGTGTGCAATTATTAAGCTGTGATAAGTCATTGCTTTCACTTGTCTGTCCAAGCCCAAAGTGTTTCTACAGAGATAAAGTCCAAAAAAAAAAAGAGATTGAAGAGATTTCTGCTGCAGCAGCAAATTAAATTCCTGCCCTGTGTCACCAGCACTTGGAGAAGGACACAAAAATTATGTCCAGAAGGGGAGTGGCCTCTTGGCACGGGTGGGAAGTGGAGGACACATTTTTCCTGAGTCCAGGGAAAAATTCAGGGAGGCAGAAGTTTGACCCATGGAGACTCTGAGGCTGAAGCCATGGATTCTCAGGGAGGTAGAATTTGACCCATGGAGACTCTGAGGCTGAAGCCATGGATTCTCAGGGAGAAGCCTTGCAAACCCTTTCCCAGCTGGAATAGGAGGAGCAGCCACAGCAGTGCCATTTGAAAATTCAGGATTCTAGACAGCAAAGTGCTTTCCTGGTACAGTTTTAGGTTTCCTGTGCCAGGCCTGATGTTTTGTATTTATTTATTTATTTATTTATTTATTTTTTGTTCCAAACTAATTTTTATTCTCAGCACTGAATTATTATTCCCATTTTGCTTCGCACCAAGGAGCGCATTCGAAGCACAAAGTCATGTAAATACACAAACCGCCCTCCATTACAAAAGCAGCTTCTCCAGGCTCCTTTTCCCTCAATAATTCTGCAGCAACAGTCTATTAATGCCTGGATCCTGCCAGTTCACAAACTACAGTAAATGAATGGCTCATTAGAAAAGAACATACACGCAGATTTATTTTCTTCTCCTTGAGCTCATCGTTTCAAACTGAATCCATTTACGGAGCTAAATGAGACTGGCAGGAAACAAAACATTGTGGTTTTTAGAGGGATCCAAGGAAAACTGGCTCAATTTTAGGCTTTCTAGTCCAGCTGGGACTCCCAGACCGGGATGTCCACTGGAAAACATGGAAAACTGAGCAACTGTACACAAATATAAAGGGCAAAATAAAGAGGAAAATGCACTGATAAAGGCTGGTTTATGTCAGATTGTGAGAGGGAATTACAGAAGTAAGTGATGGAAAAATCAGATGGATAAGACCAAATGGATGATGAAATGCTTGGATAAAAACAGAGGGAATGCTGAGGAGGAGCAAAGGGATTCTGTTCATTTTCACTTGGTGCTGATGGAGGTGTAAATTTGTCCACAGCTCCAGGAGAAGGTCAGTCAGTTAAAAAAAAAAAAGCCTCATATTGGAGCCAAACAAATGTTGGGAAAGTGGGAAAACAGGTCCTGGAAGCAACAGACAGCAGGAGAACAATGTGGGTGATTAGAAAGAGATTAAAAGATGACTTGAACATAACAAGTCAGTAATGACAAAGGGAGTAGAAATTAAGATAATGAGTTCTTGAGACTTCCAGCCCCGTTGTGTGACAAGACCCAGTGGCTGGAAGCTGCAATTAGGTAAATTAAGAGTAGAAATAAAATACAGGGCTGCTGATGAGAGTAAATTAAGCAATGGGACCACTGGCTGGGTGCTGGCAAACACAAATATGAGGAGAAATGTGGAAATCAGGGAGGTTTTGTTCAAAACAACGTGCTGGGTATGTTGGGAGGTCTCCTGACTGGTGTCACACAGATGGTTGGTGGGATGGAATTACAGGATCATGGAATGGTTTGGGAGGGAAAGGACCTTAAAGATGATCCTGATTCACCCTCTTTCATGGGCAGAGACACCTTCCACCAGCTCAGGTTGCTCCAAGTTCATCCAACCTGGCCTTGGACACTTCCAGGGATCCAGGGGCAGCCACAGCTTCTTTGGGAAACCTGTACTGGGGCCTGCCCACCCTCCCAGCCAGCAATTCCTTCCCAATATCCCATCTAAACCAGTCTGAAGCCATTCCCTGTGTCCTGTCCCTCCATGCCTTGTCCCCAGTCCCTCTCCAGCTCTCCTGGAGCCCCTTTAGGCCCTGCAAGGGGCTCTCAGGTCTCCCTGGATCCTTCTCTTCTCCAGGTGAACACCCCAGCTCTCCCAGCCTGGCTCCATGTCAGAGGGGCTCCAGCCTTGGAGTATCTTCCTGGATGACAAGGACAAGCTCAGTTTAAATAATCTGTGCCTTCCAGACTAGCTCTGATCAGATTATAAAGACACAAATTTGGTTCCAATTCCCTCTCTCTCAACTGGTCTGATCGGATCTTGCTCCTCAACCGCACAAAAACCTCGGAGTTTTTCCCAGGTATTTTTCCCAAATCCATTCCTTGCAGTTCCCCCCACCAGGCAGGAGGAGGCTGGAGTGTTCCACGGTGACTCCTGGCCCTGTCCACCCTCGGAGTGTGGAGAAAGAGGCAGCCAGAGGAGCGAAGATAAGACAGGAATCGTCCATCCCTCCCCAAACGCTCGGAGCCGCCGTCCCGGAGATCGGGGAGAGGTTAATTAAAAGTGTGAATTTCAAATGATTCCATTAAACTGCCACAAATCCTTCTCTCAACAGCCATTTTTCACTGGAAACCCCACGAGCTTTGATTTAGTTCGAGGAAAGGTGTTCAGGCAGCCTGAGATGGGAAGTGCTCAGGCTCGGAATTCAGGGTGCCAGGGGTGTCACTCAGGTGGTCTGAGCAGCGTCTCAAACCTCACAGTCTCATGCAATTAATTAGTCTTTTAGCCTAATTAATCAATTTGCCCGCTCTCCCCCCCGTCTGTCTCTTCCACACAAATTACTTGTACTTCAAGCTCGTGCCAATGCAGGAAGATTTCCCTGTTTCCCTTCCCCTGAGTTCTTTCTGTCCTTCAGGTCACTGGAGAATGATCCAAGTAAAAGTATTTTTTGACAAATTTGATGATATGGACATTAATCTTTAATTGCACTGCAGTGTAAACATTGCCCAAGAAGTAATTCAAGTTATTTCAACTTATTTCAAGTCATTTCAAGTAATTTCCAGGCCCGACACTCTGAAGCTTCAGACTCGCCTAAATTTCCGTGGCTGGAGAGACTCAGAAAAAGCCTCAAAAATCTTGACAAAAGCTCAGAAATGGGAGCCCTTTTTGAGGAAGGAAAATCCTTGGCTTTCCATGGGCTTGCATATTTAACACTCAGCTGAAGATTGGAGTGTTAAATGGGATTTCTTTGTCTTTCCTTCCTCACAATTTACTCGCTCGGTGGCTGCCCTGCAATAATTTATTGACTTATTGCCCCGCAATAATTATTTCTGGAGACACAATTTGGAGCTTTTTGTGGGGGACAAAGGAATCAAAATCCCCTGTTTCTTTTATTTTGGAAAAAAAAAAAAATAAAGCCTGGCTTGGAGGGCTTTCTGCTGAGTCAAATTTCCACTCCATTCTTGTTGCTCCAACAACACTTTTCAAGGGTCATTTTCGGTAGAGATGAAATGGCTTTTTAGGTGCAAGCCAGGCTGAAAATGTCTTGGCTGAAATGGTTTCATTTCTGTGCAGCAGCTCTTTGGCTGCCTCACTGAAAGGGAATATTTGGTGGGGGGTGTGAGCACAACACAAATGCTCTGTGAAATCCCCTTCCTTTTCCAGCCTCGCTTCAGGAACGGGGTCCAAAAGGTGCATTTTGGCAGCTCTTACGGCTCGTTAAAAACCACCTTTTATTCAGAAGTAAGAGCTGAGAGATTCCTCTGCACTTTGAGATGCAAAAATGCAGTTTATCACTGGCTTGACAATGGGGAAAAAACTGTTTGATCTCACTGGGGAGAGATTGCAAAGGGTGATTGTCATTTTATTACAGAGCAGCCACGTCTGTGCCAGTCATCCAAGCCTGGGTGGGACTTGGGATTTGTGGTTTGGGGAGTAAGTTGTGATTTATTCTGCAGGTTGGGTTTCTTCTTCTGTTGGATCTGTGAAGTTTTGAAGCCTGATTTTGAGATTCATTTTATTTTAAGAAGGAAATTTTTTTATATTGGATTATTTTAGGAAGGGATTGCTGGCTGGGAGGGTGGGCAGGCCCTGGCACAGGTTGGGCAGAGAAGCTGTGGCTGCCCCTGGATCCCTGGAAGTGTCCAAGGCCAGGTTGGATGGGGCTTGGAGTGATCTGGGATGGTGAGGAGGTGTCCCTGGCCAGGGAGTTGGACAAAATGGCCTTTAAAGGTCTCTTCCATCCTAACCATCCCATGATAAAATTTTATGTTATAACCTATTTTTTGCAATTTTTAATGCATCTTTCCAACACCAGGCACAAAGATTCTTGATGCTTCCCATTATCCTGGCCTTTTCAGCAGGAATTAGGGAATAACCACCATTTATCAGCAGGTTTGTCCCACAGCCCTGGTTTGATTTTGAGCAAACCCCAGTGATTGTTTGATAGAATTAAATCTGCTGGGAGAGGACAGAGATTCCTGCACTTCAGGCATGATATTGGCTGCAAGGAGACCCAATCCCCATTCCAGTTCTGATCCTGAAATCAATAATGGAAATCCTTTGGATTGAGCTGAAGGCACTTAATTATTGCATTTCAGAAACATTGGGAAGAAAGCAGAGCTGTCCAACACCCAAACACCCTGCTCTGCTCACCCTGCTGCAAACCCTGGGCACACATTGCTCCCAGGTGAGGCTCTGGATTTACACACCAACACCAGAGGGAATTCTGGAAATTCTAGGCATGAAACTGTCCTGGAAAAAACGCTGGATAACTGCAAATCCAGAGGAATTTGTCTGTATTTTATTCCTTTTCCTTTTTTTTCCCCCCTCCGCCCCGAATGATTGTTCTGGGCAATAAGAGGATTTTAGAAGAGAGACTGAGCAGGGAAGGCAGGATGAGTGGCAGCTCTGCTGGGGCTGCTTTGCTGCTTTTAAAACAATTCTCAGGTTCCCAACGAGGGCTTTTCTCTGCAGGAATTGATCCCTGGTTTGCATTTTCTGGAGCAATGGAATAAAGGAAAGCTCTGATCCACCTGGAGCCTCCAGGGCCCCTCTGTACAGCCTGGGATCAGCAGTTCATTGAGCAGAGTAAATCACAGCACTGACTGAGGGAGATGAAACCGCTGGGAACATCAAAGCTCTGCACTGAGGGAAAATATCCCTTATTCCTGCTCTGCTCCCGGGGCAGAACGTTCATCTTCTGTCCTTAAAACATTCACCAGAGAGGAGGGTTTGGCTCCTGCCTCACTGGCATCCCAGTTAAAGACGTTTCTCTAAAAGCCAAATGAAGTCTTGGAGCTGATCATTTCATCTTTTGCCTCTCATGGTGTTAGAAATATTGACTGTGTGATGAGACCCAGTTTACTTCTGTCATTGTCATCATCATCATCACACCCAGCCCTCAGAGCAGAGCATCCCAGAAAGGTTGGTGTTGGAAGGGACCTTAAATCCCATCTAATTCCACTATCCCAGTCTGGTTCCATCCCTGTGATCAACTTAATGTCTGCCTCCCTCTGGAATTTTTCCGACAGCTCCACATCGGGATTTCCATCTCTCTCCCCCTGTTGGAGCAGTTTGGACATTGTTTGTCTCCTGCAAATTCTTCCCTTTTTCTGCCATTTTCCTTCCTCCAAACATGATGTTCAGAACAAGGGGGAGCACCTCAGTGTCCTGTATCCTGTTCCCAGCTCTCCTGTTCTCATCTCCTCTCATCTCCCTGGGAGAGCTCCCAAAAACCTGATGAAAAAAAGCAGGATAAGGTTCACTCCCAGAATTGGAGGCCACTAATTCCTGCAAATCTCTCCCAAATATTAAATGCTCCTTTATAACAAGGAACAAAAGCAGACATGCAGTGAGAGCTACTAAAGGTGCAGAGATTCAGATGGAAAAATTGACCTGTTATTCAATATTAATGGAATATTTTGCCACAGGAATTTCACCAGCTAAATGCTGATTGTCGTTATTTTATGATTAATGATATTGAGTTTCTCAGAGTTTCTCAGGCCAATCTTGAGACAATAAACAAGAACTGAGCAAGAAACCTGAGCTACTAAAGGTGCAGAAATTCAGCTGGAAAAATTGACCAATTATTCAATATTCATGGAATATTTGCCACAGGAACTTCACCAGTTAAATGCAGATTGTCATTATTTTTTCATTATTAATACTGAAGCTCCTCAGAATTTCTCAGGTTTGTTGTTGAGACAATAAACTAGAACTGAGCAAAAACCTTGAGCTACTAAAGGTGCAGAAATTCAGCTGGAAAAATTGACCAATTGTTCAATATTCATGGAATATTTGCCACAGGAACTCCACCGGTTAAATGCAGATTGTCATTATTTTGTCATTATTAATACTGAAGCTCCTCAGAATTTCTCAGGTTTGTTGTTGAGACAATAAACTAGAACTGAGCAAGAACCTTGAGCTACTAAAGGTGCAGAAATTCAGCTGGAAAAATTGACCAATTGTTCAATTTTCATGGAATATTTGCCACAGGAACTCCACCAGTTAAATGCAGATTGTCATTATTTTATTATTAATAATACTGAAGCTCCTCAGAGTTTCTCAGGCCAATCTCTTGATGAGAAAATAACCAAACCAAAAGTGCTGTGAGGTGTTCCCAGAGTGAGCACCTGGAACATCATTGACAAACAGGCTCCTGCAAGTGGCATTTGACTGCCTGCCTTGGATTTCACTTCACCCCAGGAAATAAACCAGGAGCTGTGACAGTTCTGCCCATGCAGAAATAAAAGCCTGCTGTCTCAGGGAGGGGGTGTTCACACAGGGACAGTGTCTGCTGGATGGATGACAAGAGATAAATAAGCTGAGCTGATTTGACATTAATTACATGGTTAATTTTTCCCATTTTTATAGTGAATAAAAGCCTCTAAAAGAGGGGGAAGGGGAAGATGCTTCTGTTGTGGCTCAAACATGTGAAAATTGAGTTTTCAAGCACTGAAATTGGGCTCTGGGCAGGAAAAGGTGGTTGGTGACACCCCTCACTCACCCCAAATTAGCTCTTCCATATATTTGGATCATGGTTTGGGAAAAAACCACTTCTATTAAGCTGCATATTAAGCTGGACATCAATGGATTTGAATCATTCTGTGCCCTTGAATCTCCAGCTGGAAGAACGACCTCAGAACCCTTCCCTTCTCCCAGCTTTATTTGAGGAGTGGGATCCATTGGGAAAGGGGGGATGGGAGGCAGGTTGGGACAGGATCAGATTTATTGAGTGTCGGGTGTCCACGGCACTGCTGGGATCCTTTGTGGGATCCCAGATGGTTTGGGATGGAAAGGACCTTAAAAATCATCTCATTCCACCCCTTTCCATGAGCAGGGACTCCTTCCATTATCCCAGGAAAAAACAGATAAATAAGCTGAGCTGATCTACCATTAATTCCATTCCCTACAGTTAATTTTATAGTGAATAAAACCTCCAGGAGGAGGGAAGGGAAAGATGCTTCTGTTGCCTCCCAAACACATGAAAATTGAGTTTTCAAGCCCTGAAATTGCAATCCCAGGATGGTTTGGGGTGGAAGGGACCTTAAAAATGCTCTGATTCCACCCCCATCCACGAGCATTGACACCTCCCACTGGCCCAGCTTGCTCCAAGCCCCGTCCAACCATTTACATTTCCCAGAAACTAAAACACTGTGTTTTAACCAGACCCAGCCATTTGGGCTCAAAAATTCCATGGAAAACACAAGCCATGGGAGGAAAGAGTGGTGCCAAACTTTCCAGGTTGCTGTTGGAGTTGGGAAAACGATGTTTTATTCCATGACCACCCTGTGAAGGGTCATTTAAGCACCCACAGCTGGACAAGGACAGGGCACATGACCCTTCATTCCTTTTTGATGTCCATCCCTGACGTTCTAAATCCTCAATTACATCCCTGTGGATCTTCGAGATTTTGGGATTTGATGGAATTTTCCAGGCTTCTTGGTGGCCTAGAAGGAGATTTGGTTATGCTCAGTTTTCCAAAGACACTTTAATTGATAAATTAACATCTAAATTCCCTTGGAACTGTCCTGTCAGTGGTTCAATAAAACAGGACTATCCAATAAGGAATTAAATTAAAGGCTCACACTTGTCAGCAAAACGGCTCATCCAAAAGAATTTCCCCAGGAAACACCAATTAATGCTGGAATAATTCCTGAAGTCGTTATTTTCCAGCCATACCTGTAGAGAGAAATGTTATTTTTCCCTGTTCATCCAGTTCTGGGAAATTTCTCGTGTCAGAACAAACCTGGAAATAGCTCAGCTTGCTGAAACAGAGAGTCTGTTTGGACAAATTACACGAAATATTTGGATTTTTTCTGCTTTGCTGGTGGTTTTTGTTTGGAAATTGTCTTTCCATGTGTGTGATTAAAACCTTTCAATTTTCCTCGCAATCAGAAATGTGGGTTCAGATAAACTGAATTAAATACACAATAAATTAACTGAACCAAATATACACTTGGGAGAGATTTATAAAAGGAATTTATTCAGTCATTTTAGGAGTTTTCAATCATTCTGATACACCCAAAGTACTGAGCAGAGAAATCCTCCTGGGATTCAAAATTTCCTATGAAAATTCCCTTTTTCACAACCGAGAAGCAGCAAAAGGACCCAAATTTCAACTCTTTGATGTCTCTTTTTTTCCCCCCAATATTTAAAAAGGGAGAAGCCCCTAAAAATTCACCTGGATTTTTTACACCCTCCCTGGGAGTCTTCAGGATTTAGGGTTTTTTCTTATTTCTAAGTGATCTTCACCCGAAATTCTGAATTATATCAAAACCACAGCCCTAAAAACTTAAAGGGCAGAGTTGAATAATTATTCCAATTCTTATTTTTACTTCCTTCCTCTATGTCTTGATGGAATAATGATAAAAAAGAAAAATTACCAGTAATTTCCATTTAGGAATAGAAAAAAAAAAGATTTTTTTTTTCCCAATAAGACCAAAAAATATTTAAAAATCAATCAACCAAAGAAATAAATTTACTCCTTTATATTTATTTATTTATTTATTTATTTATTTATTTAATTTTTTAAAAAGGTGGGTAAGTCAGTTTGAGAAAACAAGATGTTTTGGAAAGGAACCACACCCCAATTTTTCCCAAGGATTTCTCTTGGCCTTTTACTCCTCTCCAAAAAAACCAAAAACCAAAAAACAAACCAAAACCTGAAATATCAAAAACTGTGGAGATAAAAAAACTGTCCTGGAAAAAACAAAGCTCATTTTTAACAATCCTGTTTTTATTCAGCTCATTTTTAACTCTTCCACCCCAACGTTGCACAGCTGGTTGGTAAAAAAGGATGTCAAAAATGAATTAAATATTTCACAGTGACCACAAAGACCTCCAAGTTAATATTTGTTAGCAATTAAAAAAAATAAAGGAGTGTTTTTTGTTTTAATTTTTGATCTTTCTCTTAATCTTTGGTATTTCCTTTAATTTTTGGTGTTTCTTGCACCTTTAAGTTTTTAGTATTTCCTTTAATTTTTTGATATTTCCTTTAATTTTTGGCATTTCCTTTAATTTTTGGTCTTTTCTTTTAATTTTTGGTATTTCCTTTAATTTTGGATATTTCCTTTAATATTTGGCATTTCTTTCAATTGTTGGTATTTCCATTAATTTTTGATATTTTCTTTAGTTTTTGACATTTCCTCTAATATTTGGTCTTTCCTTTAAGTTTTGGTCTTTCCTTTAATTTTTGACATTTCCTTTAACTTTTTATATTTCCTTTGATTTTTGATATTTCCTTTGATTTTTGATATTTCCTTGAATTTTTGATCTTTCCTTTGATTTTTTTACATTTCCTTTAATTTTTGGCATTTCCTTGAATTTTTGGTCTTTTCTTTTAATTTTTGGTATTTCCTTTAATCTTTGATATTTCCTTTAATTTTTGGCATTTCCTTGAATTTTTGATCTTTCCTTTGATTTTTTTACATTTCCTTTAATTTTTGATATTTCCTTTAATATTTGGTCTTTCCTTTAATTTTTGATATTTCCCTTAATTTTTGGCATTTCCTTGAATTTTTACTATTTCCTTTAATTTTTGCTATTTCCTTTAATTTTTGGTATTTCCTTCAATTTATGGTATTTCCTTTAATTTATGGTATTTCATTTATTTTTGCTATTTCCTTTAATTTTTGGTATTTCCTTTAATATTTGGCATTTCCTTTCATTTTTGGCATTTCCTTGAATTTTTGCTATTTCCTTGAATTTTTGATATTTCCTTTAATTTTTGGTATTTCCTTCAATTTATGGTATTTAATTTATTTTTGATATTTCCTTTAATTTATGGTATTTCCTTTAATATTTGGCATTTCCTTTCATTTTTGGCATTTCCTTGAATTTTTGATATTTCCTTGAATTTTTGGTATTTCCTTCAATTTATGGTATTTCCTTTAATTTCTTGTATTTCATTTATTTTTGCTATTTCCTTGAATTTTGACATTTCCTTTAATTTTTGCTATTTCCTTTAATTTTTAACATTTCCTTGAATTTTTGACCTTTCCTTTAATTTTTGCTATTTTCTTTAATTTTTGACATTTCCTCTAATATTTGGTCTTTCCCTTAAGTTTTGGTCTTTCCTTTGATTTTTTACATTTCCTTTAATTTTTGGCATTTCCTTGAATTTTTGGTCTTTTCTTTTAATTTTTGGTATTTCCTTTAATCTTTGATATTTCCTTTAATATTTGGCATTTCCTTTCATTTTTGGCATTTCCTTGAATTTTTGGCTATTTCCTTGAATTTTTGATCTTTCCTTTAATATTTAGTCTTTCCTTTAATTTATGGTATTTCATTTATTTTTGATATTTCCTTTAATTTTTGTTATTTCCCTTAATTTTTGGCATTTCCTTGAATTTTTGACATTTCCTTTAATTTTTGCTATTTCCTTTAATATTTGGTCTTTCCTTTAATTTTTGGTATTTCCTTTAATTTTTGCTATTTCCTTTAATCCTTGCATTCCGGATCATCCCTCAGGAACAAATTCCACGCCCTGGCAGTGACTCATCATTGTGTGATTGAATTAAAATGGAATCATTATGGTCTGAAGTGGCACTGAACAAAGAGGCTCACTGAGCAATTCAAGAGCTCATCAGAAACTCGTCGTGCTTTTCTCAAATTATTGAATTTGGATCATTAAAACCACTGGCAAAATCCAATTTCTTGTTGTGCTGGATGGCAGGAGAATCCCAGCCCTGAGTCAGGAACTGGGAGGCACAAAAGGCTGGGAAAGTGAAATTATAGGGGGGGGTTGTCCATTCCTGCTCCTCCAACCCTTCTGGAGCACTCATGAGGCACTGGGGGAAATTAGAGAATTAAAGAATATAAAAAACTGATGGAATTATGGAATTCCAGGATGGGTTGGGTTGGAAGGGACATTAAAGAGCACCAATTCCATGTCAGGGAAACCTCTCACTATTCCAAGGTGCTCCAACCTGGCCTTGGACATTTCCAGGGATCCAGGGGCAGCCACGGCTTCTCTGGGCAACTTGTACCAAAGTCCCTCCATTTTTAATATTAAATAATTTATAAAACCACTGTAAAATTTTGCTACCTGGAAGTTTTTTTCTGGTGAAGATCAGAAATGCTTTTCGAAACCTTTTTGGGCTTTTTGTTTGTTTGTTTGTTTTTAACAAAACTATTTTTTTTCCTAAATTTAATATTCAATGATCAAATAACCCAAAAATCATTCTCTGTGGAATTGCTCTGTGGAGTCAGAGCTTTGAAGTGAATCCACAGAAAGGCAAAATCCAGGAATGATGAAGGGAAAATCCTGCAAGGTAGAAAGGAAAATTCTGGAGGGTTGAAGGGAAAATTATGGAAGATTGAAGGGAAAATCCTGGAGGACTGAAGGGAAAATCCAGGAAGATAGAAGGGAAAATTCTGGAGGGTTGAAGGGAAAGTCCAGGAAGAATGAAGGGAAAATTCTGGAGGGTTGAAGGGAAAGTCCAGGAAGACTGAAGGGAAAATTCTGGAGGATCAAAGGGAAAATTCTGGAGGGTTGAAGGAAAAATCCAGGAAAGTAGAAGGGAAAATCCAGGAAGGTTGAAGGGAAAATCCAGGAAGGTTGAAAGGAAAATCCAGGAAGGTAGAAAGGAAAATCCAGGAAGGTAGAAAGGAATATCCTGGAAGGTTGAAGGGAAAATCCTGCAAGGTTGAAGGGAAAATTCTGGAGGATTGAAGGGAAAATTCTGGAAGATTGAAAGGAAAATCCAGGAAGGTTGAAGGGAAAATTCTGGAGGATTGAAGGGAAAATCCAGGAAGGCTGAAGGGAAAATCCAGAAAGGTAGAAGGGAGAATTTTGGAAGATCGAAGGGAAAATCCAGGAAGGATGAAGGCAAAAATCTGGAGGATTGAAGGGAAAATCCTGGAGGGTTGAATGGAAAATCCAGGAAGGTAGAAAGGAAAATCCTGCGAGGCTGAATGGCAAATCCAGGAAGGCTGGAGGTGCTGAGCCCAAGGAGGTACCTGGAGTAACGCCAAGAGCTTCTGGTTTGTTGACTCCTCTCTGGTCTCTTTTCTCTCTTCAAGCAAAAGTTCCTCACCTTTTTTTATTTATTTTTTTAAATTTTTTTTCCAGCACTGGAAAGGGACAAACCCTGAGACTTGCAGTGAAAACACCGTGGCAGGGAAACATCTCCCTGCTCCCTGAGCAACATCCCTGCAGGGACTGCAGGCTCAGCTCTGTCCCCTGGGCTGCTCCCTGCCAGGAACGAGATCCCTCACGCTGCCTGTTCCTCATCTTCCTGCCCTTATCCGAGCTGACACTAATGCACCAGTGCCTGGAGCAGGGGGAGATTGCTGTCCCCTCCCCACCCAGCTGTGGGAGATGTGGATTCCACTAATGGAGCTCTGCAGTTGTTTGCTCTCGGGCTGGGGGAATCCACAGCCTGATTTCCCATCCGTCCATCAGCAGCCTCCTGGCCCCGCTGGGAAACGCCAAGTTCGGTTCTCCCTCTGCCACCTCCATTAACTCTCGTTTCCAGATGGTTTTTAGCTGCAGCATCACTTCTCCGGATCCTGGTGCTTCCTGGGGCTGCTCCAGATGGAGCACCACAGCAGGGCCGGATGTTTTGTAGTCGGGAATGTGGGATGTGGCCGTGGGTGAGAGCAGGAACCGGCCCTGGGCACCCTCAGGCCGAGTTTTGTGAGGGCAACAACGTCTCACTAATCCCTCGGTGGGGTTGGTTGCAACCTTGTTCATCCAGCTCTGATCCAGAACCTTCCAGGGAAGGCTGGCTGTGTCCCACTGCTCTGCTTAAGGCTCGGATTGATGTGCTTAGACTGGGGGGTAAATGCTGTGAGCAGTGAATTTTCTGCTGACCCCCCTGACAGACTCAGAACAAACATCCCAATAATTAACCGAGACTCCCGTAATTCAGTGACTCAATAACTCACAGCCAGATGAGCACTGCATCCCTCCCTCAGGAACGTTTCCCCCGTGAGAAGTTCAGGATTGTCACGTTCCACTGGCAAATGCACCCAAAATCTCAATGAAACGGCAGCAGGACACTTTGCCCGGTGCTTCACTCCAGCTGTACTCCAGTTTTACTCCAGCTTTACTCTGAGATAACCCCGTGGAGCAGTTCAGAGGTGAGTGCAGCTCCCCTCAGTCAGGGCTGGTTGAGCAGGAAGGGTTTTTGACTCGTGATCCATCCTCACGCTGATTTTTCCTCCCAGGTGCTGCCGGAGGCGCTGGGAAGGTCACTGAGAGTTCAGCGCTCTCAGGAACCTCCTGCTTTGTTCTTTTTTTTTGGCACTAACAACACAACAACACCTCTTCAACTGAAAAGAAAAAGACAACCCTGCCTCTCACTCCAAGGTTTTTTTGTTCTGCTCAATGATTGCCCTTAACCCATCACAACCCTCTTGTTCCTCACGGATAACGATCCATTGTAGGGATTGTCACACTGGCCTTTCAATAAGAAAGCTCACAAAGGGATTTTTTTAAAATTTTTGTCCTGTTAACTAATCAAAAACTGTAATGGGTCATAAATCCTGGCAGCAGGAAGGATAGGAAAGTGCTGGATAATTCCAATTTCTAGTGTCTAAAAAATTAGGTGTTACGGCTTCAACAGCAAACTGTCATTCAGTGTATTCCATGAGTGATTTTCCCATTCAATTGCTAAATCCTTCATGTCTTCTGAGGGCATTCCCTGCTTTGCCATCCCCTCTGTGCCCAAAGTGGGCAAGCATTGCCAAAATACGCATTTTTCCTTTGGGTCAGTCAAAACCCCACAAGTCCCAAAGTCTCCAAGTCCCCCTCCAGCTCTCCTGGAGCCCCTTTAGGCCTTGGAAGGGGCTCTCAGGTCTCCCTGGAGCCTTCTCTTCTCCAGGGGAACCCCCCCAGCTTGGGGAATGGCTTCCCACTGGAAAAGGGGAGATTTGGGTGTGATATTGGGAAGGAATTGTTGGTTAGTGAGGGTGGGCAGGCCCTGGCACAGGTTGCCCAGAGAAGCTGTGGATCCCTGGATCCCTTGGATCCCTGGAAGTGTCCAAGACCAGGTTGGATGAACTTGGAGCAACCTGGGCTGGTGGGAGGTGTCCCTGTCCACGGCAGGGGGTGGAATGGGATAACTTTCTATGATTCTATAACTCTACCACCTCCTGGGCAACCTGGGCCAGTGTTTTACCACCCTCATTGCATCAAAGTCTTCCTTAATCTAATCTAATCTAATCTAATCTAATCTAATTAGACCCTCTTTCAGTCCACAACCATTCCCACTTGCACTAATACCACAGGCCCTGCTAAAAACTTTATCCCCATCAATTATTTCCCCTATAAAATCTGCTTCTTTTTTTTAAACTCGTTTCTTAGTCAGAACAAATCCTGGACCTTTTCCATTCTCCTTCCCTCCAGCACTGCAGAAATGCTGGAGGCCACAGGGCCCGAATCCAAGCCCAGCTAATCCCAGCTCCCAAACTGCCAACAGGACTTGGATCAGCCGGGCTGTTCCCAAGGAACACCTCCTGTGGCAGCCGGGACGTGCAGATGAAATCATCAACGCCTGCCCAGCTCTGGGCTCCTTCCCCTGCTAAAGAGTAGGTCAGAATTTGCATCAAAATCCCTTTTCTAAGGTCAGCAAATCCCCAGAATTATGGAAATGGCTAAAACTCAGCCAGCAGGGCCGGAGTCCGGGGGAGATTTGCGAGCCTTGTGTGTCTCTTTGTGGAGGGCCCAACCTTGTGCATTATCCCAAAAGCCAAGTCAGATTGAAACCTTTTGGAGGGTTTAATTTGGGCCACGGTGAGATAATGGTGATGGTCAGTGGGGGGGTTTCTGGCACTTGGTTTAATTTAAAAAGTGCTCAATAAAGTGGAAAATTCCTCCAGTTGTCGGGAATCAACAGAAAAAGCGAAATATATCATTGCCTTTGCTGCTCTCTGCTTTCCCTTCTGCCTTTTCTTCCTCTTCTATTACTTCTGTAAAGTGTTGGAATTGGCTTCTCTTTGCAGCTGTGGAGACAAAAATGACCTTAGACTTGCTCTGAAATAGAAGAGGAACATGAGATTAATTCTGCTTTCCTGGGCTGAGCTGGTGGAAGCAGCAGCAGAGTCTCAGTGTATCAAAGATGATAAAAATCTGCCCGTAGTGATGGAGTTCTTCATCCTTTATTTCTTTTTTTATTTTTTTGGTATTTATATCAGGAGCCAGAGGAACTGTCTCATCATTCCAACAATTTATTTCCATTACATGTCCTGTAAATTCTGGGCCCCTCTCAACAAAAGAGGGCTCTGATCAGTCCCAGGTTGGACTGGGTGATCCTGGAGGGCTTTTCCAACCTCAGTGATTCTGGGATTCTGTGCCTGATTCTGGGACATGATAATCCACAGGGACAGAGGGGTAAAAGCCACATCCAGGTGGTGTGGGATGGTCATATCCCTGCTGTTCTCTCCTGCCCAAGCCAAGAGGATCATGGGGTTGTGGTTCAGCCACACTGAGTGGGATATTTGATGCTATAAAATATAAGGGTGTCCATTCTGAGGATTCCCAGATAAACTAGGCAGGCACCATGAAGACCAGAGAGGACCAAGAGAGCCCTGCAGCACATGCAAAACTGAGCTGCAGTGTTTTATTCCACATGGGAGACTCCTGACAAGCCTTTTGTAGGAAGCCTTGAACATCCCCACGTGTCTCCATTTGTTTTGACATCCACACCATCATTATTTTGGCAGCTGCTGCAGGTGGGAGAAGCTGAATCCTGTTTTAGAGCCAGGAAAGGATCTGTCAGGAGACAAAAAGGCTTTTTCTCCCACCAGGAGATTAAAGGGAGAAAAGGTGGGTTTGTTCCCTTTACTTTGAGCACTCTGGGTGCTCCCAGAGCTCCCAGATCAATCCAGAGGAGCTGCTTCCCACCAGACTTGGCAGCTGTCCCATACAAGGTGTGTGGAGTTAGAAAGGGGAAGAAAAAAAAACCCAAACCCAAGCCTAAAAAATTAGACATCAAACTTACAAATTTGATGTTCATCTTCCAAAAAACCCTGGTATTACAGAGAGGGGTCTGTTCCCTCTGAAGGGGCAGGACAGGCCCTGCAGGTGCCACCGGTCACTGAGAAACCCAGATGGCCACTTGGACGTGAAACCCAGTTTAACAAAGCTAAACCAGCTCCAGTGATCCATGTTTCACATCCCACCCCCTCACTGGTGGGTGACAATCCATGTCCAGCTGTCACCCCTGTTCCCAGGGTTTGGGGGGGATCCTCAGCTGCCCTGCCAGGATGATTTGCCACCTGCCTCTCTGATCTCGTGCAGAACACACTGAGCACCAGCAGGGCCTAGAATTCCATAAAAACTACCCTGATACCACAGGACCCTCAGCCTTGGCTCTGTGCACATCCCACCTTCGGGAAGTTCATGCCCTGGAGGGAAAGGTCAGCCTGAAGATGGAACAAAACCAGCTTGGCCATGAAAGGCTTGGTCTAAAGATAAACTCACCCTGCAAAGGCTCAGCTGTGGGGTTTGAAACTGGATACATCAACAAATGCTGTTGGAAGTGGGACAGAGAAGCTGGAAAAACGTGGGTTTGCCTCTGATTTTGGTGCTGCTGAGCTCCAAGGGCTGCAGAGCTGCTGCCTCTGCCATCAGCAGAGGGGCCAAGCCCCCCCAGCTCAGATATTTTAATAGTTCGATATTAAATATTTCTCTGTCTCAGATACAGAAATGGGAACTGGGCTGAGATTTAATTGTGAAGCAAAAAGTCAAATGTAAGGGTTGAGCTTAAATCCCACCTGGAATGGTGCTCTGGAACAGGGAGGACATGGAGCTGCTGGAGCAGGTCCAGAGGAGGCACCAGGGTGATCAAAGGATGGAGCAGCTGTGCTGGGAAGAAAGGCTGGGAACTGGGATTGTTCAGCCTGGAAAAGAGAAACTCTGGGGTGAGAAATTGTGGCCTTCCAGGAGCTCAAGGAACTACAAGAATCATGGAGAGAAACCAAGGGATGGAGGGACAGGACACAGGGAATGGCTTCCCACTGCCAGAGGGCAGGGAGAGATGGGATAGTGGGAAGGAATTGCTGGCTGGGAGGGTGAGGAGGGGCTGGGATGGAATTCCCAGAGAAGCTGTGGCTGCCCCTGGATCCCTGGAAGTGTCCAAGGCCAGGTTGGAGCACCCTGGGCTGGTGGAAGGTGTCCCTGCCCATGGAAAAGGGTTGGAACTGGATGATCTTTGAGGTCCCTTCCAACCCAAACCACTCCATGATTCCATGATTCTATAATTACTGACACCAGTCAGGGCTTAAACCCCGGATCAAAGGGTGAAAAGGCAATTTTCTCCTTAATTCAGGTGTTCTATTTCCTTGGGAAACAACCTGACTTGTCCAAGAGTTCTGCTCAGGAAAGATTTAACTCCCCAGAAAGTTAAATTATGGAGCTGGGGAAGGGGCACTTTGGAAAGCAGGAACAGAACAGCAATGAAGGTGAATGTATTCCCAGGTAACAAGAAAACCCCAACCCTCAATTGCTCCACAGAAATTATACCCCTGTATTTCTTTAGGAACACGGACACAGGATTGTGTGTGTGCTTATTTATGCCTCCTAAATCATGGAATCAAAACTACCCAGGTGGGATTTCTGAAAAAAAATCGTGATTTTTCACTTCCTACCCCAATCCTGACACATTTTGGAGTGGTTGTGAATCTCCTCTAGGACTGTACATCAAACTTTTCCTCGGCAAACAGAGTTCTCACGGCAGAAAATATTTCATTTCTCCCCATTTTTCTTCTTCTTTTCCCTGCCAGAGACTGAAACTCTGTTTGGATTTTCATCACAAATTAAAAGAAACTTTCAGCAAAGGAGGGAGGGTTTTTTTAACTCCCAGGTTTTTCACTGGGAAGCTGCAGGGGGGGGAAACAACAACAACAAAAAATGGTTTTGCTGAGGAAAACAAAATGCCAGGCCCTTTTAGCAGGAATTAAAGTGTCTGAGCAACGAGAAGGGCTCGAAAAGAAAATAGGAGAGCTCTTTGTGTTAAAAATCCAGGCTGGGTCCGTGTTTTAGGAATGGGAAATTGTTTGGATTCAAGGCAGGAAGAAACCCAGGGGTTTAAAGGCAGGAATGGGTGTTTTGGCACTCGATCCTGGGAAGTTGCAGCCTCTGGGGGAGGTTTTTGTGGATGCTGCTGTGCTCCAAGGAAAGGCTGATTTGATCCAGGGGAAGGGACACCTGAAGGGGATAAAACCCAGGAGAAAAATGGAGAATTTTTGGAATTTATTCCCAGAAAGCAAGTAATGAGCAGTGTTATAAATGTAGTGTGAGTAGGAGCTGCAGAGTGAAGAAACCCAGGGAACCTGGCTGGAAAAACCCCTCTGGCTTTAGGGAGCTGCTGATTCCTAAATTATTCCAGTTCCAAGTGTGGGGGATAGCGCTGGAATTGCATCCTGTCCCAGTAAGGTCACATTCCTGCTGGGAATGGGCTCATTCCATGGGAAGAAGAAGCCTCCATCCCACCTTTAAATGCTGGAGTAAAGGCAGGGAAGAACTGGGATCACAGAATCGTGGAATTGGGTTGGAATGGACCTGGAAGTTCATCTCATTCCAACCCTGACATTCCACAGAGCAGGTTGCTCCAAATCCCACATTTCTGATGGATAGGAGGGAAAGTCCCTTGTCTTGAGGGTGGGAAGAAAGGAGACAAAGAGGGATTTGGGAACAAGGAATTTACTTTGGAGCATCTCAGGAAACACAGAGGGAACAATCTCCAGTCTGAAGAACTTCCCATCTTTTCCTAAATTGCAGGGAAAGTTGTCTGATCCCAAAATCTCAGATCTGTGACACCCAAGGATTGTCCTCTCCTCGATCCCAGTGAACAGGGAAGGAGGAGTCTCTCCTGTGGGAAGGAGAAGAAGGGAAAAAGGAAAGAGGGAGAAAGGGAGGGAGAGGAGGGAAGAGGGGAAAAAGGGAGGGAAAACGGATGGAAAAGAAGAGAGAAAAAGACAGAGAGAAAAGAGAAAAAAAGAAAAGAGAGAGGGATTAAAAAAAAAAAAGGTAATTAAAGAAGAGGAACAAAAGGAGAGAAATTCCTTCCAAAAAAATCCATTTTTCTTTTAAAATTGCTCATTTTTTCATCCCAGCTCCTCCTGCCAGCCCAGCCTAAAGTGGGAGAGACTTGGAAGCCCCGGGAAAGGAAAGGAAAGGAACAGGGATAATGGGAGGTTCAGTGCAGGGTTTTATTAGCCAAGAAAAGACTTCCAGCTTTGCAAAAATGAGGACTTATTTTAAAGAAAGGGCCAGTCTGGGCATTTGGAAGGAATCATTTCCATGGATAAATCCTGGTAACTGGAGCTGATGGTTGGGGTGAGCACGTTTGAAAGGTTACAGGTGTTGGGCACATAATACTTAACTGGGGGGAATTCCTGGGATGGATTTTGGCTTCCAGGCAGTTTCCAGAGGTTTTCAGGCTCACTGTGAGGATCAGAATCCATCCTGTCCAAGTTCCCATGAAATGTGCTGCAGCTGGAGAAGATTTGGAGATTTAGGGTAACATGGAGCACCCTCAGCACTGGCCCCCTTTTATCCACCCCTTTTAACACAGCCTGGTTTTTCCAAGCTGCTGGTTCCATGGGAATGATGCTTCCCATGAATCCCTTGAAGGTCCAGGCTAGAGCAGCAGGAATTCCTTTCCCCTTTCCCTTCCCTTCCCTTCCCTTCCCTTCCCTTCCCTTCCTTCCCTTCCCTTCCCTTCCCTTCCCTTCCCTTCCCTTCCCTTCCCTTCCCTTCCCTTCCCTTCCCTTCCCTTCCCTTCCCTTCCCTTCCCTTCCCCTTCCCAAACCTTCCCTTCCCAAACCTTCCCTTCCCAAACCTTCCCTTCCCTTCCCAAACCTTCCCAAACCTTCCCTTCCCAAACCTTCCCTTCCCAAACCTTCCCTTCCCAAACATTCCCTTCCCAAACCTTCCCAAACCTTCCCTTCCCAAACCTTCCCTTCCCAAACCTTCCCTTCCCAAACCTTCCCAAACCTTCCCTTCCCAAACCTTCCCTTCCCAAACCTTCCCTTCCCAAACCTTTCCAAACCTTCCCAAACCTTCCCTTCCCAAACCTTCCCAAACCTTCCCAAACCTTCCCAAACCTTCCCTTCCCAAACCTTCCTTCCCCTTCCCTTCCCAAACCTTCCCTTCCCAAACCTTCCCTTCCCAAACCTTCCCTTCCCAAACCTTCCCTTCCCAAACCTTTCCAAACCTTCCCAAACCTTCCCTTCCCAAACCTTCCCAAACCTTCCCAAACCTTCCCTTCCCAAACCTTCCCAAACCTTCCCTTCCCAAACCTTCCTTCCCCTTCCCTTCCCAAACCTTACCTTCCCAAACCTTCCCAAACCTTCCCTTCCCAAACAAATGACTCCAAACTTTCAAATCTCCTGGATTACAAAGTTATTGAGTCTTATCAAAGATTAAATTCTAGCTCAGAGCCCCTGAGTTCCAGATTCCAGGAGGATTCTTCCCATGGAATTCAGTGCTGGATCAAGCCCTGAATCATTTCTTTGTGCACATTTATTTCCAAGGCTTATCTGGAAATGCATATCCAGGAGAAATTCCTCCAGGATAAACCATGGCCACAATAACAACCCTTCAAAACCATAAATAAGCAACACAACTATTGTTTCCTCCCCAGCTCTGGCACGACTAATTAAGGATATTTATCTGCCTAAATAATTTGGTGTGAAGTGATTTTGCATCAGAGTTTATTTTTAGTCTCCCTCTGCTTAGCTCTCTTATTTCTGGGCCAGAAGTGGAACATTTGCAAGTATTTTAATTTGATTGTTCATTTTTTTATGTTATTTTTTTAGGGCTTAAAGGGGAATTTTTGGTGTGTATTACATGTGGATTCCCATGATTTTTTTCTGATTGTTCAGAATAGCAAACATTTCTAAGCTTACCAGAGGAGCTTTGAGCAGCTTGACATCTTTGTCTTCTGACAGCCCAACAAATTGCCTGCCAGTTTGGAGGTGGTTTGCCTGAAGCTCAGCCCAGCCTTGCAGGAATTGCTGCTCATTATTCCCAGGGGATGTGGATAATAACCAGTGCACTGAGGTTTTCTCCACGTGTTGATGGTTCCCCTTGCAAATCCAAAGGAACACGAAATCCCCCAGGGGTGTGCTGACAGATCTGATTCTAGAATGGACCATCTGTGAGAGAAAGAACCACAAAAACCAGCAAGCAAAGAGCAGGATTTGGGTAATTTCTGTATTTGTGATTTACTGGGGAGTTCTGAGATTTAAATCAGGGAATTGTCTGTGGTTGGTCCCTTCCCATGTGCTGTTTATAAAATATTTACTTTAGTGGCACTCTGAGCTCTGTCTTTGCTCCATAAAGAGTCCTGGAGAGATTTGGGTGGAAGGGATCTAAATCCCATCCCATCCCATCCCACCCCCTGCCATGGGCAGGGACACCTTCCACCAGCCCAGGGTGCTCCAACCTGGCCTTGGACACTTCCAGGGATCCAGGGGCAGCCACAGCTTCTCTGGGCAACCTGTGCCAGGGCCTGCCCACCCTCCCAGCCAGCAATTCCTTCCCAATATCCAACCTAAATGGACCTTCTGTGTAGTGAAGTATCAGGAAAGGATAAAATTGGGGTTTCTCTTGTTCCAAAATGCATCTTCTGTGTTGGAATTCCAAAAGCACTTTTCTCCTTCATCCACACACTCAACTTAGGGTTTGCTTGTGGTGACTCTCAACTCCAGGGGCCAAATTAGGGAGAACCTGAGCTCTTCTGAAGAGATTCTTCTCACAGCTGGGGTCCTGGGGGCAGTTTTGGGCTCCTCAGAGATGGACACAGAGGGGTTGGAGCGTGTGCAGGGAAGGGAACGGAGCTGGGAAGGGGTTGGAGCAGCAGGAGGGGCTGAGGGAGCTGGGGAGGCTCAGCCTGGAGAAAAGGAGGCTCAGGGGGGACCTTCTGGCTCTGCAATCCCTGACAGGAGGAGCTGGGGGTCAGGCTCTGCTCCCAGGGGAACAGGGACAGGAGGAGAGGGAACGGCCTCCAGCTGTGCCAGGGGAGGCTCAGGTGGGACAGCAGCAGGAATTTCTGCCTGGAAAGGGTGGTCAGGCCCTGGAAGGGGCTGCCCAGGGAGGTTTGGAGTGCCCAGCCCTGGAAGTGTCCAAAACCCACATGGATGTGGCACTTGAGGCCATGGTTGATGGTTGGGCTTGATGATCTCAGATGTCATTTCCAACCTCACTGATTCCCTGATTTTCTAATGGAATGCAACCACATTCTCTAACACCCCCTGTGTTTTTCAAAGCTTTTTTCACGACACAGAAAATTCTGCCTGTGTGAATCGTTCCCAGCTGCCAAGGCTGTGCATTCCTCAGGACTGGGGGGAGTGGGGTGAACGGGGAGCAGCTCATTGATGACACTGAGCCTCTGCTCAGCTCAGTCATTTGGACACAGCGAGTCCCCCACGCAGCTCTGAGCACACCTCTTGTTTGAGGAGCTGGGCTGGCTGTTGGTTCCAGCACAAACTGCCCCTCCTGAGCTGTTTTCCCAATCCCCACATGTATTTTCTTCAACATTTCATAATTTTTTCCCCTTTTTCCAGCCCTTGTCCATCACCATTTTAGCTCTCCATTCCAGCCTCCTCCCACAGCCAGGGGAACTCATTTCAGCCCAGACCATCTGAATGCTTTCCCTTGTATTGGAATATCTGTGGCAGGATCACTTTTCAATTCTCCCCCCATTTTCCTGGTTCATTTACAGATGTTCACAGACACAGGAGCAGCACACACAACTTTCTCCTCCTTTTGCAGTAACTTTGACATGAAATAAGGAATTTAGCACCTTGGACTGCCCACAGTGGTCAACTTTTACGGAAAAGGATAAGTTTAAACTGCCAGAGGGCAGGGATAGATGGGATATTGGGAAGGAATTGCTGGCTGGGAGGGTGGGCAGGCCCTGGCACAGGTTGGGCAGAGAAGCTGTGGCTGCCCCTGGATCCCTGGAAGTGTCCAAGGCCAGGATGGAGCACCCTGGGCTGGTGGAAGGTGTCCCTGGCCATGGTAGAGGGTGGAAAAAGCTGATCTTAAAGCCCCTTCCATCCCAAATTATTCTACATATCTTTAAATGCTTTACTTTCCCTTCATATGTAACTTCAACCAGGTTCATTATTCTAACTGCATGGAATAATACAGCTTTTATAAAATGCAATACAACCATTTGGTGTCCATTCTGCCCATAAATCAGCCCTGGCTTTATCATTCATTTGAACCACAGCAGAAAAAAAACCCAAAGCAAAGAGGAACTCAATGAAAGGTACCTCCCAAAATGCAGATACTGAGGTGAGGCAGGGCTGGGAGGGCAGCACTGCCCAGCAGATCGTGGGAATTGGGCACTTCCAGGTTCTTGCTGTGGGAAACAAACTGCTGAAGTGGGGCCTTTGAGGGGACTGAACCTCTGGGTCTCCTCCCCTCCCTGATTTTCGGGAAGCAGCTTTGATTCCCCAGTGCTTCGTTCCAGGAGTGTGGCCGGGCTGTGGTGTTTGAACCTCTGATGGTGAGGACAGGGTTAAACCCAGAGGAGCAGTGACAGCAGGCAGGGAACATCAGAAAGGGCCCCAGAGGAAATCTGGGCACTTCCCTGCAGGTGGTTTGGGTTTCTAACTGGGTGACACTGAGTGGGGACAATTCCTGTGCTGTGGCTTAGGGCACTCAGGGGAATATTCTGATTTTTTTATTCCTAGGGAGACGAGGAACTTGCCTGCAAAGCAAACTCGGGCTGCAGATTAAGTTTTGGAGGGTTTAAGACCAAAAGGCTGCCTTGTCAAAGATCCCACCCCACCCCTGGATGGTTGAGCACTGCCCTGCTCCCCCCGGGCACCGGTGACAGCGAGAAATAAGAACAGCAAAGTGAGAAATCAGGGCAGCAGAGCTCACAGCCCCCGAATCAGCAGAACCCCGGGGATAAAGTGGAAGGTGAGCGACCCAAATTGCTGCTTTGTGCTGAGCCAGGGGGTTGAGAGCAGCATAATGAAGGACCGACTGCACAAAAGGTGCTGCGGGGAGCACACAAAGCACCTGAGAGCTGTTGCTCGGCTGAAAGAGCTCATGAAAAGAAGCCAAACTGCTCTGGGAACGGGCTCCTTCCTGAGGATTTGCCGGTGCAAAAGGACTGGGAGGTGACACGGAGGGCTGGAGGCAAATGGACAAACTGTTTCTTCCTGGAATCAAAGGAATGACTGGAAAATCAGAAGTGTCTGAAGCACTGGGAGGGCATCTGGGGATGAGTCGTGCTGTGATCCCCCAGCTCTAACCCGCTCACCTGCCAGGTTTGACAGCACAAAAAGGGAGAAGAAAGAGGGAAATGCTCTCACAAATGCCTCAGAAATCCACCCTGAGCCTTGAGCAAGAGGGGGAAAGCTCTGTGGATAAGCAAGGAGATGAGCAACTGTTGGAAGGGTTGAGATTTCATAGCACATTAGCAATAAAATTGCAGGCTGGACATCCAGAACCACCACCAGTGCTGGAGGTGAGGACCATTCCTGATGACAACCTTGACATTTAGAATCACAGAATCACTGAGGTTGGGGAAGCCCCCAAGATCCTGAAGTCCAAGCATCCCCCAGCGCTGCCAAGGCCATCACAAACCCCCATCCCCAAGGGTCACATCCACAGGGCTTTGAAATCCCTCCAGGGATGGGGATTCCAGCACTGCCCTGGGCAGCTGTGCCAATGCCTGACCAATTTAAAGATCAGGGATGTAACAGATAAAACTAAAAATGTTAGACAAGGATTAGTTATTACGGTAGAAGAAGATGAATTTGAACATTTCAACCCCAGCAGCTCCACCAAATCTTCAGCTCAGATTTGTCCCATCCAGCCCAGGACTGCAAGTATTTTAAAATACTCCTTTATGGTTCCCAGGGAATGCAGCAAATTGGATCACAGAATCATGGAATGGTTTGGGTTGGAAGGGAACTTAGAGATGATCCAATTCCACCCCCTGCCATGGGCAGGGACACCTTCCACCAGCCCAGAGTGGCTCCAACCTGGCCTTGGACACTTCCAGGGATCCAGGGGCAGCCACAGCTTCTCTGCCCAACCTGTGCCAGGGCCTGCCCACCCTGCCAGTAAATCATGGCTGTTATTATGGTGAGGAAAGTGTTAAATTAATTAGTTATTCATTGATTTTAATACCATTAATTATGTATTAATAAGGTGAGGGAACAGCAGCACGACATGCAGGACTCAGATCTTGATGCACAAAAAAAAAAAAAGAGTTGTGAGTTATTTTGAATATAATTTGGGAGTGAATAATAGAGGAAGTTGCAGGGCTTAATGAAGCAACAGTAATACAGGATATCAGATATAACAATTAAGAATATATTGTAAATACAGTTAGCAGAAGAAAAATACCTGCTGGGTTCAGCTTCACCGTTAAGCTGGAAAATCAGACATGCAAAGCAGATGGTTCTGCTTGGTACTGGATGGTCTTTGAGAGGCTTAAAAAAGGAACATTTCATTCAGAATTTGGGCTGATTTCATCAGTTTTCATCCCCCTACCCAGCAAAAAGAATGGAAGCCCAGAGAGGAGGATTTTTCCTTTGTGTTGCATCCCTTTGCAGTGGATCCTTTGATGGAGAGCAATCTGTCATTGCACTAATTATCCACTCAAGGGAAACAGCAACTCTGACATGGGGGCAGAGGGAGAGGCCTGATGGCTACAGAGGCTTCCAAAAAGGGGGAAAAAAAAGAAAAAAAAGTTAGAAAAGAAAGGCCAAAGGCATCAGGAATTCCCAGAGCATTTGTTTTTAACAGGAGCTGAGATCCTGCTGGGGGAAGAGGGCCCTGCAAGTGGAACAAGGTGGGCTTGAAGGCCCCTTCCAACCCAAACCATTCCGTGATTTTATGACCCCAACTCCCTTAAACTCCTTTGGGGGTGGTGAGCCAGAAATCCTAGGAGTTTATAAGACAGTTTGACCACAAATCTTGGGATTTTATGGGACAGTTTGACCAGCTGAGCTGAAGGGATAAAGCAGCTGCTGATTTGGGGTGTGAGGTCCAAGCTTTGGAGGGTGGTGGGAAAGGGGGGACAGGCTGTCACAAAAGGGACAGAAAAGACCTTTTATCCTTGATTTTGACCAATAAACCAGAAATGCTGCAGATAAAGGCTCTGCTCTCATGTTTTGGAGCTCTTGGAAAGGGCCAGACTGGGGAGGAATCGCTGGCCCTGTTAAACTTCTGTCATTGTGCAACAGCTTAAAAAAAAAAATAAAATGTCATTTTGCATTTCCCCATTAAAAACCTGCCAGTGGCAGCTGTCAAATGTGACAGAAAATGTTGTTACCTGCAGGGAATCTCTTTAAAAACATGTAATATTTCATAGGCTGCATTAATCATGGCAAAGGCTGCAGATTAACCAGGGTTTGCTTTCCAGGCTGGCTCTCCGAGAGGAATCTCCCCCTGTGCGTGGGTTTTATCAATTATAAAGTGCTTTTCTTTATTTTTTTTAGAGCCACAGAAATGAAATGATTTGGCTGGAGAAAGTCCAGCCACGTTGTCAACTTAATGAATTTCTGAGCAAGGTTTTGGTTTTGTTAATTCTTTGTTTGTTTGTTTAGGTTTTTTTTTTAAGATTTTGTGTTCAGGAAAAGCCACTGAGCATAAAATTAACAGGGCAGGGTTCCAAAATAGCCAAGTCAGACACTGGAGGAGCCAAGGAGAGGGTTTGTGTGGGGAAGGGCTTCTTGCTTTTATCTCATCACCCAGCCAGTGATGGTGATGATTTACACTGAGAATTAAAAGGATTCAACGGCAGGCTGGAACTAGAAAGGAAAAACTGTGCCTGTGGGAACCAACTTGAGGCTTTTTCCTCCCACCTTGTCACTTGTCACCCTTTCCCTTGGTGACCTCAGGGCCAGAACAGTTCATGGAGCCCAGACCTGCTCCTTGGAGGGTTTTTTTTGTTGGTTTTTTTTTTTTGCCTTTCCAAGCAGTTCTTTATTCAAACTCACCATTTCCAAGCCCTTCCCTGTAGGACATCAGCGCTCAGGGATTCAGGGATGGGCTGTGAGGAACCAGTTGGGCCTTCAGGGCTGAACCCAGCCCGTTCAGCACAAGCTTTGAAGGATTTTCTGGGTGATGCAGAACCTTCTTCTGAACATCCACGCCCCTTCTTCCTCCTGAAGTCCTTTGAGAACTGCTTGGAAAGCAAATTACATCAAACTGGTGCCCACCCTTGGCCTGTAAAACATGTTTTTACAGGGCTGACATCAGCAATAAATTGGTATTTTTCCTTTTTTTCCAGGTTGAGGGGTGGCTGAAGGTTTGTGGTTTTTCCCTTGTCCTCCCCATGGGTGGGGCTGCAGCTTCCAAAAGAATTCTTTGCTCTGCACCAACACTGGGCTGGTTTTTGGAGAGTTTCCAGGGGGAAAAAAAAAATTAAAAAATCAATCTGCAGATGAAACAAGCAGCCATTTCATTTATCCTTCACAGTTGTTTCATGTAAATGAAGAAATGCAAGACTTTGTGAGCCATCAAAGCTGGGAAAGAAATGCATGATTAGCTGCATCAAAGTGCTGAAACCCATTAGCCCTCATTTCAGAATAATAATAATGCACTTCAAGTCTATTTGTTGAGATATAAATACAATTATGGGGAAAGAAATTAATGCCCAGTATGAAGTTCCTGTAAGATCTCATTAGATTTGCTGCAGCACAAGAGGAAATTAATGAAAGCATTGCCTTTTGTGGAAGGCAAACCAGGGTTTTTTGGAAGGCAAACCATGAGGGGGGTGTAGGAAAGGATAGATAAAAATGAAAAAAAAGGTGTTTTAACATCCCCAACCCCGAGGATCAAAGCAGATGGAGAAGGGAATGTGGTTTTGGGGCCCAGCTGGAAGGGAAGATTCTGCTGGCAAGGAGAAGTTCAGGTCCTCAGGAGTTTGTCCCAGGAGATCAGACAATAATTCCTGCTGCTCTCAGTCTGCAAATGTTATAAATTCGATTCCCCAGTGGGGAGGGCTGAGACCCATCCAGTGCCACCCCTGCCATGGGCAGGGACACCTTCCACCAGCCCAGGGTGCTCCAACCTGGCCTTGGACACTTCCAGGGATCCAGGGGCAGCCACAGCTTCTCTGGGAATTCCATCCCAGCCCCTCCTCACCCTCCCAGCCAGCAATTCCTTCCCAATATCCCATCTAACTCTCTCCTCTTTCAATTTAAACCTGTTAATTAAGGAGCTGGTTATTAACATGGGATAGTTCATCAAATGGCATTAAAATGCTTCCAAGATTATTTTAAAGCTGGGAACCAGAGGCAGGGCAGGTACCTGTGCCATGGGAAGGTGAACTGCAGGGATCCAACAGGGATCCTTCAGCTCCAGTAAGGAGTGAGAACGAGTCCTCAAAATGGGAGAAGTGTTTGCCACAATCCTGAGAAAGAAATAATCCATCAAAAGGTATAAAAATAAAATAAATTGGGTAGGAGAAGGAAATTCCTGGCTGGGAGGGTGGGCAGACCCTGGCAGAGATTGCCCAGAGAAGCTGTGGCTGCCCCTGGATCCCTGGAAGTGTCCAAGGCCAGGTTGGAGCACCCTGGGCTGGTGGAAGGTGTCCCTGCCCATGGCAGGGGGTGGGATGGGATCATCATTAAGTTCCCTTGCCATCCAAATAATTCCAGGATTCTATGAATTCTCTCAGTCTTCAGGTCCCTGAGCCAACATGGAAACCACAGGAAAAGTGGAAAAACAATGGAACCAATTGTGCCTCAGTTCCATGAGCTCATCACCCTCAGGAAGAGCCAGAACATTCCTCACCTCTGAACATGCACCTGGTGTTGTCTAAATCAGCAGGAATCCTCATGTACTTTAATTTCTCCACTTGCTTTTGTCCCTCCTGCTTTGCCACAGCACTGCCTGACACTTTCCCAGCTTGGCTGGGTGTCCTGAGGGAAAAGGAAATGAGGGAAAGGTTAAACAGTAAAATCACTGGGCCTCTTTCCTTCCTCCCTAATGGAGATCACACAACATTTACACACTCAGCTCTCTCAACCACCCCATCACTCCTATTGACTTCCAAACAAAAAGGATCAGATGGCAGGGCTGGGCCAGTAATGCTGCAATAATTTATCCCTGAATTGCCAATGTGAAAGGTGGATATAAGAAACTGCCTGGGATAATGGCATAAGTAGGACATTTCTCTTCAATTTGCAGGATAGAATAGCCCAGCAATTTAAAATAGGAGGGTAAATTCCTATTTTTTACATGAAATTAAATTAAATTTGTGGGTTTTGTGCTGTGTAAGAGGTTAATATATCGGTCTCCTGCCTGGTTGCACTTGTCTTTTGCCTGCTCTTAATCTTGGACACAGGTTAAATTTCAGCAGGGATCTGTAATCAGCAGGAATTCATCCCACCCAACTGCAGCCACTGGAAAGACGAGGGACTGAAAGTTGGAAGCAAATCTTGGAACTCCCTCAACGGGCACAGAAAGGGAGAAGGACTCCCAGGGAACAGAAAACCCAACACTCAGATGTGAGGTGGTTGAAACACCTCCAGAAGGCACCACTGGCACGCCAGGTCATCAGCTCTGCTCAGCTGTCAGGAGCCCACGGGCTCGGGGTGGGGGAGAGGATTCCCATTCCCAGGTTTTGGTCAGGTTGGGGTTTTGGTCAGGTTGAAGCTTTGGCACCTGCCCACCCCAACAAGACCCCATCTACAATCAAAATTGGCAAGCGTTGCCTTCAGCAAAATCCTTTTAACCAGTTTTTTTTGTGTAAGTCGTAGAGTGGTTTGGGTTGGAAGGGATGTAAATCCCATCCCATTCCACCCCCTGCCACGGGCAGGGACACCTTCCACTAGTCCAGGTCGCTCCAAGCCCCGTCCAACCTGGCCTTGGACACTTCCAGGGATCCAGGGGCAGCCACAGCTGCTCTGGGTCCTGGTATGAAGTGAAAATATAGAAGGTTACTTTGAATATCTTCTTAATTCTGAGGACACTTTTTGGCCACCAAAACGCCAACTTCTTCAGCAGCCAAGCCTCGACTTGTTCATTTAAACTCTTCAAAGGAGAGGAGAAACTGCTCCCACGTGGCTTCCTCTGGACAGCTTCCCAGCTGCTGAAGATGCTGCTGGAGCAGGAGCTGGTCCTCCAGGAGCCAAACCCTCCTGGGGAAGCAGCTGCAGCTGCAGAGGATGCAACGAGGGGCAGCTCATCTCTATCCTTGTGGCATTTCCAGCACAAACTTCCCACCCGCCAAGGCAAAGTGGCTCCTGAAGCAAGGATTTGCTTCATCAGCCTCCCTTGCCAGGAGCCAAATTTGTTTGGAATCCCTTGAATTCCATTTTGTAATCCCTAGAATTCCATTTTGTGCAGGCAGCCCCAAGTCCTCAGTGGTTAATGGAGAGTGTTTGGATGCCCCCTGGCAATTTGTTAAGGCTCTGTTGGAGCCAATCCCATTGGAGCAGGAGTGGGGACAATCAGGGTGAGGTGGGAAAGTAGATTCCCACTGTGTCCATGAAAAGCAACAAGCTCCTTGGTGGCTGAAGGGCAGTAAATAATGGATGCAGAGCAAGCAGGTTGGGGTTTGATTGCTCAGGTTGTAAATGAGGTGGGATAACACAATTCCTTTATCTCCTCTCATCCAATGACCTGGCAACCTGAGCTGGGCTGAGTGGTGCTAATGGAGATGTGAGGGGAGTGCTACAGCTCCCGGGAAATCCTCTGGGAATAGGCAGGGAGAAAGCTCCCATAAACAGGGAAATCCAGCACCCTGTGAGCAAGAGGAAGGAGTTTCTCTGAGGGGTTTCTTCAGAAGGACTCCCTCTGATCACACCCAGCCAGAGGCACAACTCCCTCAAGAACAAAAGTACTTCCAGGGTTGGGTCCATCAAGCTGGCAGGTTGCCAGAATTCCTACCCTAAAATACCAGGCTTTCCACACTATTTGTGAGCTGCTCAAGTCCATGGAGTCTCTAATTTGAGGGGGAATTGTGACATTAATTGACAGGCACGTGGTGAGATGCAGCCCCAGGATGATGAGGACACACTCCCACAGCTGAAGGGTGGCACAGGCTGCTCTGCCCTCATGTCTGGCTCTTTAAACCACCACTCCTGCATGGGAAAGACAGGAAACATCTAAATTAGATCCAGCTTCAAACAAACAAGCAGAATCCCAGGCCTGGGTATGAGACCAGAGCTGGCAGAGCAACAGGGCTTGGACTAATGAGCTAATTGGGAAGATTTCCCTGGAGTGTTCCATCAAAAGCTTGATGTGCTCTCATCAGCTGCTCCTGGGCAGCAGAGCAGGAAAAGCTGGAATTTTCACCAGCTGAAATGTTTTTGGCTCAGCTCTGGGTGCCTGGGAGAGTCAGAGCTCTGGGTTCAGAGCAGTGGTCTGAGCTCTCCTGGCTCAAGGGCTGATATTTCTCCCCATGAGTTGCTGCTTTGTCATTTTTCCCTAGGATTCTTATTTTTTTTTTCCCCCCCCTCCTGGATGAATCATCTTTTCCACATGGCTTGTGAAGGGAAACCATTCCTACCCAAATTTGTGTCATCCTTCCCCAAAACCGCAGCTCCCTTTAATTACCATGGTTACCTGCCAGGGAGCACCAGGCACGGCAAACCAGCTGAGAGCAGGGAAAAGCATCCTCGTTTCTACTGCCTCATAAACATAACCCTGCTGGTTTCTTCTTCCCAAGCCTCCTTTTCCCATTGATCCTTATTTCTGTTCATCCCAATGGACTCTTGGATATTCCATTGGGAAATATGGCAGGAATTCTTGGCTGGGAGGGTGGGGAGGTCCTGGCACAGGTTGACAGGAGAAGCTGTGGATGCTCCATCCCTGGAAGTGTCCATGGCCAGGTTGGAGCACCCTGGGCTGGTGGAAGGTGCCCCTGCCCATGGCAGGGGTGGCACTGGGTGGGTTTTAAGTTCCCTCCCAACCCAAACCACTCCATGATTCTACACCAACTGCAGGGACAGCCTGGCCAATAAACCAGAGATCCTGACCTCCAGCAGCAGGATTGATTCAAAACACATTAACCACCCGAATTCCTTTATCCACAGAACAGCACAGGCAGCAAGAGCTGACTGTGGAGTTGTGATCAAGCAGCTCAGCTTGAATCCAAAACCCAGAATTAATTCACTGTTCCCTTTAAATATACATAATTCTATTTTAGAAAGGATAAAAAAATTGAAAGCCAATTTGGGAATTTAGAGTCTGCACATAAAAAACCACACAATGCCACAGGTTTTCCCTTAAATGCTCATTATTTGGTTGAAAGATTGTAGCTCAGCTGTGTGTTAAAGCTCAGCTGTGCTCCCAAACATCTTGGCTCCATACACCCAAAAGTTAGGAATTCTGGGGCTGAGGTATGACTTTAACATTAGTGATGGAAGAGCCATAAACAACCTGCAATAAAAGGAGAATTCAAACCATCCATAAACGTCAGAGCCTGTCTAAGAGCAGCTGCATTTCAAAACGCTGGGAATTCTGGCTGATCAGCAACAGAATTCCTGCTGATAAATAACACTTCATACAGAGATGCAGACTGAGCATTTTCACTCAGATTCTTCCTTATAAAAGGAAATATTTTTATAAAGGACATATTTCCTGTGTCTCAGTTTCTTACTTCTTGTTACGAAGGGAAAAAAAGTCAGCCCTTCATGACAGCACCACTGAACAGAGCAGGGATCTGATAACCCAAAGCCTTCCCGAGGCTGAGCCAGGATTAAACTGGAGCAAACCAGATTTGCTGGGCAGATAAGTGGGAAATCTACAGCTGAAATCAGGGAGCAGAGCTGATCAGCAACACCTTGAGAAGGTAAATGGAGGGCTCCAGACCAAGGGGTTCACGGGTCAGCATCATCCTACAGGTACTCTGTGGAGAGCCAGGGCTGAGTCTGTGCCCCCCTGAAGCACCTGGGCCTTCTTTTGCTCCTATTTTGAGTAATATTGACACTCATCAGCAGCTGAAGGTGAGCCCAGGTGGGCCAGAATCACAAACAGGGGTTGCCCTCTGTGCTGGGCGCTTGTGGCACCTCAAATCCTGTGTCTGGTTTTGGGTGCTGCAGGATATGAAAGGCATTGAGGGGTTGGAGCGTGGGCAGGGATGGGGACTCCAAACCTCCCTGGGCAGCCCCTTCCCATGCCTGGTGACCTTTTCCAGGAGGAAATTTTCCCTGATATCCACTTGAAATCTCTCCCCTGAGGCCGTTCCCTCTCCTCCTGTCCCTGTTCCCTGGGAGCAGAGCCCGACCCCCCCCGGCTCCCCCCTCCTGGCAGGGATTGCAGAGCCAGAAGGTCCCCCCTGAGCCTCCTTTTCTCCAGGTTGAGCCCCCCCAGCTCCCTCAGCTGCTCCTGCTGCTCCAGCCCCTTCCCAGCTCTATCCCACCTGTTTTCCCCACATCCACATGCTTTGGAACACTCCCAGGGATGGTGATCCCACTGCTCTGGGCAGGCTGTCCCAAAGCTTAAATGAGCTTTCAATGAAGATTTTTCTTCCTGACTCCCCAAAAAACCCTCCTTTGGTGCAACTTGAGGCCATTTCCTCTTCTCCCATCTCCCAACCCGAGGTGTTTGTCCTGCTGGACCCAACCTTGGCCTCTCCATTCACCCAAAAATAAAAAGAGACTTCTGAGTTTGCTGAAGCAAAGCCAAGAAATTCTAAAGCACCTCCAAGCCTCAGCAGAGAAATCAAAAGTATTTCAGCTCCCACACCGTTCCCTGCAAACACAACGCTGGGAATTCAATATTTGCCTGCTGGAAGGTGAGGTCTTCTCTGTGTGACTTGATATCCTTCTTCTCCACTGGCCCAAAACGAGCCCAAAGGCTGAAGTTTCTCCTGAAATGCCGGTGGTTCTGGAGCAATTGCAGAGGATATTCAGTTTGTGCTCATTGTTAGAGGGACAGCTCTGCCTGCAAATGCGCTTGTTGGGTCAAGACCTGGAAGCAAAGAGGCAAAAGAGGGACAAGCAGGTCAAGGCAATCCCAGGGGAAAACACCAATGGCTCTTCCCAGGCAGCATTCCCTCACACCAGGGCCATGCAGGAGGGTAAAGAGGTAGATAATTTACAGTACCTGGTTCCTCGAGCTGTGGGTTTGTTGTGCCTCGGGCTGCGGAACAAAGGAAAATTTGGGATCTCCAGATCCCACTGGGGATGTTAAAAACCATCTCATTCCATGGGCAGGGACACCTTCCACCAGCCCAGGCTGCTCCAACCTGGCCTTGGACACTTCCAGGGATCCAGGGACAGCCACAGCTTCTCTGCCCAACCTGTGCCAGGGCCTGCCCACCCTCCCAGCCGGGAATTCCATCCCAATTTCCTCCCAGTATCCCATGTCACAGGTGTGTGATCACATCCTGTCCCTAAAAACCTGCAGCTGGGCATTAATAATTATTATATAAATAAAAAGAAATATAAACTTATACTATATACATACCTATAAATAAATATAATATATAAAGAAATATAATATATAAAGAAATAAAAATAAATATATCTAAATAAACATATCTAAATATATGAGTTACATAGAATTTATCTTTATAAATACATAAAGACATATTTATATATTATAATTATAAAGATTATAATTTATAGATATAGCAATATAAATGCAAATACAAGTATAAAACCAAATACAATAGAAATAAAAATTGATGGTTTTCAAATCAAACACAGCTTGATCTTGCCAGATTTGATCCTATGAGCTGGCTCATTTGCTTTCATAAATGCATAATGTTCACTGGAACATTAAGAAAAGAAATTACCAGACTTTCTTCCTTTTTTTTTTGTTTTCTGTGACACAATTTAACTTTTATTTCTTTTTAGGGCCTAAAAAGTGAATTCAAATATTCCTTTTGTTTCAGAGATAATTTGGTCATCCCACTCTCACAGAAATGGAGCAGAACAGCCCAGGTACCACCTACAGAAGTTCTTTAAATCGCTTTTTTTCCCCCCTAACGACATTATTTCTGTTGATGACAAAGCAGATAATCAGCAGATCATGGAAAACATTTGATTCCTCCAGCGAGTCCTGAGGGAGATGGTGAAGAACATGTGTTGGTTTTTCTTAATGTGGCTTCTCCAAACCACGGTGGAAAAAAATCAGATTTATAAGAATTATAAAAACTTCCAGAGAGTTTTTATATAATTAAATATAAATCTATATATTATTAAAATTATCATTAATTTTATATATTATAAGATATTAGAAATATGTAATTTTATTAATTATATATTGTAATTATATTTTCTCTATTAGTAATATAAATATATTATTAAATATAAAATATATTTATATATTATTAAAACTCATCAGGATAGGGTTTTTTGAAAGATCCAATATCTGGACTATCAATATATAATTTTATTTAAAGGGCCTGTTTTCTTGAGTACAAGAAAACTCGTGTTTTTCCTTGAGTACAACGAGACTTGCAAAAAATTATGTGTTAAAATTAAGGGGCAGTTTATTATTTATTTTCCCTTCCCTTCCCAACTTTCCCTTCTTTCCTCCCTTCCTTCCTTTGTTTCCACCCTCCTGATCAGACTTTTTAAAATTCAAAGTTTTAAAGATGATTTCTCTGTCCCCTCTTTGCCCCCCTGGAGGGCAGGAAGGTGGGAAATGTTTCACGTGGGTGCCCAAATGGAGCTTTTATTTTGTCTATACTGATTACAAATTAAAGAATAACCATAAATAAACAGTTTGAAATTCATTCAGACTGATTCTTTCTTTCAGACTTGGAGTGTTTCAACATGTAGATTATTTCAGATGAGGTGTCAACGCAACTAATTCACTAAACTGGGTTTGCTTTATATTTAAACAGTGATGATTTCACTGCAGTAACTTAGATATTGAAAATTCTCATTTCCTGGTAGTGGAACAGAAGGGATTTCTGTCCCCACGACCACAGCCTGCCAATATTAATATTCCTCCTTCCCTTCCCAAACCTTCCCCTCTTGAATCCATCTCCCTCTCTCTCTTCCCTTCCCTGTATCCAGACCCCACTTCCCTGTGCTTGCCCTGGGCGATCAGGGACTCATTTACACCAACTTCCACCCCAAGTGTGGTGATTCCCAATAACTTTCTGCAGATCCTCGGACTTCTGCTGCTCCTTTTCCACCAGCTCCCTCTTGGAATGGGACACCACACCTGGGTATCTCCAAGTGCATCCCAAAGATGGAAAACGGGGATATCGGAAACAATTTCCAGCTGAATTCCCTCCCCGTTCCTCCCTCCTGGCGTCATTTCAGGCCGGGCAAGTTCTCCTGCAGTGTTACAACAGGAGGGCAATTAAACCCCAGGCTTTAATTAGAAGCTTCTTTCCACCCCCAAGTGATATTCCTGCAGAAATTTGGGGGCGTTAATTGGTGCTGCTCCTCTCCTGCTCCTAAAAAAAACCCCCCAGGAGAGGGAAATCACCTTTTCCAGGTGGCAGCGGGTGGGTGGTGGGATGGGGAAGGGAAGAGCAGGTGGGGATTGGGGAGAAGGAGCTGCAGAGGTGGAGGAGGAAAATCGTGAGAGCTCTGGAAATCTGGGAGGCAGAAATCGGGGATGACACCAAGAAGAATTTTTTTAGGTTGCTCCCTGGGTGAATATCTCAATAAATTTTAGGATTTGTGTTTGGTTTTGGTTTTTTTTTTTCCCAGATGCTGTAGCCAAAAAAATAATTTTTTTTAAGATAGAAAGTTATTTTATTGATAACTACATATATAATGCAATATATAATACAATATATAATTATATATTTTATAATACATATAGTATATATTCTACATAATATATAATGAATACATATTTATATGTTTTATACATAATATATATAATATAAATATATAATTATATCTTTAATGTAATATATAATAATATTTTTAATACATAATATATACTTTCTTATTTCAGATCTTAATATTGATTATATTAATAATATTAGTAGTGGTATTTCTAGTAAAGCTGTTTCTGTTCATAATATTTATTACCTATATTTTTAACAGGAAAAATTACATTTCTGCACTTTTATTGATCCTGTCACTTAAATACTGAATGTTCTTTGCAAACACACTTTTTTTATTCCAGCCAGCGCTTGCTAAATGGACTCATCACACTGCAGATATTCCAGCAGAGAAACACCATCCTACAATTCCATGGCTAAAGGGGACCAGGAGCAATTCCAGGCCCTTCCAGCAGCTGGAATGGGACAAATCGAAACCATCTTAACCCTCATTGTGGCCCCAGAGACAGGAAGGCTGCAGCACTGGGAAAAGATCCATCACCCATCACATCTACCCATCCCAAATTCACTGGGAAAGACCCCCCCAGTTTCACTGGGAAATCCCATCTCCAATCAGCTACATCCAGAGCAGGGATGCTCCTTGCTTGGGTGGTTCCTGCTCCGCTGGATTTTGGGAATGGGCTGTTTCCAGTCCTTGCAATGGTTTGAGTTTTCCCTCAGTGTTTTCCAAAGGTCCAGGATGTTCCCGGATGGAGGCCCTGGCACAGGTTGCCCAGATCCCTGGGAGTGTCCAAGGCTGGGCTGGAGCACCCTGTGCTGGTGGAAAGTGTCCCTGCCCATGGAAAGGGATTGCAACTGGATCATCTTTAAGGTCCCTTCCAACCCAAACCACTCTGGAATTCCTCTGTGATCCCACAGAGGGGAATTGGTGCTTCCAGCCCATCCCAGCTTTTCCCTCTGGTTTTAAGCAGACAAACAATCAGATGGCCTGGCCAAAATTATCACTTTTTCCTACCAATCATTTAAAAATCCTGGTCTTTCCCAATAAATCTGTCTCCAAACATCCACCTTGGAATTTCTGCAGCCAAGCCAGCAGTTGTGGCTCTGCTCCTGCTCGTGCTCCTGAATCCCTTCTGGGCTCAGTTCAGCTTCAATCCTTTGGGATATTCAAGTTTTGGTGCCACAGTTTTCCAAGAACACCAAAGTGACTCGGGGAATTCCATCCTTTTGACTCTGATTTTTCCAGGCCTTCATTTTCCCAGGATCCCTGACTGGCTGGATTTCCCTGTCCCCACTTAAAGCTTTGCCTTTCACCTTCATTCTACCAGTCAAATAATCTGTTATTTGTTAACCCTAATATAGATTATATACATTATAACAAACATTATGCAAAAATCAGGCACTTCATGGGTATAATTTACCTTTTTCCCCTGCAGCATAAATAATGTGGACTGAAAAATAATTGCCAGCTCTTTCCTGTAACTTGTACAAATCGTATATAAAGACGTAATTACCAATTTTTCTGCTTATCCTCAGGAATAAAGGAACTCTCAGAATTAACAGCCAGCCTTGTAGGTGCAGTATTTCAACTAACCAGGTGTATTATTTCTGATAAAACTGGAATAAATTATATTAAAACTTCTTTTTCTGGTCTTTGAGTCGTTAAACTTTTCCAACATAACACAGAGAGAAAAAAAAAAAAAAAAGCCACAGTAAAAAATTTCGTTCCCCTTGAGGAAAAAAAAATACATTAAAAGTTCCAGACTTGAATACTGGGATAAGAAATATCCACTTGCTTAATTTTGCCAGGTCACCCTTGTGTTATTGGCACTAATTTGGCTGCAAGTGGCCATTTGGAAGAAATATTCCCCCTCGAATTATTGCTGGAAGTTTCAATTAAAAATGCGAGCTCAGCACAGAGATTTTTTGACGTAAAAATGAGAGAAAAGATTTCAAGAAAACAGGGTCCAAATTTCCTCCCTTTCCTAAAGCAAAGGTAATTTTTTAATACATATTTTCAGGATTTTAAAATATATCGAGTATTAACCTACTTTTCTTAAAACATGGGGTTCAAATTGAGAACTTCAGGTGTCATACAAATGCAAAAATGCAATTTTTTTTTAATTTAAATTAACGTTGCTTTCAGCAAAGGAAATAACCAACATTTTAAAAAACTTCCTAATTAATATTAATCCTCCCCTCAGTTCTGAATGATCCTTTCCCTGGCAAGATGAGCTGAGAGAAAAACCTGCCCTAAAAATGAAGGTATTCATAGTGCAACTGTTACAAACCTCAGTGCAGCATTCAATTTAGGTTTTTTTTTTATATATATAGGTGTGGAAATCTGCAGTTTAAAGGACAGTTTGAAAGTAAATCCATTTATAATTAGAATAATTTTTTATAATTTTATTAGTAAATTAATAAATTAGTAAATTATAATTAGTAAATTAGTAAATTGTTATTACTAATAGTTTATTAGTAAATCCATTTATAATTAGAATAATTTTTTTTCCTTCACCTCAACCACACAAAACCTGCTTAAAAACTGACTTAAAAAGGAGAGAGAGGGATACCCCAAATGACACCAGGAAAGTGGGGAAGTGTCTCCAACTGGATAATTGTTGGGGAAAGCAACTCTTTCGCTGCACTTGGTTGGATTATTGTAATTAAAATTTTCTATTGGCAGGAATTTTCATTCCAGTACAAAGTTGTGCTTGAAATTAATTGCTGTGTGTGTGAACTCTCCAGGAAGTGACTTTTCTGACACTTGCAGTGGCAATGCTGGTGACAGCAGGGGGTTTTATCCTCAGATGAACATCCTCAGTTATCAACAGAGCGGGTTTTATCCTCCCCCAAATCGTCTCCGTTCCCACCCAGGAGCTGCTGGGTGGAAATGACCCTGAGCCCTGATGGAATCAGGGATGGAAAAACAGGTGGCATTTTCCCAGATGTTTATCTGCTCCCCACGCTGAGGCTGAGCCAGACGAAGGTTGATTTTGAGCTGGAGTTTATTTAAGGGGAAGTGAGAGGAAAGAAATTAATCCTTGGGTCACTGCTGAGCCGTTCCTCGGTTCGGGCTTTGGTTCCTCGCCGGTGTTTCTCTCTCAAACGACTTCTGGATGATTTTATTAACAGAAATGTGGGCAGATGGACTTGAAACCGTTACTGAAACGAGGAGCTGAAGTAATTCAATATTTCAGAGCTGCCTTAAAGCTTTATTCTTCTCTCTTTCCAGCTCCTGATCCCAGTATGGGATCTTCCCGTTTCATCCATCAGGATCCTGCCCAGCAGTGCCATTTCCCACCCCCCACACTCTTTGCCTGTGCCACAGCTCAAACACCACCCTGGAAATGTGTCTTCTCCTGCCCACAGTCAGTGGTGGTGGCTCACATGGAATTTCCATGGATTTTCCCAATCCTGGTGCCAGGAGATGTTGGCCTTGCACCAGGGATCAGTGAGCTGGGTCTGCACACTCTGAGGAGTGATACAAAGGCCAGAGGTCCTTCTATCCTTAAATTCATGGGAGTTTGGCCATGGAATTCTCTCCCAGCAGACCCAACCATTGCTCCCCAAGGTCTCACTTTTGGGGAGCTCTTTCTGGGCCTGGTGTCACCTGCACTGCTCAGCTCGTGGGTGATGCTGGGGATGCCCCAGATAAACCTCCTTCCCTCCCAAGAACTCATGCAGGAGCTTCCAGGACTGTTCCCATCAGACCCTGATGTCATGGAGACATGGATTTCTGTGCCGTGTTTGGTGGCAAATCCAGTCTGGCAAACCCAGACTTCCCAGCCAGCTGAGGAGTCCCACAAAGTCAACTGAAGTGTTTTGGTGGCTTGGGTTTTTTTTTTTTTTTACTTGGAAGAGACCTCCAGTGGTTTTCCAGTGGAAATTCCTGACCACTTCAGGGCTCCCCAGGAATGGAATCGTGGTATGGAGTGCAGTGCTCAGCCAGAGGCAGCTCGAGCTGCCACCCAAAACTGAGAGGAAAGACAAGAGAACAATCACTCCTGGGTGAGCTGGAGGCTTTCTCCCAAGCTGGGAGTGTGCTGGTCCACATGCAGGGATGAGGGAAAGGCAAGAGAAGCACAGCCTGACCCTTTGTGACCATTTCTATCCAACATTAATGGCTTTAAGGTCAAGGAAGGGGTGTAAGATTAGATATTAGGCAGGAATTGCTGGCTGGGAGGGTGGGGAGGGACTGGAATGGATTTCCCAGAGAAGCTGTGGCTGCCCCTGGATCCCTGGAAGTGTCCAAGGCCAGGTTGGACTTGGAGCAACCTGGGCTAGCAGAAGGTGTCCCTGCCCATGGCAGGGGGGTGGGATGGGATGATCTTCAAGGTCTCCTTCCAGCCCAAACCATCCTGGGATTTGTGATTTTCTGTTGAACACAACCGAGTTACGAAGCCTGAAAACACGACAAAATTAAAACAGGCATGGGAACAATGTCAGCAGGAACTGGGACTTGGATCACTCCTGAGGGTCCAGGGGAGGGAAGTGCAGGATGCAGGATAAGCTGCACTGTTGGGGTGTCCTGGGCAGGGCCAGGAGCTGGACTTTCATGATCACTGTAGTGACAGGCCAAGGAGTAACGGGGACAGATTGAAAGGAGGGAAATTGAGGTGAGACATCAGAGAGAAATTTTTTACTGTGAGGATGGTGAGGTGAGGTTGCCCAGAGGGATTGTGGATGCCCCAACCTGGCAGTGTTGAAAGCCAAGCTGGCTGAGCCCTTGAGCAACCTGGTGCAGTGGAAGGTGCCCCTGCCCGTGGCCAGGGGGGGATTTGGCACTGGGTGATCTTGAAGGTCCCTTCCAACCCAAACCATTTTGGGATTCTGTGGTTCCCTGATCCCTGCAGGTCTGAGCACCATCAACATGGGGCTGTGTCCAAGGCTGCTGCAAGGACTCAAAGAGCACAAACACTGTCCAAACACTGGCAAGGCCTCTGAAGGAACCTGCACCAAGATCACCCACCACGGCAGGAACTGAGACAAGCCCGGACGGGAGGGGTTTGTGACAGGAAGCAAAAATTCCCTCTGCAGCAAACTGTGGGAAAGGAAACCATGGCTCACTCATGGATCAACCCAAATTATGGCATCCCTGGGGGTACCTGTGGATTCCCAGAGCTTGGCCTGTATGAAGGTGGTACCCCCAGAAGAACAACTCAGGGTCCCAGCACCGAGAAGCTCAGGGTGAAGAAGGGTTGGGCACCGCTGGATCCCTGAGTGGGGATCGTCTTCTGCTTCATCTCTCCCTCTCTCTCAACCCCCTCCCCTCTTCTCTATTCCTTTCTCTCTCTCTACCTCACATTTGCTGTTTAAAATAATAAATCCATATTATTGACTTTGGCACATGGTCCTGTTTGCACCTTAATTCAAGCAGAGACGCCTCTAAATAATGAGATCACAAGAGTTGTGAGTAAACAGGTATTTTGGCTGGGTGATGAATGAAAAACTGTTGGCTGTGGTGGGAATTTGGGTTCTTTCTGAGGTGCTGTGTGATGCCAGTGGGACACCTCCACAGGAATGGGCTGCTCCCCTCCTGGACCCTCTGGGTTGATGTTAAATCTCCTGTTACCTGAGCTGTAATAACTTCAATTTAAGAGATTCATTTCACTCTCTGGTTCTTGCACAATAATATTCCTGTTTTAGGCCTTTTCCAGGATTTCTTAAGCTCGAGGAGTGCACAGAAAGACCCCCATTCCTATGAGTCCATCCCTGCAAGATTATAATGGCTCATTCCATTTATCAAAGTGATGAATAATCCCCAGGACAGGAGGAGCTGTCAGGCAAAGGTGCCTGCCAGGGAGCAATAAAGTGCAACAGGGGGGTCTTCTCTGGGCCTAAACATTGTAAAATGAAGAAATAAAAGGATAATTCCTTCCTTTACCTCACCCTCAAGGTGTTGCAGTTTGCCAGAATATTCCTTAAAGAGTCCAAAATGGTGATTCCATCTGTGGGTGGAACTTTTCCAAATCTGTCATCCACAGACAAAATGTGCCTCAGAGAAATTATCTATATCTATCTATTTATAGATAGATATAATGATTTATATATATCTAAATATTTCTATATTGACATATATTAATATATATTATTATATATTTATATGTTAATATATGTATTCATACATACCCATCTTTTCAGGGCATGGTAAATTGTGCATGTTAAAATAAATTACAGTGGGTGATTATTATTATTACATGATAATGGCAATAATAATAATAATAATAGTAATAATAATAATGAAAAGAAGAGGAAGGAGGAGGAGGAGAAGAAGAAAGAAGAAGAAGGAGGAAGAGAAGAAGGAGAAGGAGAAGGAGGAGAAGAAGGAGAAAGAGAAGGAGGAGGAGGAGAAGGAGAAGGAGGCTGCTGATTCTATTCTTGCCCCCTCCCAAACAAGAAAAAAAGGAAAGTCATAAATCAACATGATTTTCCTTCCAGATCTCTTAACAAATGACACTTGGATGCCTCAGTTCTGCTACCAGTGAACAGATTTGTAGCTCCAAGCTGGTGGGCTGATGGATCTGCTCCAGCTGGGTCATACCTGTGAAAGCCACTTGGTTCCAGCATCCCTGGGAGTGTCCAAGGCCAGGCTGGACAGGACTTGGAGCACCCTGGGACAGTGGAAGGTGTCCCTGCCCGTGGCACTGGGTGATCTTTAAGGTCCCTTCCAGCCCAACCATTCTGTGGCTCTCTGATGGGTCACAGCAGATTTGGTGGCAATATATGACATTATTGGCTCTAAAGACTCTTCTGCAGAGATCCAGGGCTGTCCCTGAGCTTTTCCACCCCCTCAGCTCCCCTTTTCCTGCAGCTCTCCTGAGCTTTCCTTGCTCTTCCTGCCTGTCCCTCCTGCCGGGTTCAACCCCATTATTTCTGCCCCCTCTGCTCTGCCTTTCTCCTGTCAGCTCTGCCCCCTCCTCTCTGTCTTTCTCAGGTGTTTCATCCTGGTCTCTGCAGGTGCAGCCTCTCCTGGTGACTTCAATGTGCCTTCTCCTGCAAAGCCCCCCCTTATGCAGAGGACAAACCCGTTTTGGAGATTTTTGAGGTGACCCATTTTTATGGACAAATATTAAGCCCAGACAATTAAAATCTATTCAAGCTCCCTCCTTGCAGCAGTCAGAGGAAAAAAATCTGATGTGGGATCTGTTAATGCTGCGTAACTGCAACCCTCTTCTGTTAAAAGCCATTGATTAAATGTCTAATTAAAAGCTGCCCAAATATATATATGGGGTTTAAATACAGTGGAGAGCTGGGATTTTGATGAACCCATTAATACAAATCTTATTTGTGAACAGTTACAATGGTTTTGCTGATCAAAGCCAAGTTTACTCCTTTGCTTTGCTCTCTGGTCCCTTGTGGGTAGAAAAAAAAAAAAAGATCAAAATTATCTTCCCTTTTGTACGTTTTTTTTTCATATTTCAGGATTTTTGGATCATACCTAATTTGCTTTTAGTGGCCCACGTTCTCTTTTGACATCAGAGGGTGCATTTTTTCGGCTTCACAAATGCTTCAGCTGCTCAGCCATGGCTGAAGTCAATTGGATCCTTTGGCTAAAGCAAGGGATAACAATTGGGAACTGCTCTCCAGGGTTAAACTGTGCCACTTGAGCTCTCAGATTGGAAGAGTTCTCCCTGTTCCCCAGCGTTCCCACTGCAGGGTGGCCCCCATTCATCCCCTCCAGGCAATTAGAGCTGCTCTCAGCCCTGGGGTCGATGCAGGTGTTTGAATCCTGCAGCTTAAGTCTGAGATGGATCTGTCCCACACAGAGCTGGATGTGTCCCACATGGAGATGGATCTGTCCAAAAGGGAGATGGATTTGTCCCTTACAGAGGTGGATCTGTCCTACAGGGAGGTGGATCTGTCCCACAGGGAGCTGGATCTGTCCCAAAGGGAGGTGGATTTGTCCCACAGGGAGATGGATTTGTCCCTCACAGAGGTGGATCTGTCCCACAGAGCTGGATCCCAGCACTGAGTTTGTCTGTAAATGACCTGGGAATCATCGAAGCTTGGAAATAGCTACAGACAGCACAGGACCTCTTGGAAAATACTAATATCATAGGATCTCATGGAAAATACCAATATCATGATTTCAAGGCTCCAGGCAGACCTCATTGTGTCCTTATTTAAAGGGAGCCTGGAAGAAAGATGGAAACAATTCTTTTATTAGAGCCTGTTGAGGCAGGACAAGAGGTGATGGGGTGACACTAAAAGAAGGATTCAAATTAGATATTTTGGGATTTAGATGAGATATAAGGAAGAAAATCTTCCCAGTGAGGGTGGGGAGGGCACAGGTTGCCCAGAGAAGCTGTGGCTGTCCCTGGATTCCTGGAAGTGTCCAAGGCCAGGTTGGATGTTGTCAGACACACTGTTCTCATTGTTATCACACCTGTTGCAGAGAACATGTGCAAACATTGCTGAATGTAGAGCAGGTTTATTAAAAAACCTGTCACAGACCTGAGGCTGAAATGCAGATTTTTCTGCCTCGCAATCTGCTGCTCTCAGTGATGTTTTAACTGAGCAAAGCAGCCCCTGAACGGAGCAAGGTGGAGAATTCCCACCCAAGCTCTGAGCCCAGGGTCTGGCAGCTGCCTGTGCTGCTTTATTTGGATTCAGGCACGTGGAAAATGATTGGTTTTTTTGGTCTCAACAGCACGGGCATGGCAGGAACCCTGCAGGAGTCAGCTGGATTGCTCCGCTGGACTGGAAATCCAGTCTCTGGATATGCTGTTCCCGCTGGAAATGCAGAGCAGGAGGGCTGAAAAGCCTCCAAACCTGCTCCTCCGCATCCCCACCAGGCTGAAATCAAGGATTTGTCCCCTCCACACGCTCCAGTCCGTGTTTACACATCACAAAAGCGCTTCGGAGCTGCCGACTGTGAAAAGAAAAGGAAGGAAAACATTGCCTCGATCTGCTTCAGGAGGCTACAAATCCCCCAAACACCTGATTAATTACTTTGGAGGCTTTCATAATGTACCTTAATCCCGTTCACCTTTAGTCCCACAGCTGCTTTGTTTGTTTGTTTGTTTATTTATTTATTTATTTATTATTAAACAAGAAAATTACAAACAGCTCTTTGTCCCCTCCGTAATTGCCTGCTCAGGGAAAACAAAACCAAAGCCCAGTCCAAAAGCTTTCAGGTTTCTGAGCTCTCAGGTGGCGGTGGTGGGAGATGTGGCCGCACATCATTCCAGCGGCAGATCAATAGGTGATTCAAACGCTGCTTTAATTTCCAAGCTTGTTGTCTCTCCCTTTTGTTCGGAGGGTGGGGGCTCCTCCCGGGTAAAGGCCGAGCTGAGGGGGGTGTGGGTGATGTGCAGATGCCGGGATAGGTGGGGAGAGGATGGTTGGAAGAGCACTTGAGGAGTCCGGAGAGCTGGCAGGGTGTGGATGGGAGGGGCTTTCACCACAAGGGCCGGGGTTCGGGAGCTTCCAGCCAGTTGTGTTTGGAAAGGGGGCGAGGAATGGGATGAAACTCTTTGCCTGATGCCCTGGGATGAGCCCTCTGAGGGATGAGTTCTGCTCTGAGATGAGCTCTCTGTGGGATGAGCTTTGTCCTGGGATGAGCCTTCACTGGGATGAGCTCTCCATGGGATGAGCTGTGCACTGGGATGAGTTCCTTTCTGGGATGAGCTTTTGTCTCTGATGAGCCCTCACTGGGATGAGCTCTCCATGGGATGAGCTGTGCACTGGGATGAGCTTTGTTCTGGGATAAGCCCTCTACTGTGATGAGCTCTCACTGGGATGAGCTGTCACTGGGATGAGTTTTATTCTGGGATGAGCACTCTCTGGGATGTGCTGTGCACTGGGACAGATGTTCTTCTTGTACCTCTGTTCTGGGAAAGATGCAGATAACTCAGGAACAAGGGCAAATAGCTGTAAACTGAGAGAGGGTGTGGTTAGATGGGATGCTGGGAAGGAATTGCTGGCTGGGAGGGTGGGCAGGCCCTGGCACAGGTTGGGCAGAGAAGCTGTGGCTGCCCCTGGATCCCTGGAAGTGTCCAAGGCCAGGCTGGATGGGGCTTGGAGCAGCCTGGAATAGTGGAAGGTGTCCCTGCCCACAGCAAGGACTTGGAATTAGATGATCTTTAAGGTCCCTTCCAACCCAAACCACTCTGGGATCATAACTGAGGACGTGTTGGGATCAACCCCCTTCAGGCTTGAAGGCTTTATTATATAATTCCTTCCAAATCCAAACGATAAACATGCCATTGAAAAGGAACAATAATAAAATGGCTTAATTTAATTCTCTATCTCAGCTTCTCAATAGCAAATTGATTCCCATGAGAGATGTTCCATGGCACAAGTTGTGGGATTTGGCACAGGACAAGAGGATCTCATTCAGAAAGAAAAATGAATAGAATCAAGGTCAGGTTTAATTTGATCTGCAGCTATTATTTTAAATGATGTGGAGGATTAGCTTGTATCACATTCAGTGTGGAATAAATGGATTTCAATTTATCTGTTGGATTTGACCATTACCCAGCTTTGACTGGATGGGAGACAAATGCTTTTAGCTCTTCTCTGTGTGAGAAACTGTGTCATTATAGGGAATTCTGTTGGAAACAGACTATTCCTGTGCCCTTCTGCCCTAAAACATTGTCCATGGAGCATCTCCCATCCCTAACAAAACCATCTCCAGGGATGTTGCCCTTCTGCACAGAGAGAGGAGGGAAGGGTTGGAGAGGAAAACACGTTTGGGTGAAATAAAACCACCTGGGAAATACTTTTCTCTTAATCAGAGTTCCCTCATGGAGGCTCAGCTGGCTGTTTCCCATTGCATCCCAAAAATCACAGTTCTTGTCTTCCAGTACGAAGCTGTGGAGAAGGAGAAGGGGATGTGGGAAGAAATAATACTATTGTCCTATTGACTCCTTTTTTACCTTCCCTTAACCTGGCCCACCATTCCCACAACATTCCCAGCATAACTGGACTCCTCTCTGTATTTCCTTCCTATTTACACCGAGGAGCGATGCCAAACCCATCAGCTGAGGTTTGCTTTGCTGATTGAACCCATTGTCCAGCTCAAATGTTGGTTCCAACCCAGCTTCATTCTTTTTTAAAGCCAGGAGTGCTTTTCCAAGCATGAACAGTGTCAGGATTTAACCCAGCCCTGCTGCACAAAGGCTGATGCTCCGGGTCTGAGGGGATTATTTGTAGCATGGACTGAGGTTTGGAGGCAGGAAACATTGTCCTACCTCTTACCAGCTCTGGGTTATTTTGTTAATCTGGATTTTGGTTTTTTTTTAGTAGGTTGGCTGTTCTTTGGTGGGTTTTGGTGGGGATTTTTTAATTTTTATTTTTAATTCTTCTTTATTTTCTTTTTTCATTTTCTTTTTTTCCCCTTTCTTCCTTTCTTTTTCTTCTTCTTCTTTTCTTTTTCTTTTTCTTTTTCTTTTTCTTTTTCTTTTTCTTTTCTTTTTCTTTTTCTTTTCTTTTTCTTTTTCTTTTTCTTTTTCTTTTTCTTTTTCTTTTTCTTTTTCTTTTTCTTTTTCTTTTTCTTCTTTTCCTCTTCTTTTCCTTTTCTTTTTTTTTCATTTCTTCTTTCTTCTTCTTTTTCTTTTTCTTCTTTTCCTCTTCTTTTCTTTTTCTTTTTTTTTCATTTCTTTCTTCTTCTTCTTCTAATTTCTTCTTTTCTTCTTCTTCTTCTTTTCTTTTTCTTTTTTCTTCTTCTTCTTTTCTTCTCCTTCTTCTTAATTTCTTCTTTTTCTTCTTCATCTCTTCTTCTTCTTCTTTTCTTCTTTTCTACTTCTTCTTCTTCTCCTCTCCTTTTAATCTTCTTCTCTTTCTCCTTCTCTTCTTTTCCTTCTTCCTAATTCAATTTTTTTAATTTATCATTATTTTTTCCCACATCATTCAAAGAACAAGAACAAGACTTTCACCTCTGTGTCCTCCAACCTCCCCCACGTGACACAAATCCTGCTCCTAGAAGGAAGAAATCCCGAATTTCACTCCCTGATTTGCCCTCTGGACGGTGAGGTCAGCTGGGATCTTCCTCCAGATCCCACTCCAGCTGATTTTTCATCCAGCAGATGAAGTTCAGCATCAACCACAAGCGATGCTCCCACCCCTGCTCTGCCAACTCCCCCGAGCAGGTGCTGAGCTCCTGAAGAAGTGGAGCCTTTGCCTGGATCAGGCACAAATATGCAAATTGGGCTGAGCAATTTGGCCTTCAGGATGGGATTATGCAAATTGCAGATTCCACCACCGGTGAATTGCCACTCCTTGATTCCCAATTAATCACTCCAAGTGTTTCTCCATCTGCTTTCGCTCCGCTTTTATTGTTCCCTTTATTTCTCCGTGTGCAGCTCGTAAACAAAAAGCACCTCCTTCCTGCTGCAGCTTCCAAACTTTTGGAAATGTCAGATCTTTTTTCTCCAGAAAAAAAAAAAAGAAAAGAAAAAGCTTTTTTTTTCTTTTCCCTGAAATTAGCAGAGAAATTCATTCCCTTCTCCAGGTCTTCCCAAAGGAAGCTGATGCAGCACAGAGGGATCAAGCAGAGCCACTTCAGCTCAGGCAACAGCAGAGGCTTGATGCCAAATTCCACATGGAATCAGCACTAAAAGCCAGGAAAGCAGAAAAAAATAACATTTAAACCTCAGCATCCACCTGCCAGACGGGGCTGCTCCAAAGATTTAGGATCTGGGAACTCCCCAGGGGGTTCCTTGATTCTCTTTCTCTCTTTTTTCCCTGCTTTTCACAGAATCCCAGGCTGGTTTGGGTTGGAAAGGACCTTAAAATCATCTCATTCCAAGCTCCCCACCACACGCAGGGACACCTTCCACCAGCCCAGGGTGTTCCAAGCCCTGTCCAACCTGGCCTTGGACACTTCCAGGGATCCAGGGGCAGCCACAGCTTCTCTGCCCAACCTGTGCCAGGGCCCCACCACTCTTGTGTTAAAGAGTTTGGAAAATCACTGTAAAATCGTTGTGTTTTGCTACACAAAGAAGTTTCTTCCAGCGAAGATCAGAAATGTTTTTGTTTCAAAATCTTTGTTTGTTTAAGAAAAATAAATGAGATGGGTGGGTTTGTTGTTTGTTTGTTTGTTTTTAATTTCATGTTTTCCTCCAGTGTGGAGGGTGTGGAAAAGAAAGGAATGGCCCTAAAAGCTCAGAGACACCCCTGGATCTTTGCAGAAAGGTGTTTTTACAGCCAATAATGGGACATATTTCAACAGGTCTGCTGTGACCCATCAGAATGCTTTGGGTTGAATGGGATTCCCTCCAGGAATGGGACCTGTCCCACCACAGAGCTCCCAAAGCTTTGTGACCCCCAAGGCCAAGAGTCGTTAAAAAGCAATATTGGAAAATTGGCAAGGATCTTTTGGGGTTTTTTCTCTCCTTAAAAGGGAAAATGAAATGACTTCTCTGCTTGCAGATGGTGGAGAAGTTTTCAGTAAAGCTTTCCAGAAGAAAGCTTTCGAAGGAAAAGCTTTTCACCTGCTTTGGAAGGAATAAATAATAATAATAATAATAATAAAAGAGGAATAAATAAATCTTTCTGAGTGCTGGCTGTGGAAATGGTGGGAAAAAATTGTAATTCTTGATGGATCAGTTACCACAATTTACTGATGGCCTGACATGACCTTTTGTGCTCTGGGGATTTGGCTTTTCCCATAAAGCAGGATTTAGGATTTTACATGGATTTCCCCTCTGATTCCTGGTGTTGTCCCACCAGGAGGAGCAGGAGGTATCTCATGAAGGAAATTACTGTTTTCTTGGCCAAAATTTGGTTATTGGAAGGATAAAGAAGTGTGGGGTTCTCTCTAAAGGATCAAACTGCTCAGAAGTGCTGAATAACAGACAAGAAATATCCTTTTATTGTAAATGGAAGGATTTCTTTAATCCTTCCATCGCTTTCCAAGAGCCTCGGTGAGCTGTGGTTTAACTGCCCCACAATTCCAGGAGCGTTTCTAGGTCAAATCTACAGATACCAAACCTTTGGAATATCTCTTGGATACCTTCCTGGAGAAGTGGCTGTCACCCACTCTCTCCTCTTGCCACCAGGAGTGGGGCAGCCTGTTCCTGTCTCTGTGACAACCAGGATTTGGGGAATCACCTGGGGGACTGTTTCATCCTAAAAAAAGAGACAATGGCAGGAAATGTTTGTGTCCAAGCCAAGGGACTTCACTGAAACTATAAATAACTCAGCCTGGGGTGCTGCCCATGGATTTATATCCCCGAGGGGAATTAGGGATTGCAAGTGTGGGATCTACAAAACCCACATTTGCTCAGCTTTTCCTCATTTTCCCATCCTATAATCCCTTCACTTCCAGCACTGAAGGCTCTGGTTGCTCACCAGTAAATAATATTTATGTACCCAAGGTAAAAAAAAAAAAAAGAAAGGCAATTTTGAAGATAATTCCTCCTGTTTGGAGCCATAACAATCCCAGAATGGTTTGGGTTGGAAAGCACCATAAAGATCATCCAGTTCCAACCCCTGCCATGGGCAGGGACACCTTCCAGTGTGGTGGCTGACCCTCCTTATCCCAGAATCCCAGAATATTCCAAGCTGGAAGCTCCAGGATCATCCAAAGCCAACTCCTGGATGGAACAACCTCACAGGAGATCCCGAAAATCCATCCCAGATCTGAAAAGTAACATCACAGACTTCGGAGTGAAAAGCAGATGGATCTAAAATTCCCAGAGGATGAGGTGGATGGCATTCCCTTGCCCTGGGGCAGGAGATGATTGCAGGACCAAGGAATGCCTGGAGAGGTTCCTCCAGCCTGGTAAGAGAGTAGGGAATGGATTTTATGCCATGAGAAGTGAAATAAAAGATGGGGAGATAAAAAGGGAGCGTGGAATGGATTTTATGGCACGAGGAGTAAAAGAGAACATGGGAAGGCAAATGAAGTCAACGAGGACACGGCTTTGAAAGATGAAAATCGATTTATTTGAAAGGGGGAACGTTAAAAGGAGTGAAACATAAAAATCCACCAATTCAGGGAAGAATTAACAAAATGCTTTGTATCCTGTCGCCATCTGCTGGATGTGAGCTGCAGTAGGAAAATCATGGAATGACCGAACCCCGGGGTGGTTTGGGTTGGGAAGGACCTAAAAGATCATCCAGTGCCATCCTCCACAGGCAGGGACACCTTCCACCAGCCCAGGGTGCTCCAGCCTGGCCTTGGACACTTCCAGGGATCCAGGGGCAGCCACAGCTTCTCTGCCCAACCTGTGCCAGGGCCTGCCCACCCTCCCAGCCAATAATTCCTTCCTAAAATGGAAGAAGATGGGATTATTAGTGTGTTAATTATACCCATTAATTGTCAGCAACCCAGAGCACACGAGGGGAACCACAGAGCAGGGAAAGGCCCAGGCCACCAACCCCAAGTTTAGTCCCATCCTCAGTTCCTTGCCAGGGAACTGTTTCCCATCCCACCATCATCCCAGGATATGGGCAGGTGGGATTTCCTGGGCTTTAGGGTCCCTCCCAACCCAAACCATCCCGGGATTGTCAGAGGGGTCAGGGCAAATGTTCAGTTTATTTGTGAGGAGGAGGATGAGGGAACAGACTCTTGCCCTGCAGATGTCCCAGGGTGATGCCAGCACGGCCTGTGGGGTGGGAAGATGCCACAAGGATTTCCTGCAGGACAAGGGGGTTGGAACTGGATGAGCTTTAAGGTCCCTTCCAATCCCAACCATTCTGGGATTCTGTGGTTGTTTTGGCTTCAAAACAGGAGGAATTATCTGTCACAGTCTCCTCCTGCCTCCCAAACACCACTTCAACCTGAGAGTGACTGGGATTGTCATTCAGGATTCAGGATATTCCAGCACCAGGGAAGACAATTCCAACCCAAAACTCAAACCAGCAGGTTCATCCAACAGAAATACATAACCAAGACCTCATGGAATCTTGTGATTTGGGTTGACTAAAGGCACTACCACTTCCATGGGGTATCCCATTTCCTGGTGAGTGGAGGGGGCTCTGGAATGTGATATTTTTTTTGCCTCAGTTTTAGGGGTCTGGATTTTTGGGGGGGAATGATTTGGGGCACTCAAGTAGAAGGGATTAAACTCTAAATGTGTTAGGAGGTGATGGGGCTGTGCAGGGTTGAGGTGGGACTCCATGATCCTTGGGGATCCCAGCTCAGCATATCCTGGGATTCTGTGGGATCCTGAATCCTTCCTCTATTTCAGGTGAGACAACAGGTACTGACAGGAGGGGTGGGCAGGATGGGAGAGGCACACCTGGAAATTCTCCCTTTAAAAGCTCATTTAAACACTGACCCTGAAATTACAGCCGTGCCCAGGTGCAGAAATACCATTTAAAGCAGAGGAATAAACCCCTGGACAAGACATTTCTATAATTTAATGTCAGATGAGGTCTCGCTCCTGATCCCAAAACGGCCAAAGTACCGAGTCTATTTTGTGACCTGAAAGTGAAAAAAACCCAAATTGATGGAGAAACAGAAATTGCCAAAGGCAAATTGTCACCCCAGCATAAATTCACACAAATTAAGGGGGTGGAGGTGAGAAGCAGCCTCACCTTTAGTTTTTAGTGCCACCAGAAGTGGCTCCTATAATGATGATCCCATAATCCTCTAAATGAGATGAGGAACTTTTCTAACATTTCTGCCTCAAAACTTCTCCTTTTTTTTTTTTTTTTTCTTTTTCTCTCCTTATAAAAAGGTTTATTTTCCAAAACCAGCTGTTCTTCTTCCCTCAGACCTTGATGCTGTTCATCCCCATCCAGAGGAATTCTAGGGGAGCACAGAAGGAACTCTCTGATTGCTGAGTGTGGGATAGGGGAGGAGATTGTGGGAGACCTTCACGCCTCCAATATGAGGTGGCAACAGCCCTGGGGGGAACATGTGGGACCTCAGTTAATGCCCCATCTGAGACACAGGGACACCAGAAAGGTTTGGGAAGGTTTGGGAAGGGAGGTTTTGGGATGACACAAATGTTTGAGCTGTGTTGGGTGTTGGTGATGGCAGGAGAAATGTGTTTACCAGAGGGAGAAGGGGAAGGGGGTGCTGACAGCCCTTCACATCTATGGCACAGGGATGGAGGATTTCCGGGAATTGCCTCCCTTATTACTTAGAGTTTTAATTCATTTACCTCTGAACAGAGTGAAATCCTCTCCCAGGCCATCCTCTCCCTGCAGGAGATGTTCCTCACGTCCCTGTGCAGGCAAAAGGCTGTTCATGAGCGTGACATTCCCCAAGAAAAAGCCCCTTTCGGCTCGTTATAATTCCCCATCTTCCCCCTCCTCCCTGCCAAACTCTCCTGGAGTGCTCTGGGAGTCAGGCTGGGGGCTCTGCACCGAACTGCAGCCAGAGCATCTCAAATATTTAACAGCCTTTCAGGTGTTCCTCCCGCCTTATCAGGCACGGAGAAGATGATGTGCCATTTGAAAAGTGCCAGCAGTGTGACGTGTCCTTCCTGCTCCGGGTCCCTGCTGCCAGGGGAGACGCCTCGGATGTCAAGGGGCACCAGGCTGCCTGCAAGGAGCATATTTTAGTCATTTATTAACTCTCTGAGAGTCCAAGTTTTAAATAATGTACAAATTTGCCTTGCAGGGCTGGATAACGAATGCAGAGGCTCTCAAAAAAAAAAAAAAAAAAGGAAAAAAAAAGAAAAAAAAAAGTGTTTAAAAGCGTTTTGGGCTCTCAACCGTTGGCAAATAATATTTAAATCTTCCTTGAATCAATCAGATGTGAAAAATTGAGGCACTTTTCCAACGATCCGTAGCGAGAGATGCCACGTGGATTTAGCTGTGTTGTCTGAAAGGCTTTTTACACAGAGTTTCTGGAGGAAAAGGGGATTATTCTGGGTCCAGAGGGACTCTAATCCCTGAGTTCGTTCTTCCCCCCACTTGTCTCCAACAGGGGAAGCTGCGCTTTGGAAAAGCAGAGCAAAGTCCCATTTCCTGAGCCAGCCCAGCATTTTCATTGCAGGGCAAAGCGAACCGAGAGCCCCGGGGAGGGGAAAAATCGCAAATAAAAAGCAGATTAAAAACCCGCTCAAATGCCGGTGTCAGCACAATCCGCCTGGAAATCCAAGGCTGCAGCAGGAGAGGCTTTTCCAGCCCGCTGCATCCCGCCCTTCCGTCTGCAAACCCACAGCTCTGATAAATGGGAAAGAGCCCCTGGAAGGGCTTGGATGTGGATCTGCCTGAAAACTCCCCCAGTTAAAGCCGTTCCAGTGACAAACAGGGAGAGAAACGGGAAAAAAAAAGGTACTAATGGGCTACTCCATCAAAAACGGGAAGGTGTGAGACGCTCCAGAGGGCGCAGGGAAAGATTCCAGGATAAAAAACGAGGGGGATGTTGTTAATAATGAAGGTAACGAAGCCCCTCGGATGGGGGTTGTGGTTCCTCCTGCAATCAGCAGGTTGAAATCGGGGCTGGGTAATTAATCTGTGAAGGCTGTGCTGCAATCCGAGCTGGAATGACTTCAGGGAAGTCCCGCAGCCTGCAGGACACCAAACCCAAGGCTCTGCATTCCCGGTGCTCCCTGAGGTGGGGTCTCATCTCACACCTTTCCCGGGCCTTTGTTCAGCAGAGCAACTTCTCCCTCCTTTCCTCCTGCCAAAGGGGAAAAAAAGTCCAACAAACCATCTTGTGCTAAAAATTATTTGCCCAACTGCTTGATTTTTGTGTGTGTGTGTGGTTTTTTTTTTCCCATCACATTTGAGGCTCCTGTAAGAACTCGTGTTCCGAGGGAACAGAATTAGCCATGGAATGACAGAGCATTTAATTTTAGGCCTGGCTTTTCTCCCTCGGCATGACAAGCAATGAAAGATTTCTCTTGTCAGTCAGACTGTCAACCTGGGTGAGGGTAAATCGTGGAATCAGAATTATTTGGCTTAGAAGGGACCTTAAAGCCCATCCAGTCCCACCCCCCTGTCATGGGCAGGGACACCTTCCATACACCAGGTTGCTCCAGCCTGGCCTTGGACACTTCCAGGGGTGAGAACATCCTCTTTTTTTGAGGAATGTTGAGGGAATAAGAGAGCAAAAATTCGGGAAGGGCCTCAAGAAATGATGGTGTTGCTCCTTTTAGACCTCTCTAAAGCCTGGGGTAATAAGGCTTTGAGCACCTACACTGGACTCAAACTGGGAATGGAATGCTGTTCCAGCTGGGATATCCAGGAGATGCTGCAGGCTCAGGCAGTGATATTTTGGGATGCTCTCCACGTTGGAGCCAAGGAGCCACAAGAGCCTCCATCAGCCCCAGCAGGTAAAACTGCAGGGAAATTTGGTGAAAGTAAAGCAAAATGTCAGGCCAAACCCTTCCACTCCCTCACTACCAAGACATTTGAAGGAGAATCTCCCTTTGGAAAGCCCAAATCTCCCAGGAAGCCCCTGATGATCCTCTCCCCTGTTTTAATTTTGTGGGTGAAGAGGAAATTTCTGACCTTAGACCAAAACTGTGCGTGGGAAAATAATGGGAATGGGGAACAGCAAACACAAACAGAGCCTTTGCTTGAGTGGGGTGAGTCCATACCCAAACACCTGGTTTTGAGATATGAATTTAAAGCTTTTTTTGGGGGTCCCTCATTCCCCCTCTTGGGATGGAGGGCTCTGTGTCACTGTCCTTGTGTGCAGAGACCCTCATGAATCACGACCAAGGGCAGTGAGACCCTCATGAATCATCGCTGAGACCCTCATGAATCATGTCTTGAGACCAGACCAAGGGTCACAGTTCCCTGAGCCATGATTTAAATCGATTTTTTGGTTCCTTAACTCGCAGCCCAAGGGAAGGCCAGAGCATCTCAAACTGGCCTGGGAGTCCCTTTTGCTGGTGGAAAACTCTCCAGCCACGGCAAATCTGCCTCAGGACAAAGCCCAGATGGTCCCAACCCCAGTGGGAAAGAGCCCCAAGAACGGCAGGATGGCCCAAATCCCATGAAATTGTGCCCAATGCAGGATAAAAAAAAAACAAAACCAAAAACAAACAATATTCCTGGGAGAGGAAGAAAAGGAGAAGGCAAAGAGCTGCAAACGTGACGCTGCAGGTGGAGATCAAAGGCCAGCTGGACTCTGGGTCCTGCCTCCTTCAGCACTTCTGGGTTTTAAATGACTATTCAATGAATTCAAATGATTATTTGAGCCCAAATGTGGAAATGAAGGAGGGTTGGGAGCAAGGACTCAGTTTTGGGGTCAGCTCCCCTGTATTGTCCAAGCAGCAGGAGGTACAGGAGGTTCTTCCACCCAAATCCAGCTGAAGCCCAGTGAGAAACTCTCTCCTGGAAGGAGGAAGGAGTGTAGGGAAGGGGAAGGGAAAGCTGAGAGCTCCTGGCTCACAAAGGCATTCTGATCTCTTTATTTCATTACAATCTTCTTTATTTCTCTTTATTTGGTACCTTTATAATCTCTTTAATTTCTTGGCTGAGAGCCTTAATATTTGGGCTTTGTTTGATGGAAGGATGAGGCAGAGAAATAACAACACATTTACTGGTGTAAAGCAGTGATTTCACTGAGTTTGATGGGAAATGTGACAGTGATTTACCAGGAGTCTGTGGTGAAATAAGCTGAATTTTGGGTTGACTCATTCTCAGTCGTGGCCTTCCAATCAACACATTAGTCCAAACCTCATTAGTTTGGTGTGAATTGTTTGCCCACATCCCTTTTCCATTTCTCCAGGGAGTTTGACTTCCTGTACCAAAATTCAACATTAAATTGATTTCTTATGCTCTCCTTGATGAGACCCCAGTGGGTCACCCATTTGAGTGGGTTGGGGATGGCACCAGCTGTGGGTATGATTTGTATGGAACCTAAATCCTTCCTACACAAAGAATTCCACACAATTCTACATCTCCCAGCATCCCTGGAAGTGTCCAAGGGCAGGTTGGGAGAGTGGAAGTTGTCCCTGCCCTCGGGATTATCCCAAAGGTCCCTTCCAACCCAAACCATCCTGGGATTCTGTGACAAACCAGAGTTAAATTCTCCTTTCATTTACAGCCCAAATTAGCCTCAATCACTGGGTTTGATTCTCCCTCCTGCCATGACCTTTTCGGACAAATTGGAAGAAAGATGAGGAAAAGCAAAAGGTCAACGTAATTTGAGCTCTTCCCAAATCCAGAGAGCCTGGCAGGGTTGTTATCCTCTGACACACATCTTTATCACTGATTATTTATCTGGGGTTAGTTGTAGGCTCTCTGCTCCGTGTTCCAGAGGGATAAGTTTGTGTTTGGGAACAAAGTTGGAAGGCAGGGAATGGTCAGAGGATTCCACTACAGGTTTGGATGCAGCTCATGGAGAGTGTATTTAAATAAATAAAGGGTGGTGGAAAAGCAAACAAATGTTGGAATTGGAAGCAGAGCCACATGGGAGATGCCCCTGGGTAACCAAGAATCCCAGAATGATTTGGGTTGGAAGGAACTTTAAGGTCATCTTATTCCACCCTCTGGGACATCTTCCACCATCCCAGGTTGCTCCAAGCCGGGTTTAATTTAATTTATCACTCCAGGATTGACAGATTCCAGGTTTGGAATGGGAATGAGGGGAATTGTCACCATCAGAAACATAAGAACAGTTTGATGAACAGACATTGGAGATGATTCAGGGTCTCAGTGAGGTGGTGACAGTGGTCACCAGCAGTGAACAGAAAGACTTTCAGGAGGACACCTCCCCAGTCAGAATCATGAAAAAAACACCACCAGGTTTGAAATCTGATACCAGACTGGGGAGGAAAATCTCCTGACCCTTCAGTCCACTCAGGACAAAAAACTTGTGACGTTTTCTGAGCTCTCTAATCACAACCCAGATTCCCTTTGTCTTGAGCTTGGGACAAAATAATAATAATAATAATAATAATACAAGTCTTCAGCCTAAATTGTTCACAGCACCAGAACAGCTGGTATTTACTGGTGTAAATCCCTTGGCATCTGTCAGGCTCACAATTCCTTCCTTCCCCCAAAACTCCCTGTTTTATGAGAGCAAATCATGGAACCCCAGACTGGTTTGGGTTGGAAGGGAACTTAAAGCTCATCTTATTCCATGGATCCCAACCTGGCCTTGGACACTTCCAGGGATCCAGGGGCAGCCACAGCTTCTCTGGGCAACCTGTGCCAGGGCCTGCCCACCCTCCCAGCCAGCAATTCCTTCCCAATGTCCCATCTCTCCCTGCCCTCTGGCAGTGGGAAGCCATCCCCCCTTGTCCAAAATCCCTCACCAGCTCCTTTGTAACCCTCCTTCCATTCCTCTACCCCTCCACTTTCCCCTTTCCGCTCCTCCACCGCAGCCAGGGATCTCAAGGACTTTTCTCCCGTTAGCAGAGTGTAAATAGCTGTTCCAGCCAGATACACCGGGCTCTGTTTCCGAAACATCGCGCAGACAGAGATAAGATGCTGCGGCGATTGCGGGCTCGGCATTTCGGGATTAGCCGCGTGTGTGGATCCCTCAATTCTCTCCCCATTATGGCAGAGCGAGATAAGGCCCCGATTTCGCACCTCTGCTAATTTGTCCTCCTCCCCCTCCCTCTCCCTGCCCTGCGAAGAGAGATAACCTTTATTCTCTTATCGACTATCGGCTGCTCTATCACGTAAATTGCCACTCTCTCAATTAACGCGAGCTGCGGGAAGGGAGGAGCGGGGATGGCACAGCCGGGCAGGGACAGAGGATGTGGCTGAGGAAAAGAGGGATTTAAACGGGGAGATGGCAACCCCCGGGGCAAGGAATGCTCTGCTGGATCCGCGGCTCACCCTGGAGGGGTTTAAGGAGGGAGGAAAATTGAGCCGGCAATTAATTGTTGTTTTGAGCCCAGCTCAGCTGTGCCTGGGATTGACAGCGCTTAGCTGAGGGCTGCGGGTTGGGAAGGGCCAGTGCAAGGTGGGGAAGGAAAACAGGGAAGTCCTGGAAGGGTTAAAAGGTTGGGAATTGGAAAAAGACAGTGGAAAGGGTTGAAGGAAAACTGGGAAGCTTTGAAGAGGCCAGTCCTGGAAATCGAAGGGTTAAGAGTGTTGGGGATGGGAAAGGGCCAATGGAAAGGTCTGAAGGTGAGTGTGGATGTTGGTGTGAAAGGAATCTGGGAAGACTGAAAGAGGCCAGTCCTGGAAACAGGAAGGTTAAAAAAGTTTGCAAGTTGTCTGAAGGAAAACTGGGAAGGAAGCTTGGAAGCTTTGAAGAGGCCAGTCCTGGAAGTTGAAGGGTTAAGAGACTGAGGATTGGAAAGAGCCAATGGAAGGAGCTGAAGGTGGGTTTGGATGCTGTCTGAGGGAAACTTGGGAACACTGGAAGAGGCCAGTCCTGGAAACAGGAAGGTTAAAAAGGTTGAGGGTTGGAAAGGGCCAATGGAAAGTTCTGAAGGAAACTTGGGAAGCTTTGAAGAGTCCAGTCCTGGAAGAAGAAAGGTTCAGAAGGTCAGGACTCCAACAGCTTGTTAGACCATGATGATGTCCCACCCCTGTAAGAGGACTTGCTATAAAAGCTTCTTCAGCACCACAGCTAATGAGGCCTCACCCCCTGGGGGGGGTGGTGGTGACAGGGGTGATGGATTTTGGGATCATGGGACAGGGAGATGAACCATTTAAAGGGATTGGAAACTGTGCTGGTCACAGCAAGAGTGAGGTGACTGCTCAGCAGTGAACCTTGGCAACTGGGTGGCCAGGAGAAGCTGCCAGCAGGAGGACACTGTCACCTGCAGTGGGAACCTCCTTGCAGCAGTGATGCTAAACCAGGAGCCTGGAGGGATGAACAAGGTGTGGAAAACGTAAGGAATAATTCACAGAATCATGGAATGGGTCAGGTTGGGAGAGACCACAGTGTCCCATCTGATCCCACCTCCCTGCCCCAGCAGGGCCATCCCAGAGCACATGGATTGTGTCCAGAGGGCTCTGGAATACCCCCAGGGAGGAGACTCCCCCCTGTCTGGCCAATCTGCTCAGGGCTGGGTCCCTGCCCAGCCAAGAAGTTCTTCCTCCTGTGCAGGTGGAACTTGCTGGGCATCAGTTCCTGCCCGTGGCTCTTGTGCCATTGCTGGGCCCCCCCGAGCAGAGCCTGGGCCATCCTCTGCCCCCTCCCTGCAGGCCCTGCCAGCCCTTGGGGAGGTGCCCTCTGGGTGTCCCCTCTGGAGCCTGAACAGCCCCAGCTCCCTCAGAAATCCCCATCCCTTCCCCATCTCCAGCAGGGAAGGGTTCAAATCACGAGGCTAACACAGATTTTGCACCGGGGGACGGAGGAAATCCCGAGCCAGAAGCTGAAGGTACATCCTGCTGGATGTGCCTGATGTTGTGTTTGGACAGTGGGTCACCCTGGGCTGCCAGAGCTGAAAGGCTGAAGCTGGTGAGGATCCCAGAAAGATGAATTGATCTGTGGCCTGACTGAGATGGGGGATCCCGCTGTTCCCGGGCTGCAGCAGGCAGATGGATTTAGGGCTGGATCTGAAGCAGCATCATGTGCTCACCATGTCATTTTTCCAGACATCTGGCAGCTGAGGAAGCTGGAAAAGCAGGGATGGTGTGAGGCAGGAAAAGCCACGCTGCCTGGATTTTGGATCAATGTTCCATAATGCCTCGTGGGTGAGAAAGGGTGGCTCTGGGAACACGGAATGATGGTGCAGAGACACATCTGCCACCTTGGGTTATGGCACAAAAGGGACAAATCCTCCTTTCCAGTCACAACCACTGGCAGGGGCTGCCCAGGGAGGTTTGGAGTCCCCACCCCTGGAGGTGTCCCAGGAAGGCCTGGCTGTGGCACTCGGTGCTCTGGGCTGGGTGATGGATCAAAGGTTGGACTCCATGGTCTTGGACACCTTTTCCAACCTCAGCAATTCCAGGATAACACAACACAGCCTGCAGGACACACAGCAGCTGGAAAACCCACCTGAACATTTGGGAGCTGTCCCCTTCCAGAGTGGGGTGAGTTTGACAACTCAGCGATCCTTTGGCTACAAAGAAACCTCCAAGGGTGCAAAGACATGGAAAAACCTCCTTTTTCCCAGCAGCAATTCCCAGCCTTTCCTTTGCCCTGTTCAACCACTCCTGGTGCTCCCTGGTAACACAACTCCTTCTCCCACCTGAGCTTGCACAGATTGTGCACAAACACGTCCCTGTTGCCTCCCCTTCCCAGTTTTTCCCCCGAGCAGGGATTCTTGGAGAAGGGATTCAGTGATTTATTCCCAAATCCTGCCCCATAAAGGTACCAAAAGCTGGCACCAAAGGCATGACAGCAGTTGCTGGATGACAAGATGGAGCAGCCCACATGGAGCAGGGAGGGAGAGGCACAGATGGCAGAGAAGGGCTTGCAGGAGGCAGTGGGAATGCGCTTGGAATACAAATCCCAGCAAAGCATCTCGGTAAATAATTTGTCTACTGAAAAAAAAAAATGAAAAAAAAAAAAGAAAAGAAAAAAAGGCAGTTTAGTTTTAGAGACCTGGAAGAGTTTTCGTGTCCCTGCCCCACACACTGAAGGGAAAACTGGGAGGGATTACAGCTGTGTCCTGAGGGGTGGGAATAAAGAGAGGATTTCCAAATAAATCCTTATTATAATCTGGGAGAGGGTGCCAAATCTTCTGGAGGAAGAGCCAGGTGGAATGAAGAGTTTCTCCATAATTCATGGAGAAGCAGAAACATTTGCTGCTGAGGGGAAGGGAAATGGAGGAGAAGGGAGGAAATGGAAGCCTCAGAGGCTGCTGGAGCAGCTGGGAAAAATCCCATGAAATGGTTGGGAATCGAGGCCTCTGATTCTTAGAAACACCCAAAAGTTTGTAAGAAAACACCAAATTAAATCATTATTTTCTCGTAGATTAATTTATCCCATTTAACAGTAATTTACTGAACAACCTTCCTTGAGAAACTTTTTATTTATTTGTGTTTTTCTGGGCAGACTCAGCATTTTGTTTGCATTTCAATTTTGTTTTCACCTTCTCATCGAGGTGGGTTTTACTTTTTCCCAGTTAGAAAGAAATCATTGAAACAGAATGAAAATTCCACTTTCACTGAAGCTTTCGAAGCTGTTCAATGGAAAACGAAACTTTATTGGCACAAACACATTTCAGTTTGGAAAGAACATTTGGGAAAGAAAAATATAAAATAGGAAATTACAAGAGTTTAATAAACAGGGACATTTTAGGGTTTTTAGGTTTTTTTGGGGGGATTTTTTTTTGTTTGATATTTTAGGGGGGGTTGTGAGTTTGTTGTTTTGGGGTTTTTTTGAGGGTTTGTTTTACATTTGTTTTTCCTTGTTTTGCTTTTTTTCTTCTTTTTTGTGGGTTTTTTGTTGTTGTTGTTCTTGGGGCTTTTTTGGGAGTTTTGGGTTTGTTTTGAGGGTGTTTTGACTTCTTTTTTATAATTTTTGATTTTGGTTTTTTGGGGGGGTTGGAAGTCTCTTTGTAATTGATTTTGGTTTTTTTTTTTTTCCTGTGGTTTTTTTGGCTCTTTTTTTGGTTCTTAGGGGTTTTTTTGTTTGTTTGTTTTGTTGGTGTTGTGTTTTTTTTTTTGCATTTGCTTCATTTGAGATTTCATTACCAAAATAAAATCCAAATATAAAATCCATCTCCTTTCCCAGCTCCATTCCCTTCTCTAGACATTCTCCAGCCCCTCCAACACCAGGAAATTCCACAGAGCCCAGACCCTCAGGCACCTTTTAATATCATTTCCCTCAGAAAAGAAGCATCTCCCAGGTTTTAAACCCATGGTGAAAGAAGGAGAGGGTGTTTCCCAATCCCAACATTGGGAATGATGTTCTGGTCACACTCCTGGCAATGGGATGTTGTGATTTGGAATCCAGGGACCTGAAGGTCTCCATGGGAATATTTGGGTTGTCATTTGCTGTGGAGAAGCAGCACAAAGAACATTTAATAGCATGGAAAGCTGTGGCTGCCCCTGGATCCCTGGGAGTGTCCAAGGCCAGGTTGGAGCACCCTGGGATAGTGGGAGGTGTCCATGCCCACGGCAGGGGGTGGAATGGGATGGCCTTTAAGGTCCCTTCCAACCCAACCCATCCATGATTCCATGATTTGATGACTGTAGGACCTTCTGCTGCTGCAAGAGCAGCACAAAAATGTTGTAGACCCCAAGGAAAAATATCCTCTTGATCCCCCAAACCCGGCCCTGAGTGATTTTTCAAAGCCTCCTAAAAACACAGCTGGTCAGGAATTGCAGCAAGGAATATCCTTCCTGATATCCAACCTAAACCTGCCCTTTAATCCCCCCTGAGTGACTGTGGGGCTGTGACTGTGCAGGAGATGAGGGTGCAGCTGCTCCCTCCCCGCTCTGCCTCTTTGAACCCACAGGGAACCCCTGGCAGGGCCATCCTGAGCACCCTGAGAAGGTGCAGAAAGCTCATCCCTTAAAACACCCCGAACACACGACCCCCTGCGTGGGGTTTGAGCAGGGGGACCCTCCTTCCCCCCTCTCCTTTCGGTGAGTTATGACCACAACCCCTCCCTGAGGGACAAATTTGCTGCATTTTGCTCCTCGTGATCTCAACATAAAAACACCTGAGTGCAATGCCAGGATGAACAAACCCAGCCTTTCCATTGACCAGTTATTTTCCCAACCCTTCTCCCTGAGCAGCTACTGTTGGAGGCTATTTGTCCATGAAAATCTGGAATGAAATCCACAACAACCCCTGTGTTCCCTGTCCCCCTGCATTCCAAACAGGAGGCTCAGGAGTCCCATTCCTGACTGCAGGTTCATTCTGGCCCTGCAGGGCACCCTGGGTTTGTGTCACCTCCCAGCTGATGACGTGGATTGCTCACCCTAAACCCCACCCAGCGTTCTGGGCTGGAGCCTGGACCTTCCCTGTCCTGCAGGGACTATTTTAGGCAGGTAAATATTTTGCATTCCCTCGGTGAGGAGAGGCTCTATTTATATCCCTGGGCTGGAAGGAGGTCACTGCAGGTGCAGAATTGCCAAGCACACCCCGGGCTGAGCAGCAGCCCTGTCAAAGCAGTTGAGTTGTGTTTTCAGGAGCTGTTGCAAAAATATTCCTGGTTTAAACTCCGGGATGGCTGTTTTTAAATGTAATTTAAGTTGAAGGATAACTTAAAACTCTTCCCCCAGAGGGTGGCTGGCACTGAACAGGCTCCCCAGGGCAGTGGGCACAGCCCCAAGGCTGCCAGAGCTCCAGGAGGGTTTGGATGGTCCTCTGGAACCTCTTTGGGATGAGCCTGGGCAGGGCTGAGGGTTGGACTGGATGGTCCGGGGGTCCCTTCAAGCTCAGGGATTCTGTGAAGCTGATTCTGGAACCAAAATAGTATTGAGAGCTCCTAAAACATCCCCCATGGGAGATGTAGGAGGGATCATGGAATGGTTTGGGATGGAAGGGACCTTAAAATGGACTTTAAAACCCATCTAGTCTCACCCCCTGCCATGGGCAGGGACACCTTCCACCAGCCCAGGTTGCTCCAAGTCCCATCCTTGGACACTTCCAGGGATCCAGGGGCAGCCACAGCTTCTCTGCCCAACCTGTGCCAGGGCCTGCCCACCCTCCCAGCCAGCAACTCCTTCCCAATCTCCCATCTCTCCCTGCCCTCTGGCAGTGGGAAGCCATTCCCTGTGTCCTGTCCCCCCATCCCTTGTCCCCAGTCCCTCTCCAGCTCTGCTGGAGCCCCTTTAAGTCCTAAGCCTTTAGCCCTGGAAGGAGCTCTCAGTTCCCCTGAGCCTCCTCTTCTCCAGGCTGACATTAATAACTCATAATCATTACCAGCCATCATTAAAACAAATCTATTTATTTATTACTTCTCAAGAATAGTGAGCTCTCCCTGCTTATTCCTAATCCACAGGACTGCTTTCCATCCTGGAAGAAGGAGCCAGTCCCGTGGGATTTTCCAGCAGGAGCCACTATCCCTTTGTTTTGTGTTTAGAGACCCCCTCAGAGGAGAGGAGGAGACTCAGAGGCTGAGAAAGCCTCCTGAGGGAGCTGGAAAAGTCTGAGGGTGAGGTGGGAAGGGCCCTTTTGCCACTGATTAATCATTCCAACCAAGTGCCATCCCATCATCAGCTGAGAGTGGGATGAGAGCTTGGGAGCTGTGCCAAAGCAGCCTGGATACATTTCAATTTTAGTTTGCTGGTTTTTTTAGGAGATGCTTCTGAATTAATAACCTTACAGGGTGGTGTGTTTTTTTTACCCCTTTCCCTCAGCAGATGTCTGGAAAGGAAGGAGAAATGGAGGGGAGGAGGGAGTGTGGGAATAGAAAAGGAAGGAGAGGAACATGCTGGGATTGGGTTTGTTTGATAATTCCTCAAACATCCCTCCCTCTTTGTGGAATTGGTGTAAAGTAATGCAGGTATTGATTAACACCAACCCTGGCACGGCCTCGGGCTGGGAGGGTGACAAATGAACAGGACATTTGGCTTGTCCAAGGGTGGTTGCAATAAATTCCTCGTCACTTTGAACCCCAGAACAGTTTGGGTGGGAAGGGACCTTAAAGATCAGCCATGGGCAGGGACACCTTCCACTAGCTCAGGGATCTTGGACACATCCAGGGATCCAGGGGCAGCCACAGCTTCTCTGCCCAACCTGTGCCAGCCCCTCCCCACCCTCCCAGCCAGCAATTCCTTCCCAATCTCCCATCTCTCCCTGCCCTCTGGCAGTGGGAAGCCATTCCCTGTGTCCTGTCCCTCCATGCCTTGTCCCCAGTCCCTCTCCAGCTCTCCTGGAGCCCCTTTAGGCCCTGCCAGGGGCTCTCAGGTCTCCTTGGATCTTTTCTCCTCCAGGGGAACCTCCCCAGCTCTCCCAGCCTGGCTCCAGAGGGAAAATGCTCCAGTCCCTTAATCCACTTTGTGGCCTCCTCTGGACTTGCTCCAAGAGCTCCACGTCCTTCTCGTGCTGGGGACACCCAACTTCATATTGACCTCAAAATGAACCCTCCACAACATCCCAGGTGGGATCTCATGCTTTGTTTTGATGGCACTGAGGGTTTGGTAGTGACCAATGACCCGGGAATTCCTTCATTTCACTCCCAGGAAGCTGCAGGGCTGATTTCTCCAATCTTCTCTCCCTCAGATCATTCACCAGCTCTGAAAATTCCCCCTCAAAATCCCCAAGAAGCCAACCAGGAATCACAGCTGGCAAAGCTTTGTGCCCATATACCCACAGAATGTTCCACTAAAATCCACTTGGCTCCAAGGAATTTCCTACAGAGGAGCAGCATCTCTATCCCAGAAGGGTTTTTTTTTTCCCCTTCCTTTTACCCCAACACTCCCTTCCCACAGGCTTTTTATCTTGGGATAGAGACACATCACAGACTCTTGGATCATTTGGGAGATTGAAAAGTGCTTTTATTTCCTTTATTTCCTGCACCAGGCAATTACTCCACAGAAAATAATCTGGAAAATATTCACTGCACTCTCTCTCTCTATATATATATATATGGGATTGATGCAAGAGCGATTTTTTCCTCCTCTTTATCTGTTTTGTTTGAAAGTCAAATTATTTGTGGGAAGAAGTTATTTCAAGTTTATAGAGAGCAGCACCAGGCCATCACACAGTGCTGTTTTAAACAGTATATGGAGGGAAAAGTAAAGCTTTCCCATAACATACAAAAATTTGGGATGGAACATACCTTAAGGTCATCCCATCCCAGCCCCTGCCATGGGCAGGGACACCTCCCACTATTCCAGGGTGCTCCAGCCTGGCCTTGGACACTTCCAGGGATCCAGGGGCAGCCACAGCTTCTCTGCCCAACCTGTGCCAGGGCCTGCCCACCCTCCCAGCCAGCAATTCCTTCCCAATATCCCATCTAACCCTGCCCTCTGGCAGTGGGAAGCCATTCCCTGTGTCCTGTCCCTCCATGCCTTGTCCCCAGTCCCTCTCCAGCTCTCCTGGAGCCCCTTTAGGCCCTGCCAGGGGCTCTCAGGTCTCCTTGGATCTTTTCTCCTCCAGGGGAACCTCCCCAGCTCTCCCAGCCTGGCTCCAGAGGGAAAATGCTCCAGTGCCTTAATCCACTTTGTGGCCTCCTCTGGACTTGCTCCAAGAGCTCCACGTCCTTCTCGTGCTGGGGACACCCAACTTCATACTGACCTCAAAATGAACCCTCCACAACATCCCAGGTGGGATCTCACAAGAGCTGCTTTGTTTTGATGGCACTGAGGGTTTGGTAGCGACAATGACCCGGGAATTCCTTCATTTCACTCCCAGGAAGCTGCAGGGCTGATTTCTCCAATCTTCTCTCCCTCAGATCATTCACCAGCTCTGAAAATTCCCCCTCAAAATCCCCAAGAAGCCAACCAGGAATCACAGCTGGCAAAGCTTTGTGCCCATATACCCACAGAATGTTCCACTAAAATCCACTTGGCTCCAAGGAATTTCCTACAGAGGAGCAGCATCTCTATCCCAGAAGGGTTTTTTTTTTCCCCTTCCTTTTACCTCCACACTCACTTCCCACAGGCTTTTTATCTCAGGATAGAGACACATCACAGACTCTTGGATCATTTGGGAGATTGAAAAGTGCTTTTATTTCTTTTATTTCCTGCACCAGGCAATTACTCCACAGAAAATAATCTGGAAAATATTCACTGCACTCTCTCTCTCTATATATATATATATGGGATTGATACAAGAGAGATTTTTTTCCTCCTCTTTATCTGTTTTGTTTGAAAGTCAAATTATTTGTGGGAAGAAGTTATTTCAAGTTTATAGAGAGCAGCACCAGGCCATCACACAGTGCTGTTTTAAACAGTATATGGAGGGAAAAGTAAAGCTTTCCCATAACCATACAAAAATTTGGGATGGAACATACCTTAAGGTCATCCCATCCCAGCCCCTGCCATGGGCAGGGACACCTCCCACTATTCCAGGGTGCTCCAACCTGGCCTTGGACACTTCCAGGGATCCAGGGGCAGCCACAGCTTCTCTGCCCAACCTGTGCCAGGGCCTGCCCACCCTCCCAGCCAGCAATTCCTTCCCAATATCCCATCTAACCCTGCCCTCTGGCAGTTTGAACTTACTCTCTTCCATAAAAGTTGAGTTCTGTTTAAGAGGAGAGATTGTAGAGAAGAATAAGTTAAAAATCAGAGAACCATGGAACATCCTGAGCTGGAAGGACCCACCAGAATCATCCAGTCCAACTCGCTGGACCCTGCCCAGGAAGCAGCCCCAACCTCCTCCTCTGCTCCCTCAGAGCTGCTTGTCCAAGACCCTCCTGAGAGCTCTGGCAGCTGGGACCGTCCCATGCCCTGGGGGCTGGAGCCCACTCCTGGGGGCCTGTTCAGTGCCAACCCCCCTCTGGGGGAAGAGCCTTGTCCTGAGATCCAACCTGAGCCTCCCCCACTCCATCAGCTCTGGAGATTCCCAGGTCAGAGCAGTGTTTCCTCCTAAGCATCCTGGGAGTCCCTCATGGAATTATCCCATGGCAGGGGGTGGCACTGGATGATCCTCAAGGTCCCTTCCAACCCAAACCATTCCATGATTCCATGATCAGAGACCATCTCCTGTGCTGGATGCCCTTGGAGCTGCATTCCCAGAGGATGTAGAGTTGTCACCCCTCAGGTGCTCCCCCATCTCTGGTCCTTGAGCAGCAAGGAATGAGTTTTCCATGAGTGCCTCCATGGTGCAGCATATAATTAATATATATAATTATAATTATACTATAATTCTATATATTATATTATATAGAAAATATATTTTATATTAAAAATAATCTGATATTTACAATAACCCTTTAAAATGAGCTGCTAAAAACTACCTTGACCTACAGAGTTAAACCCCAAGAAGTGGGCTATAAATAGATCCCTGTGAGTTATGAACTATTTGCTCCATTTTGCTTCCTTCAGCACCCTAAAAACTCGGGAATTATTTGTTTAAATCACGCCTGGGTTATGACTTTTTATGTCTTTATCAATTAAATAATTAACTTCTGCCGGCCTGGCCTCTCCAACCCCTTCTCCTGCTCCAAGGATCAATAGCTGATGGTGCTTCTGTACCTCCACACGTATAAATTAGAGAGTTATTAATTAAAGTCCGTTCTTGAGAGCACCAAAAGCTTCATTCTTAGCAGGAATTGCAAACAGAAAATATTGGGCGTTAAAATCCGGACTCCAAAATTAATTTGCTTTTTAAGCCTCGGCCTTTTGAGCCGTCAAAGCCCGAGAACGAGATTGAACTTCCAAACGAGGAGCCACCTGATTAAAAGAGCAGCCAAGAAGCCGTGGGGATTCCCAGATGTTGCTGCTGCTCCAGGAGCAATGGGATCCAGCAGCAAATCCCTGCTCGGGAAAGAGAGTTATTTTGGGGTGGAGGAGCTTAGGAAAGGGAGAATTCCCTTTAGCAGAGAGGGGGAAGGATGGGAATTGCACAGGGAATTCGAGGGCCACCTGAATTGGTTGAATTTGAATTTGAATTTGGATTTGAATTTGAATTTGAATTTGAATTTGAATGACATGGGCGACAGGGCGAGGCTTGGGAGGCACTGGAGAAATAGAGGAATTTTGGAATAGCCAGCTGTGTTCCCAGCACTTCCAAGGCATTCCCATCGTGGGAGGAGGCAACAATAAATAAAACACTTCACTCTCCACCACTGGTGTATAAAAATAGTGATCATTTTCCCCACCAGTGGTATAAAAATGGTGATAATTTGTGGGTTTCTATCAAGACCTCGTGAGAAAAGCGGGAAGAGAGAAGGAAATTGTTTGATTCCTTTATAACTTGCATCGAATACAAAACCTGCCATAATGTGATGAAAGGTCTTAGGAAAAGCAGGAAAATATTTAGTGGAGAAAAATCCTATTAATTCGTGTTCTGCAAGGATTTCCCTCTCTGTCCACCTTTCCAAGAAGTGCCACGGATTACTGTGTCCATTGGTCCTCAGTGCAGTCAGACTTGGAGCAAGTCACTTGGATTCTCCTAAAATCGGGGTTAGATCCTTTGTTTGCAGGGCTGGAAGGACCAGAACAAGGAGTGGGAGATGAAAGGAATTTAAAATCCATATTTATATATATATATATAAAATTCCCATTTCTAACAGAAAACCCCACGAAGAAATTCTTACACAGGGCTCATAATTTTTAGGATTATTCAGGAGGAATTTCTCCCTGGAAAGGGTGGTCAGGCCCTGGCAGGGGCTGCCCAGGGAGGTTTGGAGGTGTCCAAGGAATGCCTAGAGTGTCCCTCAGTGCTCTGGGCTGGGGACAAGGTGGGGATCAGTGACAGATTGGTTATCTTGGAGGGCTTTTCCAACCTCCATGATTCTCTAAGATATTTTTCATGGGATATGAGCAATGCCCCGCCTGGAATTCCTTTGGGATCAGCTCTCCTGGCCGTGTCCCCTCCCAAATCCTTGTTCCTCATCCTCCTCCTCGCTGATGGGGGGTGGGAGATGCTCAGAAGTCCTTGACCAGTGTAAATGCTGCTGAACAACCTGTTTTGCCAACATTATCCCCCTCCTAAATCCAAACCACGGGGAAGAAAATCAACCTCATCTCAGCCCAAACCAGGACAGACCTAAAGGAGGGGGGTTAAAATTACGCCGGCAAATCCAAAGCCTGGCTCCGTCTGTAAAACGGGCTGGAAAAATCCGGTTCCCAGCTCCCAGTTTGGCAGCCTGGATTCACCTCCTGCAGCAGGAATTACAGCTCTTGCCGTGAGGGAAGGTAATATAGAGCTTTAATACAACCAGCAGCCAGGTTTGAGATCAGATCTGAGGGATAAGGCATGACAAATACACAGTTCCATTATTAACAACACCAAATATGAAGACACACCATCCAGATTTTAATGCAGCCCAGCGAGAGGACGGGTCTGATTCTCTCGCAGGAATGATTGCAGCGAGGGAAATAAAGGTTTAAAAACCTCTACAAACATTTTATAAATCAGCAGCGCTGATTTATTACGGTTGTTTTATTCCTTTTGCTCCTGTTGGTGCGGTTTCTGCTGGGTCTGTACACACGCAGGAGGAGCCACATCGGGAAGGTGCCGCTCTGCCCAACTAATTACGCTTATTTTTGGCACTCTTATTGTGCTTTAATTAAGAACTGTTTGCGTTTGCGGAGCAGGCGGACACCGAAAGTTTGCCTTTTTTAATTAAAAGCAAAAAGCAAACGAAGCTGTTCGGGATGGGGGGGATGGGGAGCGGGAACGGAGCTCTGGCCAACAGCGAAGGGCAGGGGGGAACTTCAACCCCGGAGAACTTTAATGCCGGTGGTGCAAAACGCAGCTAATTATCCGGCAATCGATTGTTTGCCGCCGATAAGGAGCTACAGCTTATTTACCAGATGAGACAAAGGGCAGGTTGATCTCTCCTCCGGTCCCCGGGAATCGCTGGAATTCGGGATTTTTTTTGTGATGTAAATCAGCAGCGGGGCATTTACACCCCGTCTTGGAGTAACGGGGAGCAAACGCTCCTTCCGAGCGGATGGAATGGCCCAAAAACACGTGAAAGGTGCTGCTCTGAGGCCGCACTTGACAAAAAGGTTTGGGGAGGTTCAGCTTTGCAGGAGGATCGAGGGGGAGGGAGGGATGGAGGTGATTCTCTGCCTCTCCCGAGGATCTCGGTGCATCCAAGCGCCCTGGGGATGGGGAATGGCGTGGCAGGAGGATTTTGGTCAGAAAACCTCTCCGGATAGCAAAAATAAAGAATGCTTGGAGTGAGCAGCTCGGCCTTTCCAAGTGGAAAATCCAGGAGGGAGCAGCTCTGTCTGTCAGTTTTAGGAGTTTTTCCAGAGGGTTCCCATGGTTTTCAGTGATAAGAGGAACCTCAAGCAGGACTTGCTCCCTTCTGGGCAGTGAAATGTTGGGCAAGAGTGGCCAGATATCCCAGCTCCTTCTTTTCCCAGCATTTTTGGGTGGTTCAGCAGATTTACGCATTTATCGCCCTCATAACGCTCTTCCAGCGCTTCCCAAAGCTTCCCAAAGAAACCAGGAGCAGCATTTGATGGCTGTGAAATCCTATTTATGGGGTGCATTCAAAGCCCTGTCCCCGTGGGTAAATCTGGAAGGTGGCAGAAGGGCTGGGAGAAGCCCTCGTGGAGCAGAACGTGTGGGCTCCTGTTGGGAGCACCAGGAGGCACCTGCCTCGAATTCCAGCCCTCCCCAAGCAGATCCAACATGGAATCAGCGTTCAGGGAGCAAGGCACGTCCGAGGAGATGTGAGGAGATGGGATCTGAAACAGGTGTTTGTGTTCTCACTGCATCTCATTGTGTTCTCACTTGCAGATTATGCAGGAGGGAACAGGTTTTCCAAGCTGGAAGGAAATATCCAGACTGGCTGATGGGAATGCTGTCAGTTCCCGGGAAAACAGAGGCTCTCAGGCAGGAGTTGAGGATGACATTCCCTGTGTCCATGAGCTGTGGATCTGCACTGCCTGAGCAGGACAATTACTGGCAAAGCACAGCTACAAGTGATTAAAATGCCATGGAAAGGTGAGTTTTCCCAGTTTCCCAGGTTGCTTTCCCAGCCCTGGTGGTGTAGGAACCTGGAGGGATTAATTTTCTTCCAGGGAAAATGAACTGTGCACCAGTAAAGTGATGATTCCTCAGGATTCCTGTTCTGTGTCCTTCCTGATTTACACCCCCCCCCCCTCCAAAAATATTCAACCCCCCCACAACGATCACATAAAATCATAGAAGGGTTGGGTTTGAAGGGACCTCAAAGACCATCTCATTCCATGGGCACCTTTCCTGCATTGCCTGTTAGAGGGGATTCTTGGATCAGAAAACCTGGGCAAGCTGAAGGATGAACCAGCTCTTCCAAGTCTTCAGGCCCAAGATCTTCCTTGGGAAGGATTCAGGGATGGTCTTTCCTCAGAGAACTCCTGGAAATCCCAAGGAACATCTTCCAACACCTCCTGCAGAGCTTCCCAGCGGGTCCCAGAATCCCAGAATCTGCTGAGCTGGAAGGATCCCCAGGGATCATCCAGTCCAGCTCTCAGCCCTGCCCAGGCCCATCCCCAAGGATCCCACCACGGTCCTGGTGTGATGGGTTCCCATCCCCTCCTCGTGGCACCACACAAAAGGCTCTTTGACCTGATTCCTGTCAGCATTTTGTTGAGGAGACCCAGAAAGGAGAAGTTTTTGGTTTATTTTAATCCCTGCTCTGATCCCCCCCCCTCTCTCTAACCGGGAAGTCGGTGGCTTTCCAAACTATCCCACCTTAAGTGGACCTTAACTCTGGGAACACACCTTCCTTGTGCTCCTAGGGTCACCAGGCTTGGCATTTAAAACACTTGCAGGGTGATTTTAGTGGCACCAGGCACAGAAATTGTCCCCAAGACCAAAGGCTGCTGGTGTGGCCACCACCATCTCCACCCTTGGCCACAGGACACCAGGGCTGCCTTGGTGGGGCTCATTCTCATGGCACTGCTGTTCTTGGAGGCATCAGCAGCAGCCTGGGATGGTGGAAGGTGTCCCCACCCATGGCAGGGGGTTGGAATGAGGTGGGTCTTAAGGCCCCTTCCAACCCAAACCAGTCTGGGATTCTCTGGACAAAAGCAGGAACCATTTAATCTTGGAGAGCACTGAAAGAGGCCCTTCCCAATCTGCAGCCCAAATCCCTCCCTTTGCAGCCCCAGGAATATCCCAAACCCATCCCTCTACAGCTCCAGGGATGTCCCAAACCCCTCCCTCTACAGCTCCAGGGATGTCCCAAACCCATCCCTCTACAGCCCCAGGGATATCCCAAACCCCTCCTTTGCAGCCCCAGGGATGTCCCAAACCCCTCCCTCTGCAGCCCCAGGGAAGGGTTGGTGGAGTGGTCTGGTCACACAAATAACATATGAAATGCCAAAAATCAATGAATAGGATCAATCAAAGCCCTTGAGTGGGTCCTTCACTCCTATTTGGCCAAATATTTCATTAATTAAAAGGGAAGGAATTAATGGCCCCCACCCCCTCTGAATTCTGAACCCATTTCTAACCCAGCAGCTCTTGAAAGTGGGAATTTTCTTTATGGAATTGCCTAAAACCACAACCCAAATCCATCCATCACCTTGGAAGTTTTACCAAGTCACTTAACCCCAATATATTTGCTTTCCCCTTCTCTGTGTGTTCCCAAATCCTTCCCGTTCCTATATATGCTTTTAATTTATTGAATTCAATTTACTGCCCTCCCTCTGTTTGCCTGTGGCTCATCCTCTCCTTCCCTGACAAAAATCCAACCCCTTGTCTGGTTTTGAGCTTTCCCTTCCCTTTCCCAGTGTTAACCCCAGTTAAGATCTCAGCCTTTCCATGGGATGCTCCCAGACATCCCTTGGATTCCAGTTGATGATGCAGCAACAGGAGTAAAATGGGCCTGGGATGGTTTAAAGCAAAAACACTTCCCCCTTCCCCCCCCCAAAAAAAAAAGCTATGATGGACTGCTCAGTCACTTATTAAACATTTATTGTTTCCTCAATAAAAGTAATCTGAGTTGGGTTCAATTATTAATATAAATCAGGCACGAAATGTAAAACAGCAGCAATCTCATCTTTATTTTTTTTTTTTTGGCATTAATTCTTCCTTATTCAACCCTCACAAGAGGAGAGTGGAGAGGAAACCATTTGGAATTATTGGAAAACAAATACAGCTGGAGTGAGAAAAGCAGAATTTTTATCTGTATCTCTGTCAGGAGGAAAAAAAAAAGAAAAATAAATTAAAACTCCTTGGAAACCCAAAATGTTTCCAAATATGTGAGGGGGGGGGGGGTGTTGGCAGTTTGGTGCCTCAGCCTGAAAATAATTAAAAACTGAGAGTGCATTGGAGGAATGTGAAATAAAGCTGAGAAAGCTCTAAATTGTATGTGTAGAAATACAAATATCCACAGATATAGTTTTTTATTTTTATATATATATATAATATTTATCCTCATACACACAAACCCAGGTTTGGATGTTAACACAGAATTAGCTTTGGATTTTCATTTCCTACTTAGATCTTTCAAAACCTTTAAAACCTTTAAAAACCAAAAGGTCTCGGACCTTCTTGTGCTCCAAACCCTTTGGATCAGGATTTTTGGGATCGCAACAAAAGTTTTTGGGGTCTGTAATTAGGAAATAGCCCCAAATTAACCCCCCTCCAGCCCTGGCTGATCAAGGGGACCGTGGATGCTTGGGGTTGGTTTGGATCCTGGAGATGGGAAGGAGTTTAATTCCCATGGCCAGCTGGTTGGTGTGTTTGAAATAAATGTGCTATTTCACTGTTTATTAGTTATTATTATTTATTACTGTTTTGCTGCAGGTCTGGGGGTTGTTAAAAGTGTTTTCAATCCATGTTTTGATGATAAACTCCAGAGCAAAACCCACTGCTCCTGGTGCAACGTGGGCTGAACACATGTTGTGCTCTCCAGGCCTCACACCAGGCACATTTTCCAGTTTTGTTGGAATGTTTTCAGACTCTTTGCCCAGATTTAGCTGGATTTGTAGTGATTTTCCACTCCAAAACGAGCCAGGATGACGTTGGTTTATATTTACCTACAAGAGAGAGCTGGAGAGGGACTCGTGAGAAGGGCAGGAGGGACAGGATGAAGGGAATGGTTTAAGATGAAGGAGGGCAGGGATAGAGGGGATATTGGGAAGGAATTCCTACCTGGGAGGGTGGGAAGGCCCTGGAATGGAATTCCCAGAGAAGCTGTGGCTGCCCCTGGATCCCTGGAAGTGTCCAAGGCCAGGCTGGAGTAACCTGGGCTGGTGGAAGCTGTCCCTGCCCATGGCAGGGGTGGCACTGGATAATCATTAAAATCCCTTCCAATCCAAACCATTCCATCATTCCATGATTTTGGTCATGATTTCCATTCTTCTCCCCAGTTTGCAGATCTCTCTCAGAGAGGAACCTGTTGGAAGGACATGAAGGAATGTCCACCAGCTCCAGTATTTCTGAAGGACTCCAGCTATGAGTTTTCCAAATCATGGAAAATAAGGGATGGAGAGTGAAAGAGGTCAGGGGCTCTTTATTCCAATAATCCCCAGGCCAGATTTTCCTGGCAGGACCTGCAAACCTCCAAATTAAATGGAAAATTGGCCTTTACTGGCAACTGAAGCAAATCCCAGGGACTTCCACTGCTCTGGAAATCTTGGGAATCTTCTGCCATTGGCTTTCCCAGGTATAAAAATTAATGAGGAAGCAAAGAGGGATGTAATTAAACTTGTGGAATTATTTGGCAGCCATAACACCCCCACCCCTAATTTACAGTTTTGGTGAACTTGGGTTGTTTGGTTGTAAAGCAAAAGCTGGGGGAAAAAAAAAAAAGAATTTAAATAAAAAACCAATTCCCCAAAACTTCATTCTGCAGTAAAAAATTGATATATTAGTAAACAATCACTGATATAAATATCATAATATACAATAAATTATAATTATAATTATAAATAAAATATACAATAAATACCCAGCATTGAGAGGAGAGAAAAAGGATGAACCTCTGAGCTCTGCATTCAAAAAGGGGCTTTCCAAAATCACCCATTTTACCCCAAATTACCCATTTTACCCCCAATTACCGCTATACCCACCACCCAAAATGAATATTTAAATTCCCCCCACTCTGGGTGTTCACAATCTAACAATGATCAAACTCTTCCAGCCCTGGAAATGGTACTTTTAATGCTGTTTTTCCAGCCTGCAGGAGATGTGTCTGCCTCTTATAATTCTTATTTTGCTGCTTTTTTTTTTTATTAATCAACCCTTCCATCTCTTGGTATCATCTTTGTCAACGAGTGTAAACGTGGGCTGAGCAGGCAGGGGAGGGAAAGGGGAGACAACAGGAAAAGAAATGGGAAAGATAAAAATCAGGGGAAGGTAAATTGGGTTTTTATATAGGAGTCAATCAGGGGCATCATCCGTGGAGGCAGGAGGAGGGAAAAAAAAAAATAAAAAAGGGAAATCAGATGTTAATAAAAGCTTCTTTGAAAGGGGAAAAAATGCTGTTTACATCCCAACCTGGGCAGGCACTTTATTGCCTGGTGAGCACAGAGGGTGCCTCGCTCCCAATAAAAGGCCACGAGGGATCAATCTGATTATTCGGGAATCGACCTGATTATTCTCATAAAGTGAAAAAAATGGCCTGAATTTCACAGGAATGGGTTTAGAGGGGTGAAAACAAGCAGGTGGTTTAAATAGGAAAGGGAAAGGTTCAGTTGTGAATGGCGAGAGTTTGAAGAGTTTGAAAAAAATTATCGATTAAAAGTGGGTTTGTTTTGCTCCGGAGATATCGGAATTAAAGGATCCAATTATTCAGAGGGATTGGATTTATAGGACACAATCCAGCTGGGAATCACAGAGGGAAAACTGGGATTTGTCAGTGAAATCTGGACTCAATTCTTAGAGAACCTGCTTGAAACAGCAGCAAAAAAAGAATTTATTCTCTGAAAAGGAGGGAATATTTTGCATTGATCAGGAATTGTTCATTTGGGGGGTTTCTTTGAGCATTGTCCACGTTGTCCAGGCTCCATCCCAGACACACATCACCTGCATTTCACTTCCCAGTGGATAATTAATGGAAATACCAATGAAGGGTTGTCTTTGGGGGTTTTATGTGGTTTTTTTTTAATCATCAGTCATGGCCTTGGATTTGACTGGCAGCAAAAGTGTCATAAAAGGAAAATCTCTGCCAGATTTTTGGGATCAGTTGGATTGGTCTTCATCAAGGAATGATGACTGGAATATTCTCTGGGGAGCACATTTGGACTGTGGGGAAAAAAAAAATCCCTGAAGCTTTTTTAAAGTGTTTTTAAGGCAGAATAAAAACCCATAAGGAACCTCAGAGTTTATCAGAGAGGGATTCCCAGCCTGGAGAGCTCAGACTTCCCAGACTTGGAATTCTGATTTAAAAGCTCCAAGGAGCTGCAGCTCCTCTCAGTTTTTGACAGGCAGCTCCAGGGATTTTCACTCCTGCTGCTGCTCTTCCCTAAATTCTCATTCCAGGGAAAAGCCTGATGTTTATTCCTGTCCCAAATCCCTCCAAACACATTCCCAGCTGGTGGGAATTGTCGTGGCTCTGCCAAGTGAACATCCTGAGCTTTTCCTAAAGTCACATCTGTCCCCTCCATCCTCATGGACACACCCAGGAGTAACAATTCCAGCTCCAAATCCCCTTCTCTTATCCCATGGCATTAAATATCTCGCCCTCCTGTTTTTTTCCCTTTGGGTTTTCTGTATTACTGTTGATGGAATTAAAATTATTGCAGATAATTTTAATTCTGCAATTAAAAGAATTCCTGAAGATTGCTGAGATTCCTGAAATCCAAGATATTAATGATCCTGTGGCATCATTGCCTACATTAGAAAACACTTGATTAATCTCTCAATAGGCTCTTTTGGGATTTATTTACTTATATTTAATTTTTTTTTTTAATATTTCATTTGGGTCTTGTCCTAAATTCAAATAAAAAAGCCACATCTTATTCCTACCTATAATGACAAAATCCAGCTCCACTGATCTCTGGGAAGCACCATTATGTAATTCAGTTATTTCTTTTGCTTTGCCTCACTCCTTAATTGTTACTTTACATGGGGTTTTTTGGTGCCTTTTTTCATTTCTCCTCCCAAATCAACAAAACAATTCCTATAAAATAATTTTTTTCTTTCTTTTCTTTTTTTTTTTTTTTTTTTTTAATTCCTGGACCACCCTCACAGCAAGAAAAGAAAATTCTGATTAAAAAAATCATAATAATAAAAAAAAGGCAACTTATTTTTGCTTACTGACACAACCTACTGGAAAATCAATAAGAATGAAATGCTGCACATAAAAATATTTATTAGAGTTTTAGAGGGTTTCTTTAAGGCCAGGTTTAATTATTAAAGTCCTTTGGAGGAGGTTTTTTTTTTTTTGGGGGGGGGGCATCTCATAAAAATTAAAGAAAGAAAAATTTAATGAAGCAATTATTAGAAGAGCAAACAGTACCAGAAGGGACATTTATTTTGCAGTGTAATGGATTTTTTTATGCCCGTGGAAAGGAATAAGATGAAGGTTAATTGAGGAGGGGAAAAAAAAAAGGAGTTGTTGGAACATTCCCAGGCCTGGAAAAGAGAGGGAGAAAAAAAGGAGAGGAATAAGTTATTTAATTCAGTGTAAAGAAATCAGAGGAATAAGTTATTTAATTCAGAGCAAAGAAATCAGAAGAATGAGTTATTTAATTCACTGTTAAGAAATCAGAGTAATAAGTATTTAATTCAATGTTAAGAAATCAGTGGAATGAGTTATTTAATTCAGTGTTGAGAAATCAAAGTGATAAGTTAATTCAATGTAAAGAAATCAGTAGAATAAGTTATTTAATTCAGTGTTAAGAAATCAAAGTGATAAGTTAATTCAATGTAAAGAAATCAGAGTGATAAGTTATTTAATTCAGTGTAAAGAAATCAGAGGAATAAGTTATTTAATCAAGCACAAAGAAATAAGTGGAATAAGTTATTTAATTAAGAGTAAAGAAATCAGAGTGATAACTTAATTCAATGTAAAGAAATCAGAGTGAATAAGTTACTTAATTCAGTGTAAAGAAATCAGAGTGATAAGTTATTTAATTCAGAACAAAGAGGAGTAAGTTATTTAATTCAGTGTAAAGAAACAGAGTAATAAGTTATTTATTATTTTCAGTGTAATTTATTTATTTATTTAATTAATTACTGTATTTATTATTATCAGTGTAAAGGACTCATGAAAAACAGCCATGACTTGGGTCCCAAACAAGACCCACGTGGTCAGAAATTGTCTTAATTAAGGCTTCAAGAAGGACAAGGATGGAGCAAGGGAACATGAGATCTGTCTGGAAATTAAAGGGGTTTTATTGGGAGAATTGCACTAAAATAAAAAATAAAAATAAAAAAATTAGGAATTTTCATTTCGGTTAAATTAAATTTAATTTTAAAAACACCAGGATTTCCAAAATTGTCTGGAAAAATATAAGAGATCCCTGAGAAATTCCTGTTCAGGGACAAAAAGGCATCACAAGGAATGTTCATCCTGGAGGGGCAGGAGAAGAGTCACCCCCTGCTCTTTGGGGACAGACTGAGCAGGGAATGAAGAACAGAAAGAACAACAATTATCACTTAATTCTCCATTAAAAACCTGATTTCAAGGTCTCTCCATCAATTAATATGGAATTTGGATCATACCCCTTAGGGGGTATTAATGTTGAGATACTGTAATAATATAATAAATACTATCATGAATATATCCAATATAATAAATTTTATAGTATTATACAATAAATTTCTAATAAATTACAATAAATTATAATATAATATTACTATAATAAATAATAAACATCAATAATGCAATCACATTATAATAAATCAATTTATATATTGCATAAAATAATAGCATAGTTACACGAAATACAATAAAAAATAAATACAAACCAATACAATAAATAATAATAATAATAATAATAATATAAATAAACCTCTTTGCCTGAGGGAAAACAAGGGAAGTGAGGGAAAGAGGAAAGAGGGAAGTGAGCTTGGAGTTTTCATGGGTTTGTTGGGGGTTTTTTAATGAAATAAAGGTTTGAAGGGAAATGATGGAGAGAAATTGTACCTGATTCCCACCCAGCAGCAACGACCCAATAAATGGATTTAAACTGCCAGAGGGCAGGGTTAGATGGGATGTTGGGAAGGAATTCTCCAGGAACCTGCAGGTTACCTTCCCCCCAGGCAGGGACTGGGTTTTGTGTGTTGAGATTCCTGTAAATCCAGGTCCATTAGAATTAGGGAACTTAATGGATGGGAAAGCCATTCTTCATCAGAAAGCTGGGAATGAAAAATATCTCGTCATTATCTCTGGGATGATGATAAATCAGCGAGTGGCTTTGCAATCCCAGCGTTAATGGGGAATCCAATCCCTTGCACGAGGTGAGGGCTTTGCTCCAGCAGCACCAGGAGTGGGTTTTCAGCTGGAAACGAAGGGAGGCGGGAATGAGGAGATGGAAAGTTGCCTGAGAGGAGTGAAAATCTGAATGAAAATCCATCTAGAATTTTAAAACACTTCTGTGTGAATTATAGGATCACAGGATGGGTTGGGATGGAAGGACCTCAAAGCCCGTCCAGTGCCGTCCAGTGCCACCCCCTGCCATGGGCAGGGACACCTTCCACCAGCCCAGGGTGCTCCAGCCTGGCCTGGGACACTTCCAGTGCCTGCCCACCCTCCCAGCCAGCAATTCCTTCCCAATATCCCATCTCTCCCTGCCCTCTGGCAGTGGGAAGCCATTCCCTGTGTCCTGTCCCTCCATCCTTGTCCCCAGTCCCTCTCCAGCTCTCCTGGAGCCCCTTTAGGCCCTGCAAGGGGCTCTCAGGTCTCCCTGGAGCCTTCTCTTCTCCAGGGGAACCCCCCCAGCTCTCCCAGCCTGGCTCCAGAGCAGAGGGGCTCCACCCTTGGAACATCTCCATGATTTCCTCTGGACTCTCTCCAGCAGCTCCACATCCTTCTGATGTCACTCCCCAGAGCTGGAGGCAGCACTGGAACCAATCCCAATGATTCCATGGCTATTTAGGGACACCTGGGCTGCTCCAGTGGCTGCACAGCTCCCTCCTGTGCCTCAGATTCCTCATTTTTGATGTTGCATCCAGTAGTTTTTGCCCCAGTCTGTGCAGAGGCCCCAGGGAGGTTCATCCCCCTGCATTGACTGAAGGCCCAGCCAGACTTTCCCTGGAAAAGCTGTGCAAATATAATTCCAAAGGATTCACAGCCACCCCGGGAAGTTTCCTCTGGGCCCAACAACATTTTAAATTCATGGAGAGCGTTTTCATTTTCTCCTGATGAAGAAGCTCTACAGACAGGAACACGGGAGAGTGGGGAAGGGTCAAGAGGCAATTAAGAAAGGAAGATCTCGCTTTTCACTGCTGGAAAAAACCCCAGTTAATTCGATGAAACAAGTGGGGAAAAAAAAAAAAAAAGAGGGAGAGGGAAGAGCCGAGCAGCAATTTGGAAAATGTAAAGAGCTTTCTGTCAAACGGATTGATTAGGGGACTAATCATAATCAGGGCTCTTGGATTAGCAGTTAATTGGTGGAATCAATTAATAGTGGTGTTTTTCACATCACAGTCTCCTCCAGAGCGTGGGGATTTCATTGCAGGGTGTTTTTGGAGATAGCAGATGCTGGGGTAGGGGCTGGCGATGATTCCCTGTCAACACAATGGTTCAGTCGTTCCCTCCTTTCAGGAATTGGATTTTTAGGGGATTTTTAATTTTTTTTTTTAGTGTCTGAAGGGATGTTGGGTGAGTTCTTTTAATTCCCTTCTTTTTGCCTCTGCACTTCCTGAGTTTTTTACATGAAAGAACAGAATTATTCTCCAGTAACTTCCGAGTGCTCCCTGTTCCCTCGGAGGGTTCATGGAATAATCTCCTCTCCGGAGGCTGAGCAGCCATTGCCTGAATTTCCTGAGAAATAACAACTCCAAACTTCCAGAAAACTTGGTGGGACTTGGGCTTTAAGGCAGCTGGGACTGGGAATGCTACAGGAGGAGAACATTGGGAATCTGGGATTGCTTCCCCAGGCACTGTGGTGGATTTCATGGGAAGATAAGACAGGGGTCTGATCCAGGGGTTAAAGATAACCAGTCACTCCGTGCTATTTTTATTTTTTTTTATTTTAATTGTAATTGATTTATTATTATTCTAGCAGCAAGTGTTGTGCTACATATTTAGATTATCCAGGGGTTCAGAATAACAAGTTGCTACCTCTTATTTTTATCTTTCTTTTTTTTATTTTCATTTCAATTGACTTCTTCTTATTATTATTCTAATTATATCAGTGAGTGTTGTGTTACATATTTCAGTGATCCAGGGGCTCAGAATAACAAACTCCTTGTTATTTTTATCATTTTTAATTTTAATTTTAATTGATTTATTATTATTATTATTAAGTCAGCAAATGTGCTACATATTTAAATGGAGTCAAACAAAACCCAAATCACAATTTGGCACTAATTTCGTGGAAATAATTCTCAATTTGGTGTGAGACCAACTGAGATTTGGTTGCCACAGTTAAAACAAAGTGAAGTGCCCTCGGGCCACGACAGTTCTGGAGCCCAACACATCAACACAACGCTCTGGTGGTTCCTGTGACATCCACAGCCCTGCATTTTAGGCTGCAGATCCATGGGAGAGCTCCTAAACTGCTCAGCTGAGGATTCCCATCCATGGGAGAGCTCCTAAACTGCTCAGCTGAGGATTCCCATCCATGGGAGGGCTCCTAAACTGCCCAGCTGAGGATTCCCATCCATGGGAGAGCTCCTAAACTGCCCAGCTGAGGATTCCCATCCATGGGAGAGCTCCTAAACTGCCCAGCTGAGGATTCCCATCCACGGGAGGGCTCCTGAACTGCTCAGCTGAGGATTCCCATCCACGGGAGAGCTCCTGAACTGCTCAGCTGAGGATTCCCATCCATGGGAGAGCTCCTAAACTGCTCAGCTGAGGATTCCCATCCATGGGAGAGCTCCTAAACTGCTCAGCTGAGGATTCCCATCCAGCCCTCCATGTTTTCCAACCCTGCTGCTGGAGATGCTGATTTATGGAAGCTTTGCAGGAGAACAGCAAGGTGGAGGAATTCCCAGTCCTCTGCTCTGTGGGGTGTCTGTGCCTGGAGCCAGCGATGGATCAGCAGGGAAAGCAGCCAAATTTCCAGCTTTTTGGGTGCCTGTGGTCAGCAGTGACCACTGGGCTCCACTAAAAACCAGCAGCAAGGACAGCAGGTCCTCCAGGCTGGGTTCCATCTCTGCTTCCAAATGGTGATGGAAGGAGGGATTGACCAGCACTGGGAGTTGGGGGCAAACCCAGCTCAGCTCCTCTGGAAGACTCCAAGCCCTGGGAGCTGCAGCTCATGGGCTCAGCCAGGGGTTTCACCTTCAAACACAACCACAGGGTTATTTAACTCCTCCAGAAAGCATCCAGGGAATAAATACAGGATTGCTCCCAAGGGATTTCTGTATTAGGGGAGCAAATAAAGGCACTTGGCCAAAGTTCAGAAGGGCACCACATAAGCTGGGCAAAAATGTTCCACCCCAATTCTGGCTCAGCATATTCTAGAAACTCACATAATTCCATCAAAATCCAGTAAACCAACAACTCACAAATCAAGATCCAATAAACCAACAAGACTTAAGGCAAAACCCCAGCAATCCACAACATTTAAGCAAAATCCAACCAGTTCCACCACTCTTTAATCAAGATCTGATCCCTCCAGCTCCAAACCACCCCAAGCATCAGGAAAGGAGCAGAGAAAGAGAAGCAGAAGCAGCAAGAAGAGAGGAGGAGAAAGAGGGAGAGGCAGATCATGGAGCTGCCACCACAGCTTTGGAGAAGGTCAGCTCTCAGCACCCCCATGGCACCATGACCTCAACAACTCTGATTTTCCTCATTAAAACCAACCATTACCTTTCCATAATTTCCATGGAACCAAGTCTCTGGTGCCCAGTTCCTACAGGAACTGAGATTTGAGCTGTCCCAGGCTCTTCAAAGAGTCCCAACATCCTTTTATTTTGTGATAAAAGGCCTTTTCCTCTTCTTCCATCGTTGCTTTTAAAGGCTCTGATTTCTAAATCTGTTATTCACTGGTAAAAATCCAAAGTGGTTAAAAAAATCAGCTAAATCCAAAACATTTTAGATCAGATTTAAACTCAAAATTGAATCATTTAGTCAAAAAAAAACCCAGAAGAGCGTCAGACAACGCTGCATCCAAGTTAAATCCCACGTCCAATCTCTTCCTTAATGAATTTCCCGACACGTCAGTCCTCAAAATGGGAAGAGAAAAGGCAGCAACAAGATGTTTTAGGAAGTTCCAGACTCAAAACAAACCTAAAAACGGCTCTTCCTGCAAATACTGTCTCACAACTCTCATTTTACAGTTGTCTGGTTCCAATTGCTTTTCCCATCCCCGGTGCAGGAGGAGTTTTACTACACAAGCTGTTCCATCTCAAATGCCTTTTTTTGGTTGTTTGTGGGTTTTTTTTTGGCTTCTGGTGCTGAACCATCCCTGGTGGAGCATCCATTTTATAGCAACCCATCACTGAATATTTGTTAAAGATGCTGGTTTATCTTGCATCTGTACAAATATTTGGAGGAAACGTGTCCCTGTGTCGTTTCCCAGCTGCCAGAGCCGCTTTCTTCCCTCGTGGGTGCACTGAGGAACGCTTTTAAAAAGCTCATTAAAATTGATTTTTTTTTTCTGGCCAGTTCTTTTAAACAATGGGAAATACAGGAATTTTCTGTCTGCTCTGAGCAGCCTTTTGTTGCCCTCACGGCAGAACGTGGGACCTGCAATAAAAGCAATAAATAAAGAACAACGGGAAATTCCTGTGTAGGGCACAGTAAAATAAGGCAGTGGAAGGTGCTGGATGTTCAGGAGAGTTATGATATTTATAAATCTGCTTCCAGAATTGTGATTTAATGGTTTTACTTGGTGAACTTGGAGATGCTAAGTCAGACATGACACGAGAGGTGTTCTGATACATTTTGGTCTGTAAGTTCACTGCTGAGAGAGGAAGTGAAGGTGAATTCCAGAGGTGATTCCAACACTAATGAAGAGGTGGGATAATTTATAATTCAGATCACATGAATATTTCCATATCCACTGAATCATGTTGCCCAGAGAATCCCTGGAAGGATCCAAGGACCCAAGGCCAGGTTGGATGGGGCTTGGAGCACCCTGGGCTGGTGGAAGGTGTCCCTGCCCAGGGCAGGGGTGGCACTGGATGGGCTTTAAAGTCCCTCCCAACCCAAACCATTCCATGATTCTGTGATTCCAATCAATCCCTGTCAGTCAGGACAGGATCCCAGATAACCCTTTTCTGGCAGATTCTCATCTAACCTGTGCTCCAAGAGCTCCAGCTTAGGAGATCTTTCACCCATCTCTTCCACCACTCAGTGTCCCTTCACATTAGAAATCTTTTTTCCCAGCCCAAATCTTCATCTCAGCAACCAAAACCTGTTTCTTCTTGTTAGAGCCTTCTTGGGGGGAGAGAAATGAGCATTCCCTTCTTCTTTCTGGTTTTCTATTAAAACTCAAATTAACATTGTCTTTTAATGTATTTGAAACTTCCCTCTGAACTCAACAACCACCAGCCACCATCCATCTGGACTTGATGGGCTCAGAGGTCTTTTCCAACCTTAGTGATTCCAGGATCCAGTTCTCTGACCCACTGATTTAGGAATGAATTCCTTCAGGATTGTTTTAAGGGTTTGTTGTGGCACATCCATGAGGTGGCTCAAGGTTTCATTCCTGTGAGGAATTTGGGAATGGAAACCTTCCCTGGCACCAGAGATGGAATGAAGTTTGCTCCTCCAGACTTGATTAAATAATTCCAAGATATCTTGTCTTCTGGAGATACCAGAACAGCTATAAATTAAAAATAGCAGCAATTTCCCAGCCCTCAACAAAGCCAAGCCTATTTTTTAAGGATTCCCAAATGATTGTTTTATATTGGCACATCCATGAGGTGACTCAAGGCTTCATTCCTGTGAGGAATCCAGGAGCTGAAACCTCCCCTGGCATCAGGAATAAAGTTCTCTCCTCCAGCCCTGATTGCCTAATGTTAAATAATATCAAGATGTCTTTTGGAGACAACCAAAACACCCATGAACTAAAAATAGCAGCAACTTCCCAGCTCTCAACAAAGCCAAGCCTATTTTTTAAGGATTCCCTGATTGTTTTAGGGTTCCCTGATGATTGTTTTAGGATTCCCTGATGATTGTTTTAGGATTCCCTGATGATTGTTTTAAGGGTGATTTGAGGCTTCATTCCTGTGAGGAATCCAGGAGCTGAAACCTTCCCTGGCACCAGAGCTGGAAATCAAGTTTGCTCCTCCAGACTTGATTAAATAATTCCAAGATATCTTGGCTTCTGGAGATACCAGAACGTCTGTAAATTAAAAATAGCAGCAATTTCCCAGCCCTCAACAAAGCCAAGCCTATTTTTTCAGGATTCAGGACTTAGAGCCCCTTAGGACCCCATCTCCTGGGGTTTGCTCTGCTGAGCACCCCTTAACAAAGCTGAATTTTTCCAGAGTTCTGAATTTCTGAAGCATCCAAGAACCAAATCTCTTAATCAGGCACTGAAAAAACGGTGTATTCTAACCAGGCAGGGGTTGTTTAGCCAAAAAACAGGGGCTGAGCTGACTCTGGCAGAGCCCCAGCAGCGTTTTAGCAGTTGATCCCAAGCCTCAGGAGCTCTGGGAATGGTGTGTGTTGGAGCTGGATGTCCACAGGAGTGGTCACCACTGTGCCCTCCTGCCCAGGCAGGTGATTGCCCAGTAAATTGACTTTCATCAGGGGGCTGAAACAACTCCCAGAGAGGAGAATTTGGCAATTCCCAGCTCTGTTTGCTCCCAGACAAATCCCTCCCCACACCCCTGAGGGCACTTCTCGAGTCACAGCTCAGTTTTACAATTCAGGAATGAAAGGTTGAGCTGCTTAAATTACCTTCGACTAAACTAAACCTGACAAAAATAACCCAACAGCAAAAAGAAGCAAAAAAAAAAAGAAAGAAAAGAAAAAAATCATTCTATATTTAAAAAAAAGTCCCACCAAAAGCAGATTGAGGAGGTTTTGTTTCTTTTGATCTTTTTAAAATTATTATTTATTTATTTGTTTATTTATTTATTTATTATTACTCAACTATCCCATTTTAGGAGCAGCAATATTTGCTTATGAATGACCCTTTTTCCCCAGCTTTGTGATTTCATTCTTGAGGAAATTTCTGAGATTGAATGTGTCCCTGTCCAGCTGCCAAAGCTCAGGATCAGTTCAGAGCTCAGAGAAGTGGAGTAAAAGGATTTTGTCTGGTTTACAAGCACTTGGTTTTGAAGAAGAGATTTGAGCTCGTTTTCCAGAGCAGGACTTGCTGTCTCCCAAAGATTCAAGGAACCAGTGTGGGAAATGGGAACTGTAAATGTTTTGGACTTTCCAAAGGATTCTGGTCATTATAATGAAAGAAAGGACAGAAGGAGTGGAAGGAAAATATAAAAGTTACACTTCTCAGAAGCCTCATTTAACATTTTTTTTTTCCTTTAGAAACTTTTGCCAATAAACTCCATGAAATATGTGATTCCACATGGATTAGGATGAAATGTATCCATAAAAACAGCATGTGTTTAAAGATTTTTTTTCTGGGATAAGGATCAGCAGCGATGGCTGAATTTGCTCCTGACTGACAACGAGGTTGAGATGCCCGGATTTTCAACTTTCTGGGAGTGATTTCCTGGGATTCCTGGCCTGGCCAAGGTAGAATCATAGGATGATAGAATTGTTTAGGTTGGAAAAGACCTTTAGGATCATCAAGTCCAACCCAGCACTGCCAAAGCCACCACTGAGCCACATCCCAAAGTGCCACATCCACACGGATTTTAAACCCCTCCAGGGATGGGGATCCACCCCTGCCCTGGGCAGCTGTGCCAGGGCTGGATAACCCTTTCCAGGAAGGGATTTTTCCTCATATCCAACCTAAACCTTTCCTGTTGCAACTTGAGGTCATTTCCTCAGAAACCTCCCACCTCTGAGGGACAAACCCCCAGGTCATGGCCCCACGAGTTTGCTTTCCCAGAGTGAATCAGACTCGAATTTCTTAAAGCTCTGAGCCCAAATTTGGTGTAAAGGCAGGATCAGCTTAAGAAATCTCTTGTTTGCTCATGTTTTACCTGATCATTGCAGTAAATTCCTTGGAAAATTGAGAAATAAGGTGGGAACAGGGACCAAGCTTCCTCCAGTGCACAGACCCTGCATCAGTTGCTCCCAGTTGCTCTCCGGGTGCTTGGAAACACATCCCAGATTACTTTCTTTCAATTCCACTGGAAAGCAGAGAAAAGTGGAATTTTAGTCTTGGCTTGAACACAGAATCATGGACTGGTTTGGGCTGGGAAGGATCTTAAAGTTCAACTCATTCCAAAGCCCTGGAACACCTTCCACCAGGCCAGGTTGCTCCAAGGCCCGTCCATAAATCATGGATTTCCAAGCACAACCCCTCCAAGGATTTTCCTGCAGCTTCTGGCAGTTAAATCAGATTTTATGAAGCTCCCCTTCAACTGGTAAATGCAAAAACCCAGAGCTACTTTTCCAGGCTTAAAAAAGAGGGATCAGAGATGTGACATCATCACATTAGTGGGCTTTGCTTTTCTTATCTCCCAGCTTCTGAAATATTTAGGTATTGTTTGCTCCTGCACTCAGTGTAGGATATTGAATCATCTCTCCCAAGTTAACCTTTCTGGAGGAATATTCCTGAAGCACACAGAGCTTTAATCTACTGGAAAAAAAAAATATTATATTGATAACTAAGCTGCTTTTCATAAGGTCTATTAAATGGTGATAACACTAATGATTGTGCAGAGCCCAGATTAGGTGAGAATTACAGCAAATCCTGCTATTCATGTTGTCAGATGGGACAATTTGCTTGCTCTCCTTCCAAACAAAGGGAAATGATGATTCCTCAAGTCTGTAAACTCCACTTGGCTAAAATATTGAAGATCTTTTGCTCTCTGGCCAGAGCTCGGGGAGGCAAGGAAGGATGCTCAGCTCTCTGCTGGGGGTGGGACATCATTCCAATGGTCTTAGTGGATCCTTCAGGAGTGGAACTTTGTCCTGGACACCTGAACTCTTCATTTGCATCTGGCTGGGGGATGTTTTAGAGCTGGTGCTGCTGGAAACCACAGAAGACATTGAGCTCCTTGACCTTGACCTGCAGACTGGGTTCCCTCCTGCAGGACCTTCTCCTGCTCCCTGTGGTGACTCCTGTGGCTGCAGGCTCATGAACCCAGTGCAGACGTCTGGCAAGAGCAGAGTGGACCCCATAATGTCCCTTGGAGTCCCAGCTTTTCCCATCTGTGAGCCATAAAGGTCATAAATTGGTCATAAATTGCATTTCAAAGATGCTCCGATTCCCTCTCCCGGGTGGTGTCGCTGGGAAGCTGTTCCAGAACTGCTCTTTTCCTGGCGTCCCAAACCTCCTTGTGATCTGAGTTTGTCCTGTTTAAACCACCCAGAATTCCTGTTTTTTGCTGTGATACCACAGAAAATTTGCCAACTGCAGTCAGCTCGAGATCTTTTGAAGGAGAACAGGGTCACTTCCCACCAGCCACTTCCACTGGGACATCCCTGCAGCTGCACTTTGGATCTTCCATGTTTGACCCAGTTTGGGTTTGGATGCCTGTCTGTGCCCCCCAGGGTTGCTTCTGCAAGGCCAAAACCTCTTCCAGATCCTCTGCAGGAGCCAAGCAGTGCTACCAGGAGATCCTGGGGATCACGGTCCTCACTTGGCCACCCAATTCCTTCATCGCTCCCTCCACAGAAAGCCAAATCCTTGGAATATGCCCAGGTCACCCAACACCAAAGCAGCACAGGAATGGTGGGGTTTAAAAGGTGCAAGACCTCAACATGCTTGGCTGAGCTATCAAGAGCCCACCTGGAGCAGCTGTTTTCCAACTTGGATGTTTTCCCCCTGATAATTCCATTATTCAGGAAACAGTTCCGGGAGGGTTTCCCTCTTTTCCTTCAGCTCCACTGCAATATTAGTGTTGTGAAAAAGCAAATATGACCAGTGCTGTGACAGGGAAAGCCACCATTCACCCTTCCCAGCCCTGTCCTGGTGGTGCCTCTGTCCCTGCTGTCCCTGTGGTAGGGTTAGTATTTAATATTTGGTGTGCACTGATGTCTAAATCACCTCACTCTTTCCTTGCTTTTATCAGTGATTTACCAACCCAGGGAACGACCTAAACTCCTAAAATATGAGTTTCACTGAGAGCTTCATCCCTGGCAGTGGAATGGGATGGGCATCCCTGGATAATGACCCTCATTCCATATTAATTCTCTCTCTCTATTCGAATCAGACACAAGATTTAAACCTGTCCCTCCATCACTTCTTGTGACTCTTCCAGTTCTGCTCCAGAATAAAGGTGTTTTTCATGGACAGAACAGATGAATCCCAGAATATCTTGAGCTGGAAGGGACCCACCAGGATCATCCAGTCCAACCCTCATTCCTGCACAAGAGTCCCACCCTGTGCCCCAGAGGATCATCCCAACCCTCTGGAGCTCTGGCAGCCTTGGGGCTGTGCCCACTGCCCTGGGGAGCCTGTTCAGTGCCAACCACCCTCTGGGGGAAGAGCCTTGTCCTAAAATCCAACCTAATCTTTCCCTGACACAACTCCAGCCACTCCCTCAGTTCCTGCTTTCCCTGCTTTTCCCCAGCTCCTCATTTCTGGAAATTCACCTTAAAGACTTGTAAAACTTTGAACTTGCTCGAGGAAGTCAATCAGGAAGAAGAATTTCCCCCACTGTGGCCACTTTGCCCCTCAGAAACTCAAATGAGGGAGGATTTATTGGTTCATGGGAATCTCTGCACTTTGAGGACGACCCCGAAGATGCCTTTTATTTAAATCTCTCTCCTGCAAATGAACAGAGTGACACGGTCCTCAAAATTAAAAACAAAACTCCAAGGATCAAACCCAACTGGCAAAGGCAGCTTGGAAATCGTCCTGTGGCCCAAATATTAAGATTTGTAAATGGAGATGAGAGAGGCAGCTCCAGAAGAAATTTCTGTTCCTTCCCAACTGAAGAAGATAAGCCTTAACTACATGTGCATGCAAAACAGAACATGATTTATTTTCCCAACAGGAACAACCCCTGTCTTTTGCTGCAGGTCACAGAACAGTGTGAGTGGAGCAGAAATAAACCCCCTCTCGGTGATGGTGGCTGTAATGATTGATTAATTCTGCTTTAGAAGGCTGCAAAACAAGTCTGTGTCCAAAATGGACCACAACACAACCCCTCCCTCATGGCCTGAAACTCAAAATATCCCCTCACTAAAACTGCTGGAGGTTTTCAGGCTTGCTGGGGGATAAATGTCATGTCTGGCAAGGGGGAGATGGAATTAATACCTTCAGTTTTGGGAGAGAATTTTAATCAGGATTAAACTTGACTGTTAAAAATTTAAAAAAAAAAATCAACAAACCATAAGTAGATTTTCCAACCTGAACACAGATAGAGGCTCTTGTGGTTTTAGAGGAAAACAGGTTTTTTTCCCCACATTAGCCTGTAAAAATGATGATTATTTTATCAGTGTCTATTAAAAGCAGCTGGAGGTGAGTGCCCAGTGGTGTTTAACACAATGCAGACACCCAGGCAAGGCTTTCCCAAAGACTCCACAACTGGGATGGGAGACATTTGGAGACTTTCAGGTCCTTTGAGACCTTTGACTCTTCCAGAACCTTGGAGACATTTGAACCTTCAGGCCCTTTGGGACATTTGAGTCCCCCTGGTCCTTTGAGACATTTGGTTCCTTCAAGTCCTTGGAGACATTTGAACCTTCAGGTTCTTTGAGATATTTGACTCCTTTTGGTCCTTTTCATTCCAATTCTGGTCATTTCACCCCTGTGAAGACTTTGCCATGTGGTGGATTCCATCATCCCTTCCTTGGCCTCAATGGATCTATTTCCATTAGGAATCTTGTCCTTCTGCTTTTAGGAAGAGTCAGCCCCTGTATCCATGCTGGGAATAGCACAAACCCACAGGAACTGTTCTCCAACAGCTGGGAAGGGATGAAAAAGCCTTTCTTTTAACTTTTATTGAGGGTAGAAGGTGCCACCTACTAAGAAATCATCCCTGGTGAATTTATTACTGAGAAACAGGGGTTTGTTGTTTAATTTGAAAACAGGAGGGGAAGAACTGCTGAACCATCCTGATACTGCTCAGATGGGAGGATATTGGGATGGATATCAGGGATGAATCCTTCCCCCAGAGGGTGGTTGGCACTGAACAGGCTCCCCAGGGCAGTGGGCACAGCCCCAAGGCTGCCAGAGCTCCAGGAGGGTTTGGGCAACGCCCTGAGGGACAGGGGGGATTGTTGGGGTGTCCTGGGTAGGGTCAGGAGTTGGATTTGATTATCCATGTGAGATTCCAACTCAGGATAGCCCATGATTTTGTGATTGGCTCTGGGCTCATCGGCAGCCTTTTGGGCTCCATCAGCTGTGACATCTCCTCCCTCATGAAGTCTGGAGAAGATGACTTTCAAATCCTTCACCTGTGGTGACACAGGGGCTGAAAAAGCAGAATATTCCCTGTGGGGGAGCCAGAATCACTGGAATTGTCTGATGGGTGTGATATGATTCGTGGGGATGCTTCTGAAATACAGAGTGCAGCTAAAATCCAGATTTCTCTTGGCTTGAGAACTGCAAATACTTCAAAACTTGTTCTGTATTTTCGGTGAGTCAGGGAACTGATTTGACAAAAGGGTGTGCAGGATGGACAGACTGGTAGGATCATAATTTGGGATATGCACTTGAAACCATCTGTGTATGAACATTTGCTGTTATGACCTTGCTCACTCCCATCACCTCCTGGGCCTCACACAGGCCCCTCCCACCCCCAACCATCCTATAATTCTATAATTCTGTGATTTGTCATTCATGTGAAAACATCAACCAGCCAATAACCCCCCCCCCAGCCTTCTTCTGGATCACATCCTGACAAAATATTTTCCCTTCCAACTCTATTTTAGGAGCCAAACTACAGAAAATGGAGAGGGTGGTGATCTGAAAAGCTTTCCAGCTCCTTGCTAGAAATATCTGAGATAATTATGCCCACCCAACCGCTGATATTGATGTATCCTTAGTTTTCCATAAAGCATTCGGTGCCACCTGACCTTTGGATCAATGTCTGGGACGGTGCATAATTCTCATGGCAGTAATTAAGTGAATTAAAGCCGTCCTTTAAATGGGAATTAAAGCCTTTTTAGCTGTCTGGGTGTTGTCAGCCAACCGATATCTCGAACATCACGTCTCAACTATGGCAATATTTGCAACAATAAGCAAAACTTCCCGCTAATTAAGATTGCAGATGACATTAATTAGGAGAGGAGTAAACACCGAGGAGAACAGGGTGCTAATGAGCAGCTTTTGTGCTGATTGTTGGGAAAGGTGAAAACAAACACGGAGTGACTTAACACAAATGAATAAACTCGCAGCCATCGAGGAACAAAGAGGACTGTCAGCCCTTCACCTGGATGTTTGTTGAATTTCTCTGCATTCCAAGAGCTGGAAAATGAGCAAGGCACGTTCAGAAATGTGGCCCAGGTTTGAAGCAGTGCTGTGATTAACCCTGGAACAATTGCACGAGGGTTTCCTTGGATTCCCCATCACAGCAAATTCGAAAATGATGGTTTTAATGAGTAAAGTGGGTTCAAACAGGCAATAAAACAACAGTTGGATTAGTCACAAAGTGAGAAAATTAGGATGTTTTTTGTTTGTGGGGTTTTATTCTTTTATGTTTATTTTTTTCAGTTGTAGTCTGGTGTCAAAAACACAGGGATGTATCGTGGGCCATTAGTGGGAGAGAAGGATCCATCCAGGCTGGGAAGTGCTCCCACAGAAGAAGCCATTTAGTGCCAGGACAGATTTGGAGATAATGATGTGACTGTGATGGGACTTGAACTCCTTGGAACTCCTGCTGACCACCAGAGCAGAGCTGGAGAGAGGATCCTCTGGGCCTGCAAACAGCCCTTGCTGACAGAGTTCAAAATGAGGGCTGGAAAAGAAATGTGTGGAAGCCAGAAAATCAATCAGAGAATCCCAGAATGGTTTGGGTTGGAAGGGACCTTAAAAAGGGAAGGGACCATTCCAAGCCCCTGCCATGGGGACACCTTCCACCGGTCCAGGGTGCTCCAACCTGACCTTGGACACTTCCAGGGATCCAGGGGCAGCCACAGCTTCTCTGCCCAACCTGTGCCAGGGCCTGCCCACCCTCCCAGCCAGCAATTCCTTCCCAAAATTCCATTAAACCCTGCCCTGTTTCAGTTGAAAGCCATTCCCCCTTGTCCTGTCCCTCCATCCTGTCCAAATCTCCTTTCCAAAATAAACCTGTTCTCCCACCTGCAAGGAACAGGAATGATGGGATGTAAGTATTGCACTGGAATATAACAATCCCAGAGAAGCTGTGGCTGCCCCTGGATCCCTGGAAGTGTCCAAGGCCAGATTGGATGGGGCTTGAGAAACCTGGGCTGGTGGAAGGTGTCCCTGCCCATGGCAGGGGGTGGAACTGGCTGGGCTTTAAGGTCCCTTCCCACCCAAACCATCCTGGGATTCTATGAATTCTTTTCTCTGCCCACAGGAATATCTGGAAAGCAAAGAAAATCTCCTTAGTGCAAAAACAATTCCTGTGGGTTCTTGGCAATAGGAATCCAAACAGAACTTTAGATTTCTCTGCCATTTCTGTGATCACCCCAGTTTTCCATCACCTCAGAGTTCTCATATTGGCCCCTTCTTGAGCATGGATCACTCTGATATTTTGTCTTCATGGGCAGAATTAGTTATTTAAGTGGAATTGTTTGTTAAGCTTCATATTTTCACCATCACCAAGGTATTTCCTTGCTGTCATGTTTTAGGTATGAGGGGTTTGCAGAGTGACCTGGCTCAGTGTTAGAGGGAGATTCTGGAAATAAGTGCAGGGGAAAAAAAAAAGATAACTATTTAAACCCCTTTACAATTCACTGCTGTGTTCACAGGGGATCCAGGAACAGGCAGTGTGGAATCAGCTGGGAAGGACAGCGAGGAGCAGAGTGATCTCAGCCTCTCACTTCTCCCACAGAACAGGGCAAACCCAAGCATTTCCCCTTGGAATGTGTTTTCCAGGAGGAAGCTGCTGCAACCAGCTGCATCATCTCTGGTTGATAACCCAGGACCTTCAATGTGTCGCTCAAAGTGCAGCCCACACGTTTGTCATGGAATATCCTGAGCTGGGAGGGCCCCCCAAGGATCATCCAGCCCTGCACAGCCCCATTCCCAGAGTCCCACCCTGTGCCCCAGAGGATCATCCCAACATTCCTGAGCTCTGGCAGCCTCACTGATGTGACCAAACCCTCAGAGCCCCCAGGCCAAGCCCAGCCATCTCTCCAGAGGTGTGTTTGGATCCCCAGCAGGACAGTCCATCGTGGTCACTGCAGCAGCTGCTCCCCCACTTGCTGATCAGAGCTGCCATCCAAACAAATCCCCTCCTGGGAAGGGTTGGGAAGCTTTGGAAGGGGCTGCCCAGGGAAGTGGGGGAGTCACCAGCCCTGGGAGAGTTTAAAACCTGTGTGGATGTGGCACTGGAGGCCGTGGTTTAGTGGTGAAGATGGTGTTGGTTGATGGTTGGACTTGATGGTCTTGGAGGTCTCTTCCAAGCTGAACAATTCCATGACTGTGTGAGTTCATGATCCTGCTGCTCCCTCCCACACCCAACCCTTCAGAACCAGGAATCCCCCTGGCACTTGAGGACCTGGTTTATGGTGAACTCCCCAACATTCCCACCCTCAGAGCGTTGTCCAAACCCTCCTGGAGCTCTGGCAGCCTTGGGGCTGTGCCCACTGCCCTGGGGAGCCTGTTCAGTGCCAACCACCCTCTGGGGGAAGAGCCTTGTCCTGAGATCCACCCTGAGCCTGCCCTGGCACAGCTCCAGCCCTTCCCTGGGTGCTGTCCCTGCTCCCCCCAGAGCAGAGCTCAGTCCTGCCCCTCCTCTCTCCCCTCAGGGCAATTTGTAGGTCTTGATTTACTCTCAGCTTTAACCCATGAATCCCAAATAATGCCCCATCCCTAGGACTGAGCTGTTTCATTCCTTAATCTCCCCGAGACTCTTCTTTGTGCTCTGGCATGGAAAGGATGGATCTCCCACCCCACCATCTGCCAGGCTCCATTCCTGCCTGGCCTCCTCTCCCCCAGCAGATGCCCGGGCCAGTCTGGTCCCCACCACCCCACAGATGCCTTGGCTGACATTTCCTCTCCAGAAACCTTCCCAGGACGTCGGGATTGTTCCTTTGTCCTTCTCCAAAGGCATCCAAAGCAACAGCCTGGCTCCCCAGCACGCAGCACGGGGGAAGTTCTGGGAGCTGGATGAAATCATGGGCTTTGAGGAAATGTCAGGCTCTGATCCGTGCTCTGGAAGGAGATGTGAGTCCTTACAGGCCCCCAAATCCCTGATTTGCACAGTCCAGGGTTGTCAAACTCAGGGAAGGTGAGTGAAACCCACCTTTTTCTTGAGACTGGGTGCCCTGTGGATGCCCCAGCCCTGGAATTGTTCAGGGCACTGACCAACCTGGTCAAGTGACACCTTCACCCCTGGAAACAGATGATCACAAATGTCCAACCCAAACCACTCCATGCTCCTGGTGTGTCTGTCCAGAGCTCCCTTGGTTGAATGGTGGCTGCTGGAGACTGCCAAGGACTTCCCCACCCAACAAAGGCCAGCCCAGCTCCAGCCACCTGAGATGGTTCTCTCTGGACATAACCAGTTGAGGCTCCAGAAATCCCTGTTTCTAAGCTCCAGGTGCTTCCAATGTTTTTTATGTCCCCTCAGTGACCTGGAGAGCAGATGCCAATACAGGTTTGAGTGAGTCCAGGTCCCCCCTCAGAGCACTGGAGGTGTCACCCCTGCAGCTTTCTGCACCCAATTCCCAGGTGTTGCCTCCTGTGGGGTGGGATGAGGCTCCAGCACCCCTCAAACATTTGGAATTGTGCTTTCCCATCCCCCATCCAGGCCTGTGTCATGTCTTCTGGAGCTGAAGGTCTTTCCTTGCTTTGTCAGTATTTGAATAATACCTGGTGGGGAGGGAACACAACGAGCTGCTTTCCAATCTATTATCCACTATCCTCATTCCCAGGGCTCAGGAGTGTCCCTGGATCCACCCAGGGATACAAAGGCCTGAAGAAATTCCCACTGGAGTCGAAAGGAAGCGTTGTAGCACATCAGCACAAGCTTTGGGGGATATTTGACCTGTCCCCAATTTATTAATGTTGTTAATTATGGAATGTTAAGGGCTTGGAAGGGACCTTAAGGATCATCCAGTGCCACCCCCTACAAAATCCCTGTCCTGCACAACCTTTTCCTGCTGCTTTTGATGTCTCCCAAAAACACAAACACACCCACACAGAGGAATTCCAGAGAGCTTTTCCTGCTGCATTTGATGTCCCACACAAACACACCCACACAGGATTTCCAGGGAAGAGGAAACAAGGGAAATTTCCCGTATTTGAGTGCTGAAGATCTGATCCCCTCCCAGGTTTCTCCCCTGGGAGGTGTTACTGAGCTGTGCCAGAGGCTGGGAATACTTTTCCTTCAGCAATCCTGAGCCAGGATTTCCCAAGGGAAAAGTTTGCTGAGGAACTCAGGAAGTTTGCAAAGGAAAAGCCCAGAGAAAGTTGCCCCTCACAACGTTTAGGGAGGTGATAAAAGCCAGAAGGGATTTTCCAGGAGAGGGAAAGAGAATATTTAATTGGTATTTAATTGATATATTTATTGTTATATAACATTTAATTTAGGTTTGAACGTGTTTTATTAATGCCCAAACATTAATCTCCACTTTTCCACACTCCCTCTCGCTCCTAAAAGCTGGAAGGACACAGCAAGGACCTCTCAGATGTCGTAACAGAGGAAAATCATTTGGAAAACTGCTACAATTCCTTCTTTTTACACAGATTCCTTAAGTCACGTTCCACTCACTTGTAAAAACAGGCAAAATTACCATAAATTTGGGTGGATTACCTGGAAAAAGGGACAAATGGAATAGGAATATTGATATTTAGGGGAGAATAAACAGCCTGGAAAAGGGGAGCTTGGGAAAATTGGACCTCCCCAGTTGTCAATATTGGGAATAAAGGATGGATGTGGCACCAACATTGGGAATAAAGGATGGATGTGGCACTCAGGGACACGGCTTGGGGTGGCCTTGGCAGTGCTGGGGAACAGCTGAATTTGGGCTCCCAGGGGGCTTTTCCAACCTCAGTCATCCTGGGATTCCAAGAAAAATTCAATTTTTGTACTTGGAAAAAATGTTTTTACACGGAAATTCCAAAGGGAAGTGTTTTTACTGTGGAAAACAGGGATTCCCCATGGAATTCACCTCTCCACACAGTCAATGCAACAAAGAAGACCTGGAATGAGCTGGGATCAACCAGGAATATCCGAAGTGGCTGCAACCAGCCATAAGAAAAGCTTTGGAAGAGATGAAAATTCATGTTTTACCACTCCCAGTGATTTTGGGCAGTGGATTATTCCCCAGCCCTTCATTTTTTGGTCTCTAACTTCCCTTCTATTGCACTTATTGTAAATTCCTGTATCAAACCCGGCCCTTTTAATGTGACCATTCAACGACTTAAGCTTAAAAAAAGTGCATTTTAAAATGAAAAATAACTCTCAGAAATGCATGAATTAAAGGGAACATTTATTTTTCCACTTCTTTTCACGGCTGAGGTGAATCTGCACCTGATATTTATGAGTAATTATCTTTTTCTTTTTTTTTTTGACTTAGCAAAGCTTTATGAAACAAAAAGTTTGCAGTTTTATATCATACATTAAGGCTACAGTTCACAAACTCCAATCATAACTAGATTTAGGATTTTATGGCCGGGTTGGAAGTTTATTTTATGGTAATCTCTAGGTGTGTTATGTCCTTTTCCAGTCAGATAGGAGGGAAAATAACCCCCCACCTCAGGCTGATTTCTCTCCCACACCAAATATTGATTTAATATTTGACCTTTCCTATCAGAGGGAAATCACGAATTTCAGTTCATCTCTGTCTTGTTTTTTCCCCTCTATTGTGTGAAATTAATTTTCTGGAGGCTGGAAAATAATAAATATAAATTGAATTTTTTCAGTCTTCCTGTGAACAATTTCAATGCAGGAGGGGCTGTTTGTTGGGCAGCTTTGGCCAAGCTGATGATGGTGTTTATTTTCAATTTTCCTAAGCAAAAAGTGGGTTTAAAGCTTCCAGTCTTTCATTCCTTGGACTTGATCTGCTCCTTCAGTCACCTGTGTTTTAACAAAATGGGAAGGGAAATGAGGTAAAAATTGGGATACTTCATAGAATCATGGAATTTGGGTTGGAAGGGACCTTAAAGATCATCCAGTTCCAGTAGGGACAACTTCCACTAGCCCAGGTTGCTCCAAGCCCTGTCCAGCCTGGCCTTGGACACTTCCAGGGATCCAGGGGCAGCCACAGCTTCTCTGGGAATTCTATTCCAGCCCGTCTCAACCCTCCCAGCCAGCAATTCCTTCCCAATCTCCCATCTCTCCCTGCCCTCTGGCAGTGGGAATCCATTCCCTGTGTCCTGTCCCTCCATGCCTTGTCCCCAGTCCCTCTCCAGCTCTCCTGGAGCCCCTTTAGGCCCTGCAAGGGGCTCTCAGGTCTCCCTGGAGCCTTTTCTTCTCCAGGGGAACCCCTCCAGCTCTCCCAGCCTGGCTCCAGCTCTTGGATCATCTCCATGGCCTCTTCTCCAGCATTCCCATCAGCAGCAACCACCATCCCACCCTCCTGGGTGTCCTTCTCCTCCAGTCTCTCTCCATGTGGACGATTCCCATCCCAGAGGAACAAGCAGCAGGAACAGATGTGGGACATGTCCCACAGGAGCCCCTCAGGGCTGAGGAACATCATCCCTCAGGCAGGTTCCATGAGGGAGAAGAGGCAGCAGAATCCCAGAATCTGCTGAGTTTGGAGGGACCCCCCAGGATCTCGGAGTCCAACTGAGATCCCTGGGAACTCCTGCGTGGAATTCCTCATCTTCCCTAGGTGGGCAGCTCCCACCTTCCTCAGGCAATTCCCCCAGCACTGTAGGGAACATTTCCAGCTCCTTGCTAATGGTTTGCACTCAGCTCCTGCTCCCAATTAACCTTTCCTCCTTCCTTTAATCCACTCGACCGCACTTGTCACCCGTTCCGTTTTTCCTCCGCCTAATTGAGCTTTTTCATCTCCCCCCTCCCCCTTTCCCCCCCTCTCTTTTGGTTGCCAATCTAATGATATTGTTATTGCTGCTGTAAAACCAGCTGGTCATTGAGAACTCCTGCTCCTGACTGAATCAAACTCCATCCTGGCAGTGTAACCAAGACCAAACAATTGAATAACCTGCTTTGCTTGTTCCCAGGCAGAAGGAGGCTTTAAATCCTGCCTTTCCTTTCTCCTTTATTCCTTATATTCCTTACAGAAATCAGAGTTCTGACTGGGACTTATTTTATTCTATTTTATTATTTCTTTATTTTTAAAATTTATTTTAATTTTTATTTTATTTTTATATTTATTTTATTTTTTACTTAATTTTTATTTTAATTTAATTTTTATTTATTTTCATTTTTATGTAATTTAATGCAATTTTAATTTTATTTTTATTTATTTTTATTTCACTTATTTTTATTAATTTTTAATTTTAATTTTAATTTTAATTTTATTTTTACTGATTTCATTTTCATTTTCATTATTTTATTTTATTTTTGTTTATTTTATGTTTGTTTTTTTTATTTATTTTATTTGTATTTGTATTTATTTTATTTGTATTCATTTTATTTTAATTTATTTTATTTGTATTTATTTTATTTTTATTTGTTTTAACTTTTGACTTACATTTTTAATTCTTCATTTTTTATTTATTTCCTTTTATTTTTTCAATGTATTATATTTCATTTTCCATTTTTACGCTTCCTTCCTCCTTCCCAGAGGATTGAGATGCTTTCCAAGTGTTACACAGTAAATGGAATGGGAGATTCCCACGTGTTTTCCCATCAGATCTGCAGTGCAGGAACAGCTGAGCCTCTTCTCCATCCTCAAAAAACACAGCAAGAGCTTCTGCCCAGATGGACTTGACTGACCCTGTTCCAAGTCTAAGAACCTTATATTTCAAAACCAAACTTATTTGTCACCTAAAACCTGCCAGCTCTCACCAGGAGGTTCATTTGGGGGAACAAATCCAGGTGTGTCGCCATTTCAAGGACTGTCACAATCCAGATTTTTCCCTTCTTTGAATTCCTTGATGCTCTGTGAAAACAGAAATAAAGCCCTGAACAAACTGAGGGGATATTCGGGTCGTTTAAGAGCGTGTGCTCAGATGGAAGGGCTTGGTTGGGATTTGTTCTCGTTCATGGACTGCAGGACGTGCAGTGGGACGGTCAGACCTTGAGGAGGGGGATCCTGTCCCACCTCACGGGTCCTGGCCCTCAAACCTGTCCACTAATGCACCTAAAAAGCTGTTTATGCACCTAAAAACCTATCTATGCACCTAAACTTCCTATTTATGCACCTAAAACTTCCTGAGTCGGAGCCAATGGCACCAAGTCCCACTGAAAGCAGCTCAGGAAATGAAAACCAGACCCTTTATCTGCCAGTTATGTCCCAACCAGCTCCTGTCTCACATCTGGAGTCAGCACAGAGGTGGAATTCCCTGGAATCCCTTTTTCCTAAGTCCAGAGGAACCCTTTCCTAAATCAGGCTCCTCAATCATCCCAAAGTCAGTGCCTTTATTTGCCCAAACTTTGGTTTTCTTGGCATCCTGACCCTCCTCCAACATCCAAGTGACCCAAAGCATCAGCAGAAGGAGCAGAGGAAGATCCCCAGGGCCAAGAAGCCCTGGGACATCTTTTCATGGCCTGCTTGTGCCTTCTATAAATATTAAATATTAAACTTGCCCTAACTGGAGAATTCCAACAGCAAAGTCATTGTTAACAAGGCCCAGCAAAGCAGGGCTCGTTAACAATTTCAACCTTCCAACACTTCCAAATCACTTCCAAATCTCCCATATTTTAATCAAATCATTATTTTTTTATTCATGTCATTGCATTCTCGTAAATGAGGAATGCAAATGAGCAATAAAAATCAACCCTTTGGGGCGTTCCCGGGGCTGCTGGTTCTTTATTTATTTACCCTGAATCTCTGATGGGGGAAAGCCTCTGGTAAATGAAATTACAGGCAGCAAACCACGGCCCAGCTCTCCAGGCGAGGGCTCTCTGTGGTGGAGGGACCTCATTAACATCATCCCAATAAATTGGGGTGAAATATGAGCAGCAAGAGCAGTGCATTTATTTCCACTGGCAAATCCCAAATAATACAGCTGAGATATACGAGGCAGCAATTAGGGAATGTGGCTGCAGGTATTCAAGGGAATATCGCTCGGCTTGTGCTGCTGCAAAAAATGAATGTTTTATTGCCAGTGCATCTGTCTAATTGAATAATGAGGGTTCCAAGGCTCTCTTGCAGGTGGAGCAGCGATGGGAGTTTCAGTGGAAATAACTCCCCTGGAGGAGACCTGGGAAAACAAGAGGAGTTTTGTCTGTTCTGTGAAGAATCTTTCATTGCAAAGCTCTGATGGTGCCCCACTCCATGTGGGGTGGGAGAATGGAATAGGTCACAGAATTCCAGAATGGTTTGAGTTGGAAGGGACCTTAAAGCTCATCTTGTTCCAAACTCTTTCCATGGGCAGGGACACCTCCCACTATCCCAGGCTGCTCCAACCTGGCCTTGGACACTTCCAGGGATCCAGGGGCAGCCACAGCTTCTCTGGGCAATCCAACTTTTCATCTCAGTTTAACCTAAACCTTTTCATGCCTGTGCTGCCCTAACTCTTCCTTCCACCCTCTCCCCAGGGCCCAGCCCAGAGTAGGGCAGATGATTCCCTGCTCCCAGGAAGCACCACCTCGGAATCCACCACCCAGTGATGCCCAAAGGATCAGCTCAGCCAAGTTCAGCTTTGAATCAAATCACAGAATGGATAAGGTTGGAAAAGACCTTAAGGATCATCAGGTCCCACCATCAGCATGTTCACCACTAACCTGTGTCCTCAAGCACCACATCCACATGTTTTGTGAAGATTTCCAGGGATGGGGACTCCACCACTGCTCTGGGCAGCCTTGACAACCCTTTCCACAATTAAATTTTTCCTAAAATCCAATTTAAACCTCTCCTGGCACAACTTGAGGCCATTTCCTCGGCTGGGGTCACTCAGAGCAAGGGGATCAAGATGAGGGGTTGAGCACTGGGACTGCTCCCATCCCACCTCTGGGCTTTGCTCTGGTTTTCCAGCAGTTCTTCAGCACCCAGGGAATTTGGAGAGAGCAATTGGGGCATCTCAGGATTGCTGAGGCCTCCAGGTGACACAGAGCAACATCCTTCAGCATCACCCCATAGAATATCCTGCGGCATTATCCCATTTAACATCCTTCAGCCTTATTTCCAGCTCATTCCCAAAGTAAAAGGCTGTCCCCTGGATTTATCTACCAAAACAAAGGATCCTGCTGTTCCTGGATCTTATTCCATGACTGTTTTGTTTAATTCCCCTGTAAAGGCCCATGGCAACCCTTTGAACACCCACACCCACCGGTGCAGTGGGAGAGTTCTGGGGTAACCCCAACCCTTTCAGGCAGTTCATCATCAGTACAACCCACTGGAATTGTTTTCTTTCGGCTCCTGGAAGGAGCAGAAGCTCCACCTGGGAGCTCCAGGAGTCCCAGTGCATGAGGAGGTTGTGATTACTACACGTGTCGTTGTCATATCAGTCACTGAGCAGCCACATCCTAATAAAACCTCTGTGAAATTTGTCATTTCCAAGGCAGATTAATGCAGATTCCCCTAATAAAGTCATCACACAGCAGAGTAATTATGCTCCAGCTTTGTCACTGCCAGGAATGCCTGTGTTCCCAAAGACTGAGGGGGGACCTTTTTTTTTTTGGCTGCTGTTTTCTTATTGATGAATCAGCCAAATAAACTCTTTAATAACTTCCCTCTGCAAAGGTGTTTTAATGAGAATCCAGAAAGGAGGGGGTGGAAATTAAAATTATTTGAATAATATAATAACCAGTGGGTTCTCCAAGCTGCTCTTTGGGAACCTGTGGATTCATGGCATGGATCAAAGACATCAATTCATCTGCATTTCCTGTTTGTGCACAGAAATATAGGATAAGGTGGAAAATCAGCACATGTTGGATGAGCAGCGATCTGGATGAGCAGGAATTTCCCTGGACAGAGGAACACAACTCTTTCCAATGGATGGGCTTTATTTTCTTCCTGGCTGTTTTCAGCCCTGCCATCAGTGTGGGGTCACCAGGGTTGTCCCACAGCACCCAAAGTGTCAAAAGGGCTGAGAGGAAACTCAAAAAGACAGAGCTTTGCTATGACTTAAATAGCAGCTGATTAATGGTTGGTGTTTGGATAGGAAATGGAACATGTTTGGATAGGAAATATCCAAAATATATCTGGCTAGGCCCAGATTTGGCTGTGCTGGATCCATCCCTTCCATCTGTGCTGGTTTTTTTTCAGGATAAGGTTGGAAGAGCATGAACTTCCCAGCTCCTTGGCCCAGCAGGTTGGTGTGTCCATGCTGGAGGCTGTATCCCAACAAATGCATCATCCACGCATTTTCCCCCTCCTTTTCCACTCCTGAGGCATTTTGGCCTCCCCCACATCCTTCAGCTCCCAAAAACCTCAGGGTGTTAAGTCCAGGGAGGGGCCCTGTGGCCAAAACCTGATGTGAGGGACCTGCTGAACCACCTGAGGGAGGTGAGGGAATGTCCTGAGGACTTGGATCACCTGGGTGAGGACAGGAACTGTGCAGGACTGAGGAACATAGAATCAGAGAATCACAGAATCATCTAAACCATCAGTAAAGATGTTAAACAGGAGTGGGCCCAGCACTGATCCCTGGGGACACCACTGGTGACCGGATCCCACCAGGATGCAGCCCCAGTCCCCACCACTCTCTGGGCTTTATGTCCTATCCTGGGTCCCAGGGAGCTCTGGCAGAGCCAGGGCCATAAAAGCACCTCCTAAATCTCCCTTTTGTCCCTTCTCAGCAAAGCTTTGGAGTTTTATGACATTTCATAAAAGAGGTTCTTCTACCACGGCGCTTTTGGAGGTCAACTGCCTCTTCTCATCTGATTGCTCTGGGTTGGTAATTAAGTTCCTGAGAATCCCATCACATTTCAGAGGGAGGGATCCAGAACCATCTCTTTCATATCCACTTAATCCTTGGAAATATGAGCTGTCCTGCACTTGCCACGATGAAATAAAAGGTGGGAAGAGGAAGGCACCATAAAACACTCTTTACTCCAAGGCAAGAAGCAATAAATGATCTCTGTGTCCTTTGAAACCCGAGTGGCTTTTCCTAAGGCCGTAAATTGCTTTTTAGGACCCGGCAGATGGACCCATTCGAGCAGTTCATAATTTTTTTTTATTTTTTAATGCTGGGTTTTGGTTTGGGGGTTTTATTTTAGTCTCTTTGCTGCTTGGACATCTTCATGCAGCAGAGCAGGGCTGGGCTGGGCAGGAAAACTTGGGGAAAGCACGGTGGGAAAAGCCCTGAATGTCTTTGCTGTGTCACAGCCAGGGAGATCCAAAGGATGTCCCACAGGGAATGATGCTGAGTCACCCCCACAAAATTCCTTTACTGGTACTTTAGGTGACCCAGCCCAGGTGTTTACACCAAAAAAAGTCATAATGATTTACACCATCCCAAAATTACACCTACTAATTTTTGTTAGTATTTATTGGTATCTTGGGTAACCCTGTCCCTGTGGAACTATTTACACCAATAAGGTCATAACTATTTACACCATCCAAAAATTAGTCCCAGGGTTTTTTTCCTGGATGAATTAGTAAAGATTAATTATCTCTGTTACATCATCATCCATGAAATTCCCTTCCTGGTATTTTGGATAAGCCAGTCCAGGTGGAACTATTTACACCAGGGCCGTAACAATTTACACCATTAAAAAATTGTATCTACTAATATTTTTCTTTCCCAGATGAATTAGTAAAGATTAATTGTCTGCTTTGCATCATCAACCATGAAATTCCCTTCCTGATATTTTGGGTAACCCAGTGCAAATGTAACTCTTTACACCATCCAAAAATTAGACCTATTAATTTTTTTCTTTTCCAGATGAGTTAGGAAAAGTTAATTATCTCTGTTACATCATCATCCAAGAAATTCCCTTCTAGATATTTTGGATAACCCAGTCCAGGTGTAACAATTTACACCATTAAAAAATTAGACTTATTGCAAAGGTGTTTTAATGAGAATCCAGAAAGGAGGGGGTGGAAATAAAAATTATTTGAATAATATAATAACCAGTGGGTTCTCCAAGCTGCTCTTTGGGAACCTGTGGATTCATGGCATGGATCAAAGACATCAATTCATCTGCATTTCCTGTTTGTGCACAGAAATATAGGATAAGGTGGAAAATCAGCACATGTTGGATGAGCAGCGATCTGGATGAGCAGGAATTTCCCTGGACAGAGGAACACAACTCTTTCCAATGGATGGGCTTTATTTTCTTCCTGGCTGTTTTCAGCCCTGCCATCTGTGTGGGGTCACCAGGGTTGTCCCACAGCACCCAAAGTGTCAAAGGGCTGAGAGGAAACTCAAAAAGACAGAGCTTTGCTATGACTTAAATAGCAGCTGATTAATGGTTGGTGTTTGGATAGGAAATGGAACATGTTTGGATAGGAAATATCCAAAATATATCTGGCTAGGCCCAGATTTGGCTGTGCTGGATCCATCCCTTCCATTTGTGCTGGTTTGTTTTCAGGATAAGGTTGGAAGAGCATGAACTTCCCAGCTCCTTGGCCCAGCAGGTTGGTGTGTCCATGCTGGAGGCTGTATCCCAACAAATGCATCATCCACACATTTTCCCCCTCCTTTTCCACTCCAGAGGCATTTTGGCCTCCCCCACATCCTTCAGCTCCCAAAAACCTCAGGGTGTTAAGTCCAGGGAGGGGCCCTGTGGCCAAAACCTGATGTGAGGGACCTGCTGAACCACCTGAGGGAGGTGAGGGAATGTCCTGAGGACTTGGATCACCTGGGTGAGGACAGGAATTGTGCAGGACTGAGGAACATGGAATCAGAGAATCACAGAATCATCTAAATCATCAGTAAAGATGTTAAACAGGACTGGGCCCAGCACTGATCCCTGGGGACACCACTGGTGACAGGATCCCACCAGGATGCAGCCCCAGTCCCCACCACTCTCTGGCCTTTATGCCCTGTCCTGGGTCCCAGGGAGCTCTGGCAGAGCCAGGGCCATTAAAGCACCTCCTAAATCTCCCTTTTGTCCCTTCTCAGCAAAGCTTTGGAGTTTTATGACATTTCATAAAAGAGGTTCTTCTACCACGGCGCTTTTGGAGGTCAACTGCCTCTTCTCATCTGATTGCTCCGGGTTGGTAATTAAGTTCCTGAGAATCCCATCACATTTCAGAGGGAGGGATCCAGAACCATCTCTTTCATATCCACTTAATCCTTGGAAATATGAGCTGTCCTGCACTTGCCACGATGAAATAAAAGGTGGGAAGAGGAAGGCACCATAAAACACTCTTTACTCCAAGGCAAGAAGCAATAAATGATCTCTGTGTCCTTTGAAACCCGAGTGGCTTTTCCTAAGGCCGTAAATTGCTTTTTAGGACCCGGCAGATGGACCCATTCGAGCAGTTCATAATTTTTTTTTATTTTTTAATGCTGGGTTTTGGTTTGGGGGTTTTATTTTAGTCTCTTTGCTGCTTGGACATCTTCATGCAGCAGAGCAGGGCTGGGCTGGGCAGGAAAACTTGGGGAAAGCACGGTGGGAAAAGCCCTGAATGTCTTTGCTGTGTCACAGCCAGGGAGATCCAAAGGATGTCCCACAGGGAATGATGCTGAGTCACCCCCACAAAATTCCTTTACTGGTACTTTAGGTGACCCAGCCCAGGTGTTTACACCAAAAAAAGTCATAATGATTTACACCATCCCAAAATTACACCTACTAATTTTTGTTAGTATTTATTGGTATCTTGGGTAACCCTGTCCCTGTGGAACTATTTACACCAATAAGGTCATAACTATTTACACCATCCAAAAATTAGTCCCAGGGTTTTTTTCCTGGATGAATTAGTAAAGATTAATTATCTCTGTTACATCATCATCCACAAAATTCCTTTACTGGTATTTTGGATAAGCAAGTCCAGGTGGAACTATTTACACCAGGGCTGTAACAATTTACACCATTAAAAAATTGTATCTACTAATATTTTTCTTTCCCAGATGAATTAGTAAAGATTAATTGTCTGCTTTGCATCATCAACCATGAAATTCCCTTCCTGATATTTTGGGTAACCCAGTGCAAATGTAACTCTTTACACCATCCAAAAATTAGACCTATTAATTTTTTTCTTTTCCAGATGAGTTAGGAAAAGTTAATTATCTCTGTTACATCATCATCCAAGAAATTCCCTTCTAGATATTTTGGATAACCCAGTCCAGGTGTAACAATTTACACCATTAAAAAATTAGACTTATTGATTTATTTTTTTTTACCCAGAGTAATTAGTAAATTACTAATAATTATTATTAATAATAAACAGATTAATTATCTCCATCACATCATCTCCATTAAATTCCTTTACTGGTATTTTGGGTAATCTAATCCATGTGTAACTATTTACACCAAGATTGTAACTATTTACACCATTAAAATATATATCTACTAATTTTTTTTCTTTCCCAGATCGATTAGTAATGATGAATTATCTTTGTGATAATTTTCTCTGATGTTTTCCTCCTCATCTGTGAGCTATTTGTGAAGGGACCTGCTCTTCTGCATCTTGTCTCTTGAATTATTCCATGGATCCATCTGACAGGAAAAGAACCACATGGAATAAAGATGTTTATAGAGAATATAAGGTGTAATAACAGTCATGTAAATTAATATTGTTGTTATGAAGGAGAAGAAGGAGGAGAAGAAATGAGGAAGAAAAAGAAAGGAGAAATAGAAGAAGAAAAGGAGAAGGAAAGAAGGAGAAATGAGAAGAAAAAAAAAGAAGAAATAGAAGAAGAAGAAAAAGAGAAGAAAAGAAGGAAACATGAAGAAGAGATGGAAGAAGAAATGGAAGAAAAAAAAGAAAAAGGAGAAGAAAAGATGGAGAAGGAGAAGTGAAGAAGAAAAAAAAGAAGAAAGAAGAAAAGAAGAAGGAGAAGGAGAAGAAAAGAAGGAGAAGTGAAGAAGAAAAAAAAGAAGAAACAGAAGAAGAAGAAAAGAGAAGAAGGAGAAAGAGAAATAGAAGAAGAAATAGAAGAAGGAGAAATAGAAGAAGAAGAAATAAAAGACATAGAAGAAGAGGGAGAAGAAAAGAAGGAGAAAAGAAAGAAGAAGGAGAAGGAATAATAGTAATGTATAAAGTGTATAAATACACCATTTTTGGTCCTGTGTGTAAGTTGGGCTCAACCTGATTGTACAAAAGCTGAACCTTCAGAACATGCTGAGGGGTCTCTTGTTCCCAAGCAATTTGCACCCTGTGGTGCTGTCACCACCCCAATGACCTCCAGAAGATCCCTGTGTGTCACCACCCCAATGACCTCCAGAAGATCCCTGTGTGTCACCACCCCAGGGGCCTCCAGAAGATCCCTGTGTGTCACCTCCCCAGGGGCCTCCAGAAGATCCCTGTCCAGCTGAAATGTTCTCTGGTTTGGGAAAACCAAAACTGCCCCCACATTCCTTCCCTTGGGGACAATCCCTGGACATTAAAGAAGAAAGAAGTCTGTGAGTCCCTGGGCTAAATTAATATCCTGAAACATGGAATTATAGAATCCCAGAATGGTTTGGGTTGGAATGCCCAGCTCATTCCACCCCCTGCCATGGGCAGGGACACCTTCCACCAGCCCAGGGTGCTCCAGCCTGGCCTTGGACACTTCCAGGGATCCAGGGGCAGCCACAGCTTCTCTGGAAATTCTATTCCAGGGCCTGCCCACCCTCCCAGCCAGCAATTCCTTCCCAACATCCCACCTAAATCTCCCCTTTTCCATTTTAAAGCCATTCCTGGCCCAAATCCTCTGGTTTCTGCTGCTGCACAAGTTTCCTGAGGGATGTGAACTGAGTGTAAGGAAAACAGAGACCAAAGATCAAGAAAAAAGCAGCAGAAATCAAGGTGATGTTGCTGGATGAGAAGGAAAAGATGGATAAATCCAGAATTAATATGATCCCAGAATGGTTTGGGTTGGAAGGGACCTTAAAGCCCTCCCAGGAGGGGCAAACAGGCTGTGGGTGTCACTTGAGTGGTGCCACCAGGGTTATTCCAGTGGTGCCTGAAGGTAGAAGAACCAGGAGTGAGATGAAATGAAAGAATCACCTAAGAAAATGCTGGGTAGAAAAATCCTTGTTCCAACAGGAATTAAAGTGGTTGAATTTCTGTGATGTTAAAAAAAAATCTGAATGTCTTTTGAGTTTGGGGTTGTGTAACGAGACTCATCTGGGATATTTTCCTGTCACTTGGATATTCCAGGAGATTTTCCTCTGCGTGGGATAATCCAGAACCCTGAACAGGGGAGACTTTCAGCTGCTGGAATTTTATCAAGAATCCAATCAAATTAGTGTGTGAGCCCCTGATGTGAGACAAGATTAGCCAAACTCCCCTTGTCTTTCCTGACAGCCCTTCAGCTCCTCGGCTTTTATTTATAATGGACACGAAGGAGCAGGAAAAGCAAAGCTCTTGCTGGGAAATGCTGCTGGAAATGGGAGTGAATGTTCTGCTGAAATCACATTAGCTTGTATTTTAAGTTGGGAACCAGCTATGGATGGCCCCTCTCAGCACGAGAACAGCTCTTCTCTTCATTAAATCAAATTAAAAGCCCTCGAGAGCTGCTCTTCCCTCCTCACATCCGACAGCCCAGGCAGGCACTGAAATGATGGGAAGCCAGAGGTTCTGTGGGAAATCACCTGCTTATGGTGGCCCTGCTGCCTGCCAGGTCAGAGCTGCCACCTCTGGGGACAAAAGCCATCCCTAAACCCCCTGAGGACGAGGCAGGGGGAGGGGGGATTTGCTGGGAAGGTGCCTTTGTGACAGGGGCAGAGAGGGAAGAAAACTCCCCAAACTGGGGTTTTGGGAAGGTTCTTTGCTGGTGGTTGGGCTCTCAAGGCAGGTTCCAGCAACCTGGAATAGTGGCAGGCGTCCCTGTCCATGGCAGGGGGTGGAATGGGAAGATCTTTAAGTTCCCTTCCAACCCAAATTCCGTGATTCTATGAAGTATCCCAATGTTTGCCTCGTTTCCCTTCCTGTTTTGTTAAAACACAGGTGACAGAAGAGCAGGTCAAGTCCAAGGAATGAAGGATTGGAAGCTTTGAGTCCATTTTTTGCATAAGAAAATTGAAAATAAACACCATCATCAGCTTGGCCAAGAGAAGAGGAGCTCCTGAATTTAACATAAAGGATTAGTATTGAAATTATTGCTGAAAAGAGAACCAGTGCCTGGCTCTGAAATTAAAAGCAGAGACCACCCTTTCCAGGGAGAAATTCCTCCTAAATTCCTCCTGAATATGGGACTGGAATGCTTGAAACACACTTGGAGTTCTCTTTCAACAACATTTTCACACCTCCCATTATTTCCTTATAATCTGAATTTTTATTTGGCCACATTTTCCCCTCTCATTTTGACACAATTCCACCCTTCAGTAGATTAAAGAAGAACACATCTTTTTGCCCAGAACATGAGCCTTCATCTCTGTTTCACAAATTGATTTTGGACTTGACATTTCTTCTTTAACACAGCATTAAAAAAAAACAACCCTCCTGAGAGCAGGAGAGATAAATTGGGATGAAATTGGTGCAAGCTGAAGAACCTCCCCTGTCTTCACAGGACACACAGACTGAAGCAGCGACCTTTCAGGGGTACATTAATTTACTTGAATGGAATTATTTTATTAAGTCATTTATTTCCTCGGGTAGATCAGCCTCGATCTCACAGTAATCAAGTGCTGGGATTTTTCTTCCATCCTCCTCCTGCTCTATCCAAGCCTGAAAGGTAAATAAAAAACTGCCTGACAGCCCCAAATATCACTTGACACCGACTTTGCCAGGCACCTGCTGGGATGGGAATGACATTTCTTCGCCACTGGCCTTGATGTGTAACGAGCTGTCGAGGTCTGAGCATCTTCCCTCTGCGAGGGAGCACAAACTTTTCACCCTGATGCTCTTCCCTGTTTCTCAGGGACATTTTAATTGGATTTCTAGATTTTATTTCATGTTTTTCCAAGTGCATTTTTCCACTTCCCTAAAGCTGGGGGGGCTTTTCTCGATCATGCTCTTTGTGATGAGTTTTATTTCCTTCCTTGAGATGAGATCTGGGAGGATACTGTTTAATTCTCACCAAGGATCTCCTTTCCTGAGCCAGGGGAGGCTCAGATGGGACAGCAGGAGGAATTTCTCATGGAAAGGGTGGTCAGGCCCTGGCAGGGGCTGCCCAGGCAGGTTTGGAGTGCCCAGCCCTGGAGGTGTCCAAGGAATGCCTGGAGTGGCACTCAGTGCTCTGGGCTGGGGACAAGGTGGGCACTGGGCACAGGGGGGGCTTGATGATCTCAGAGGGCTTTTCCAGCCTCAGGAATTCTGGGATTCCATGAAATCAAGAGCGTTTAAGCCTTCAAATCCCAAAGAGGAGGAGGAGGTGGAGCCCAAGGACCAGAGCAGCTCAGGGACAGAGCAGTGTCCGTGGAGAGGAGCAGGATGGAAGGTCCTGTGCAGGTGACAGTGAGGGTGTGGAGACCCACCCAGGCAGAAGAAATAACATTTCAGTGGGGTTTATTTCACTGATGAAGTAAATTCCAGAGAGAACACACACTCTGGGTGCTGGTGCTGACACTGAGGAGGGAGAACTTCAGGGACACAGCTGATCCCACCCTGGATTGATGGATCTCCTGGGAGCTCCGTGAGAGGTGAGAGAGGTGGAGCAGAAAGGTGGATTGGGGAGCCCTGGTGGTGTCAGTGTCTGTCCTGTAGAACCCCAACACCTTCAGACTCATTTTATCACCCACTGTCTGATAACAAAGAGCATTAAAGTCCTCCTGGAGTGCTGCTCCAAACCCTGTCCAGCCTGGCCTTGGACACTTCCAGGGATCCAGGGGCAGCCACAGCTTCTCTGCCCAACCTGTGCCAGGGCCTGCCCACCCTCCCAGCCAGCAATTCCTTCCCAATATCCCATCTAAATCTACATTTTTCCAGTGGGAAGCCATTCCCTGTGTCCTGTCCTTCCATGCCTTGTCCCCAGTCCCTCTCCAGCTCTCCTGGAGCCCCTTTAGGCCCTGCAAGGGGCTCTCAGGTCTCCCTGCAGCTTCTCCAGGCTGAACACTTCCAAATCTCCAAGCCTTTCTTTCCAGGAGAGGAGTTCCATCCCTCTGACCATTTTCCCAATCCTCTGGTCCTGCTTTAACAGTTCCACATCCTTATTGTACTGTAAATACAATAATAATTTAAATATTACAATATTTATTTCTTTTATAAATAAATTTGTTATATTTTATGTAACACAAATATTAATTATATATTCTGTATTATATTAATATATATAAATATTATACTTATTTTATATTAAATATTACATAATATAATAATATTTTTTAAAACCTGATCCTGCATTTTGCCGTGCTTTGTTTTCTTTTCCATTACCACCACTCCCTAGAACTGAGAACTGCTGACTTGCCACTAGAAACAAGATTCAGGATAGAGATTACTGAATTGTGAAGAGCAACTCCAGAGCCTCACAAACCACTGGGAAAACCCAAAGGGATTGAAGTTCAGGAACCAACCGGGCCCCAGAGGGATCGGTGACCTCAGGGTGACACAAACAAAGCCCTCTGTGTTGTTACTGTGGGTTTGGGGGTTCTTTTTACTTCAGAATTTAAAACCAACTTGCAGGTTGCCATCAGTGACCCCTTGGCCTCCTCCTCCTCCTCACAACACCAAGGGAAATGTTCAGCTTGGAAGAGACCTCCAAGATGATCCAGGCCAACCATCAACCAGCACCACGTTCACCACTAAACCACGGCCTCCAGTGCCACATCCACACAGGTTTTAAACTCTCCCAGGGCTGGTGACTCCTCCACTTCCCTGGGCAGCCCCTTCCAAAGCTTCCCAACCCTTCCCAGGAGGGGATTTTTTTGGATGGCAGCTCTGATCAGCAAGTGGGGGAGAAGCTGCTGCAGTGACCACGATGGACTGTCCTGCTGGGGATCCAAACACACCTCTGGAGAGATGGCTGGGCTTGGCCTGGGGGCTCTGAGGGTTTGGTCACATCAGCTGAGGCTGCCAGAGCTCAGGAATGTCGGGATGATCCTCTGTGGACACAGGGTGGGACTCTGGGAATGGGGCTGAGCAGGGCTGGATGATCCTTGGGGGGCCCTCCCAGCTCGGGATGTTCTGGGATTCTGTGACATTCCAAAAGCCTCATTGAAATAAATAAAGAAATAAAAGGAATCACAATGAAAGAAAATAAAAAGAATAATATTAATAATAATAACAAAAAAAAGAAAATAATAATAACACAACTGGTAGTTTTCCTCCCAGTGCAGCTCTGCTGGGGTTTATTTTTAGCCATTGCATTCCGAGCCCTGAATTAAAGAGCTGCTCAGGAAGAGGAATGTTTCTGCCCTTTCATGGGTCCTTTAGACACTGAGCTCAAGCTAAAGACTTCATTTTCCCTTTTTTTTTTTATTTTTTTTTCCAGCCCCTGAATGCATTCAGTGTGTGCCTGTGAAGGACCCTCTGCCAGCAGCTCCATCAGACATTTCCATTTATCACCCTCCTCTCAGATGCCAAAACTGGACCTGCTCTTACAGTAATGCCCCAGACAGAGGGAATATTGTTCCCTGCATTCCGACTGCCCTCGTCATGCCCATGAATTCCACGTTTTCTCCCTCCCCTCCTTGCAGGGAATTATTTGGGTTGTACAAAAACTGTTGCCTTCTGGCCACTGAAGGCAGAGCTCCCGTGAGGAGCAGGAAATATCCTTTCCATATATAGATTTCCACTTTCACTACCTGGTCTCTGCATTTCACTGCTTTAAAAATCCTATTTAACAATGGAAAGCTTTTCCAGAAGATGCAGCTCCCTTCCTTTTGGTGGTGTCTTCTCCCTGTCTCATGGAGTTGTCAAAAATGGCATTGTTTTCTCTCTCCAGCATCTTCCAAATGTCAAAATCCAGGGTGTTTATCTGTAAGTTTTTATCTTAGAAGAGACTCACGGAATGGTTGGGGGGGGAAGGGATGTTAAAGGCCATCGAGTTCTCCCCCTGCCATGGGCAGGGACACCTCCCACCAGCCCAGGTTTGTCCAGCCTGGCCTTGGACACTTCCAGGGATCCAGGGGCAGCCACAGCTTCTCTGGGAATTCTATTCCAGGGCCTGCCCACCCTCCCAGCCAGCAATTCCTTCCCAATCTCCCACCTATCCCTACTCTCAGCTTAAAGCCATTTAATGCCAACGTTTCAGCTCCAGCTGCAAACAGTTCATTCCCAGCCCTGGGCATTCCCATTTGCTCCCAGCCCATCCCAGGGACACGTTCATGGGGTGAGCTCAGCCACTGCAGCCTTTGGCACCCCAGCAGCACCAGCTCCCCCCAGCCCCCATTCCCAGGGACTCCTCCTGCTCCTGAGCCCTCCAGCCTTTCCCCAGGGCAGGTCTGGGGAGGCTGCAGGGATCAAACAGCTTCCAGGGATCCCAGTCCAGCATCCTGGGGAATTCAGCTTTGCCATTTCCACTCGAGACCCCACGGGAGAGGGAAATGCCACAGCCAAGTGTCCCTGGCCAGGGGAAGGCTGGGGATAATTATGGAATATCCTGAGCTGGAAGGGACCCCCAGGATCATCCAGTCCAACCCCTGGCCCTGCCCAGGACACCCCAACAATCCCACCCTGTGCCTGAGGGATCATCCAAACCCTCCTGGAGCTCTGGCAGCCTTGGGGCCGTGCCCACTGCCCTGGGGAGCCTGTTCAGTGCCAACCACCCTCTGGGGGAAGAGCCTTGTCCTGAAATCCAACCCAAACCTCTCCTGGCACAATTTCATGCCATGGTAGAACCAAAATCATGTTTGAGTGTCTGTGTTTCTTTCCTAAAAGAAGGATTTTTGCTGCCTCTCCTCCCCACAGCTGGGAGGGAACACACAGCTCTGGCTTCCCCATATTTCAAAAGAGTCATTATTTTTGCCCTTTTCAGCGATGCCTCATAAAAATAAAAATCGGGATTAAAACTGGGAAGGGGAGGGTTTAATTTCTCAGAAGGAAAATGTTCAGGGCTCAAGGTTATGGAAGTCGGGTTGTGCAACAGGAAAGGGGGAATATGGGCTGGAAGAGGGTTGTGGTGTCAGCAGGGTTGGCATCACCCTGGGAGCTTTCACACCTCCTTCTTGGGAGAAGGTTTGGGAAGGGGATGTTTGGGAAGGTTTGGGAAGGTTTGGGAAGGGAAGGGAAGGTTTGGAAAGGTTTGGGAAGGTTTGGGAAGGGAAGGGAAGGGAAGGGAAGGGAAGGTTTGGGAAGGTTTGGGAAGGTTTGGGAAGGTTTGGGAAGGTTTGGGAAGGGAAGGGAAGGTTTGGGAAGGTTTGGGAAGGGAAGGTTTGGGAAGGTTTGGGAAGGTTTGGGAAGGGAAGGTTTGGGAAGGTTTGGGAAGGGAAGGTTTGGGAAGGGAAGGTTTGGGAAGGGAAGGTTTGGGAAGGTTTGGGAAGGTTTGGGAAGGTTTGGGAAGGGAAGGTTTGGGAAGGGAAGGTTTGGGAAGGGAAGGTTTGGGAAGGGTTTGGGAAGGTTTGGGGAAGGGAAGGGAAGGGAAGGAAGGGAAGGTTTGGGAAGGTTTGGGAAGGGAAGGTTTGGGAAGGGAAGGTTGGGAAGGTTTGGGAAGGTTTGGGAAGGTTTGGGAAGGGAAGGTTTGGGAAGGTTTGGGAAGGTTTGGGAAGGGAAGGTTTGGGAAGGTTTGGGAAGGTTTGGGAAGGTTTGGGAAGGTTTGGGAAGGGAAGGGAAGGGAAGGTTTGGGAAGGTTTGGGAAGGTTTGGGAAGGTTTGGGAAGGGAAGGGAAGGTTTGGGAAGGTTTGGGAAGGTTTGGGAAGGGAAGGGAAGGGAAGGGAAGGGAAGGGAAGGGAAGGGAAGGGAAGGAAGAAGGAAGGAAGGGAAGGGAAGGAAGGAAGGGAAGGGAAGGGAAGGGAAGGGAAGGGAAGGGAAGGGAAAGTTTGGGAAGGTTTGGGAAGGGAAGGATAACAACTTGGGGGGTTGGAGAGAAGTGCAGGGAAATTGTCAGGGTTTTGTGGGAAGCTGGAGCTGGAGAGGGACTTTAGACAAGACATTGAGTGACAGGTCAAGGGAGAATGGCTTCAAGCTGGAAAAGGGGAGATTTAGGTGGGATATTGGGAAGGAATTGCAGGCTGTGAGGGTGGGCAGGCCCTGGCACAGGTTGGGCAGAGAAGCTGTGGCTGCCCCTGGATCCCTGGAAGTGTCCAAGGCCAGGTTGGAGCACCCTGGGCTGGTGGAAGGTGTCCCTGCCCATGGCAGGGGTGGAACAAGATGATCTTTAAAGTCCCTTCCAACCCAAACCATTCCATGTTTCTGTGCTAAACCCTCTCCCAGGGTGCAGGACACAGCAGAGCTTGGTCTCATTGTGCCCAGAGCAAGCCAAGCCCACGTTTTCAGTGGGAATTAGGTCAAGCAGACACTTGAAAACATGAAAACACATTGCCCATGTGGTGATGGCATCAGCTGCCTGTCCTCCCTGAACACCTGGAACTTGTCACAACTTACACAGCCCTGGAAAAGGCTCTGCTTTTGGCAGATCCTCTGCACTGAACAAGATGCTTTTGAGAACTCCTGCTGAGCCCTGTTTATACCCCAAACCTGCCCGTGGCAGGGTTGGTCTCCACGGATAATCCAGGGATTCCAGGGGAAAAAAAATCACCAGGTTCTCATTCAGAGCTCTAATCATTTTATGCCTCACAAAGTGCTGCTCCTCCAGACCTGCAGTTCAAAGAAGAAAAGAGCTTTATCACTTAGAAAAAACCAGACAAACCCAGGACCTCCTTTTTTTATCCCTGGAATGTTAAGGACCAGATTGCTCCTCCCTGGATTCTGACACAACCGATGTGGAGCAGTGCATGGCCAGTGAGTAAAATCTGCCTCTCCACTCGCTGCTTTCGACAAAAAAAAAAAAAAAAAAAAAAAAAAAAAAAAAAAAAAAAAGCGCGTCAGGACGTGCCAAAAGGCTGAGCAGCCACCTGGCTTTTGCAGCATCACACGTGTTGGAGAGCTCCCAGCGCGCTGGGAGACGAGGCTTGTGCCGGGAATGATGTTTGGAAGAGCAAGGAAAGAGCCCGGGCGGTGCCTTTTTCCAGCAGCACGTGGCTAAAAAACAGGTCAGCCTTGGAGACCCGAATGAAGGACCTGTCAACCCCCACGGGTTCCACAGGCTCCATCCATCAACCAGACCTCAGGGACACACCGAAAATCCTGATTTCTTGCACCCTGCAGCGGATTTATTGCTGTCCCCCCTGCAGGCTGCGGCCACACGTTCCCTCCCCCAGCACCCAGGTGTCCCAAATGCCACCCTTGGGTGCTCTCAACCAGCCCCTGAGAGCCCAGGGGTTCGTGCTGGTGGGAGGTGAAGCCCTCGGGAGGAGCACGCTTGATTTATTAACCACTCTCCACCCCATCTTTTGAATAACAATGGGATTATTCCCTGCCGGAGAGGAAAACGCTTCTAATCCCGTTTAACCCTCTTTGGGGTCTGAATTCGTTCCCTAAGCTTTTAGGATAATGAAAAGGCATTATTGTCATCTGGCACCGTTTCTTTCTGACCACCTTGTAGCCCCTTCCCCCCACCAAAGCCTGTGATGCTCCTGAGCATCCCCCACGGTGCTGGAAATCCTGGGAATCTACACACACTGGTGCAAGGATGAAGATCCACAGCCATTGTGCACTTCAAGCTGTTATTTCCTTGGACTTTGGGACCTTTTGGGGCTTGTATTTAAAGTCAGTTTAAAAACAAACCCCTCAAAAAAAAAAAAAAAAAAAAAAAAAAAAAAAAAGAAGGGTTGGAGTTTGGAAGATTCTCCCTTCTTTTGTAGGATTTGGCATTCCCGGTTCTTTGGTGTTTGGGAGCTGCTCTCCTGGGTCTGTTTTGCCTAAGCAGAGAGGAAAATATGTGTGTTCATGTGTTTAGAACAAGAGAATCATTAAAAATCCCTCTGAGACCATCGAGTCCAACCATCCCCAGCACTGCCCAGGCCACCTCTGACCCCTGTCCCCAAGTGCCACATCCACAGGGCTTGGAAATCCCTCCAGGGATGGGGACTCACCCCTGCCCTGGGCAGCTGTGCCAGGGCTGGACAACCCTTTGGGGAAGACATTTTCCCTAATATCCAACCTAAACCTCACAGAATCCTGGAATCCCTGAGGCTGGAAATTAAAACCCAGTTACCAATCAAACAAGCCACGTGAGCTTTTTTTTCTATGCAAATAAATCCTCTCCTCCTCAGCAGGAGCCCCCAATCAGCAAAGCAGGACATCCCTCCTTATTAAACCCTCCTCATCCCCCGAATCCGAGTCACAACTCCACTTCCCAAACCACACCTCGTCCATCCATTACCAACCCACCCCTCTCCCCTGTTGTTCCAGGCTGGGAGATCCCCAGGGAGTTCTAAATTTCCTTGCCAGCCGGGGAGGGATTTTAATGTCGTTACTCACACCGAGATCTCCTCGCTCTACAAACAGCCGGTTGATTTGAAATGGAGCCACCTGCGGAGCGGGGCATTATTTCGGGTGATTAAAGAGCCTTCTAATTTGATGGCTTTCCTTCCTCGCCCTAATGGGATGTGCAGATAGCGGTGGGATAACCGCTCCTTGTTTTCCCACTCAAACAGAGGGAATGTGGGCGATATGGGAGGTGCGAGCCGCTCTCCAGCTCTGGGAGAGGGAATCCAAGCAAAGGGGAGGAGGGAGAGGATGGAATTTGTTTGGCTTTGTGGCCGTTTCTGTTTGTTGGTCAGAATCTGCAATTCCCAGAGTTTGGGAAATTTCTGGGCTTTTCTTTTTTTTTAAATCTTTTTCTCTCTCCTGTAGGAATTTTCCCACCAAGCAGATTTTATTCGTAGAATCCCAGAATTATTTAGGTTGGAAAAGCCCTCCAAGACTGAGTCCAGCACTGCCAAAGCCACCATTAACCCATGTCCCCAAGTGCCACGTCCACGGGGCTTTGAAATTCCTCTAGGGACGGGGATTCCCTTTCCATGATAAATTTTCCCAGTTTAAACCTCCCTTGGCACATCTTGAGGCTGTTTCCTCCTGTCCTGTTCCCTGGGAGAAGGAACCAACCCCATCTCCTCCTTTCAGGGAGTGAGGAGGTCCCTCCTGTCCCTCCTTTTCTCCAGCCAAGAAGGTTCATCCGTAGTTCCCAGGGTTTTGGGAGCTTTTTGGGGTGCAATAAATCCCTCCCAACCCTAAAGGATTAAAATGAGCAGGTGCCTGGGTGGGAAAAGCCCCTTCCTACCCCGGGAGTGGAGAGGAATTGGTGTCCGACGTCCTGGATGGGGAGAAATCTCCTGCCCAGGGATTCCAAGGATGTTTGGGGAGGGTGTGTTTTATCCCCACCACATTTCAGAGCAGGGAAAGGCACAAATCCCATTTTCCAGCGGTGGTTTTGGAGGCCTTTTCCTCGTTTTTCCAGGTCAAAGCCCCCGGGAGGGAGGGATTAGTCCCCTGGCAGCAGGTGGGGTATTTCATTAGGAGGAGCTTTTCTCCTGATGGGAAAAATGGGCAAATCGCTCTTCTGACATAAATCTGGGAGATTTACTCAATCTCAACAATTTCAGTTCATCTCCCCGTGTCTTAATCAATTCAAAGTACCCCAAAATGAAGGGAATATCTCTGGGAAACCTCTTCTGGTTGTTTGGTTTTTTGTTTGTTTGTTTGGTTGGTTGGTTGGTTGTTTTTATTATTTTTTTTCTCAAAGTGGGTTTTATTTGGAAATATTTTCCCTGCTCCTCCTGCCTTTTATTGCCTTTGTACTGGATAAGATTTTGGATTTTGGAGGGGGGGCACCTACAGTGAATATTTTTATATTCACAGACTATTTTAACATATTTTTATATATTTTTATCTATATTTTATCTATGTTTTATGTGTATAAAATATATTTTATCTATTACATCTATTATATATTTTTAAATATTTTCATATATTGTATATTTTAATATATTCACATAATGTTTTGTCTATTTTATATATTCATATATTCACATATTTTTATATAAATATATATTTTATACATATTTATATCTATTACATGTCATATAGAGAGATATTTTTATGTATTCACAGAACATTTTATATATTTACATTTTAAATGTATTATACTTATTATCTATTTTATCTATATTTTATATCTATTATATATATTCAAATATCTATTTTATATATTCACAGATTTTTAATGTATTTTTATATATTTCTATGTATTTTATATCTATTATCTATGTTTTTTATCTATTTCATATATGTATTTATTTTTGTATATTTTCATATATTCATGGAATATTTTATATATTTATATACATCTTATATAGATTATATCTACTATCTATTTAATCTATATTTTATATCTATTATATATTTTCATATATGCGGATATTTTATATATTCCCATAATGCTTTGTATGTTTTTATATTTATATACTCACATATTTATATAATTTTATATTTTTATTATATTTTATATGTATTTTATATCTATTATATATCATATAGATTGAGATGGCTTAGATATTTACAGAGTATTTTTATACATTTTTATATATTTATGATTTATATTTATATTTTATATCCTATATATTTTATATATCATTTTATATTTTACACCTATTATATATGATTTATATATTTCCATATAGATTTTGTATCAGTTATATATGGTTTATATGTTTTCATGTATAATTAAATGATATAAAATAGATAATTAAAATATTCAATATATTTAGAATATTTTATATATTCATATAAATATAATCACATGGTATTTGATAGATTTCATTTATTTTATATGTTTTTATATATTTCATATTTATATCTTTATATATTCACATGATATTTTTACACACACATTTTCCTCATATTCCCAGCAAGATCTGAGCTGAGTCATTTAATCCAACCATCCAGCGATGGCCAAAAAATACGGAATTTTCAGGGATTAATTACAGGCAGATCATTAAATCGAGGCTTCCAAAGAGTATCTAATAACTCAAACTGCTGCTAACACGACAAGAAATCTGCTGGGTAATCAACCAAACAGGAGGAGTGGGAATATTTAGGGTGGTTTAATGATGAATTAAGGAATTCTCATTGTTCTTCCCAGGGATTTGAGGATGGAGAACATCAAATACCCCTCATTTCAGTTGTTCCCTTTGCTTCTGGATGTTTTCCCTGTGGCCCAACCTGACATTTTAATTGCATTCCATGATTTTTGGGACGTTTTTCCCCTTCTCCCAGGACAAAAAAAAAAAGTAAATTAAAAAAACTCCAAGGAAGACACGAAGGGGGAAAATTATTCCCGATGAAAACTCTTTCCTTGAAAGGAAAACATCAGCAGGCAGGAATTCCTTTGGAGCTGCTGCTCAGGGAACTGCCTGCATGGATGGACTTTCCTTCCTGCTTTAATCCACAGAATCATGGAATGGTTTGGGTGGGAAGGGACCTTTAGGATCTCATTCCAAACCCCTGGATCCTGAGGTGCCACCCTCAGGGAGAAGGGAACAGCCAAGAGTTGTGGGGGTTTGTGGTTGACAGGAATGATAAAAAACCAGAGGGGCTGCAAAAGTGACAAAGTTTTATTGGGAGGTGACACACTTGGGGTGGAGATTGGGGTAAATGAATCCCTGATCTCCCAGGGTAAGCACAGGGAAGTGGGGTTTGGATACAGGGAGAGGGGGAAAGGGAAGAGAGAGAAGGATTAAAGGGGGAAGGGAGGGAGAGAGGCAAGAAGGAAGGAAGGAAGAAGAGAGAGAGAGAAAGAGAGAGAGAAAGAAAGAAAGAAAGAAAGAAAAGAGAGAAAGAAAGAAAAGAGAGAAAGAAAAGAGAGAAAGAAAAGAGAGAAAGAAAAGAGAAAGAAAGAAAGAAAAGAGAGAAAAAAAGAAAGAAAGGAAAGAAAGAAAGAAAGAAAGAAAGGGAAAGAAAGAAAGAAAGGGAAAGAAAGAAAGAAAAGGAAAGAAATTGAAAGAAAGAAAGAAAACAAAAGAAAGGAAAGAAAGAAAGAAAACAAAAGAAAGGAAAGAAAGAAAGAAAAGAGGGAAGGAAAGAAAGAAAGAAAACAAAAGAAAGGAAAGAAAGAAAGAAAAAAGAAAGGAAAGAAAGAAAGGAAAGAAAGAAAGGAAAGAAAGAAAGAAAAGGAAAGAAAGAAAAGAAAGAAAGAAAGAAAGAAAATGAAAGAAAGGAAATGGAAAGAAAGAAAAGAAAGAAAGAAAGAAAAAGAGAAAGAAAGAAAGAAAAGGAAAGAAAGAAAGAAATGAAGAAAGAAAGAAAAGGAAGGAAAGAAAGGAAATAAAGAAAGGAAGAAAACAGAAGAAAGAAAAGAAAGAAAGAAAGAAAAAGAGAAAGAAAGAAAGAAAAGGAAAGAAAGAAAAGAAAGAAAGAAAGAAAGAAAAAGAGAAAGAGAGAGAAAAAGAGAAAGAGGCTTTGGGGTCTCGGGTGACCCTGATCCCCCCAGGGTCCATTCCCACTCCTCCACCTCATCCCTGCCCCTGCTCTGGGCTGTGCTGATCTCCAGGAGCCAGAGCAAGGGTGTTTGGCCCACAAGTGCTGCCCTCCCTCCATGTGGCCCCTTCTCCAGCCCCATCCTGCTCCTGCTCCCTGTGTGTTATTCCCAACAACCCTTGGTTGGCTCCAGAGCCATCGAGCCGTTGGTGTTTGGGACAGACACATGAAGTCTGATCTCCTGGGCTTCCACCTTCCACTCCTTCCGTGCTGGCACAGATCCCCCACGAGAAGCATCTGAAGCAGTGGGACCATTTCCATGCTGGAAAATCCATCAGCGTCCTTCGCCTCTCCCCGGGATCTGGAAGGTGTTCCTGATTTCCCTGCTGGCCAATACATCACCTACAGCGTGTGTTCCCTCAAACACTTCTTGATGGGCTTGGCTTGCACTTCTAATCCCCAGTGAAGTCAGGAGCTGAGCTAATTAAACCTGAGTTGTGGTTTCATTTTGGATCCCTGCGCAGGTTTGTCCCCAGATGAACCCCAGGGAAGGACTTCATTCCACTCCACACTCAAACACAGGCCTGGAAGGGCCCAACTTGCTTGTGGGGGCACAGATGTACCCACAAAGGTACCCATTGTTGTGGGCATCAGCTATTTCTGGATCAGCATTTTTGATGGGACAGCATTTTCCAGTTGGATCCTACAAGGTTTGCTGGGATTTTCAAGATTTTTCCTTGAATAAAGGGCAGAAAGGACAAAAGAACAACTTCAAGCCTTCCCATGGCCTGGCTGCTTCTTGCAAGTGAAGGGCAAGGTGTCACTCATTGATTAAGGAGATGGGATCACAGAATCATGGAATTCTTTAGGCTGGAAAAGCCCTCCAAGATCACTGAGTTCAATTGTTAACCCAGCACTGCCCAGGCCACCCCTGTCCCCAAGTGCCACATCCACAGGGCTTGGAAATCCCTCCAGGAATGAGGACTCCAACCCTGCCCTGGGCAGCTGTGCCAGGGCTGGACAACTCTTTTTGGTGGAGAAATTTCCCTTAATATCCAATTCTAAACATACTCTGGCCCAGCTGGAGGCTGTTCCCTCTCCTCCTGTCCCTTCTTCCCTGGGAGCAGAGGAATCATCTCCATGAAGTTGTGAAGAAACAGCTCAGAGAGCTCCATGCTGGGCTTCAGCAGCACAAACTGCTCTTCTCTTACTCTCTCTTCTCATTTCTGAAGCTTCAGCCTGACTTGATTTATTTTCTCTACCTTGTGGCTCTTCTACATTTCAAAAAAAAAAAAAAAAAAACCCAAACCCAACAGACTCTTTTTTAAAGCACTGTTTTAAAAGATGTTTTCATCTCTCTCGTCTGGGTTGAGTTGCTCTCACAGCTGGTTTGTCCCTGCCATGGCTAAACAAACAAATGTGTTCTGCTGCTGTTAAATATTAAAAGAGTAGCAAGTACAAAGCAGATGATTAATGACTTGGCTGCTTCCACCTGGCAAAGCCAATTACTGAGAACATTGGACAGCACAAACTTCATAATAAATTGATTATTCCATCCCCTGCTTAAAGATGGAGTGGAAGGAAAGCAAAGCCAGCTGATGGTGAAGGGACTCAGACCCTGAAACTTCCCTTGGATGGTTTTATTGGCCTGTTTGTGAATATTTCACCAGATCTGAGACATTTTGGAACATCTGGCATCTAATTGGACCCCTTGTCACCCCTTAACCCTTATTTTACAGAAATAAATCCCATATTTTAGCAGATAACAAAACCTTCCTCCCTGTTAAAGGTGGAAAGTTGTCTTTTTACAACCTGTTTCTCCTTTGAACTGGTGAAACACCCCCAAACTCAGCTCACCCTCACCTCTATTTTTACCATTTCCCACCAGATCTGAGACATTTTTTAGGAACATTTGGCACCTAATTAGACCCCTTGTCACCCCTTAACCCTTATTTCACACAAATAAACCCCATATTTTACCAGATAACAACCCCCTCCTCCTTGTTAAAAACAAAGGGTTGTGTTTTCTCAACCTGTTTCTTGGTGTGCTGGTGAAACAGCCCCGAACCCAGCTCACTCTCAGCCCTATTTTGGCCACTTTCCAGCAGATCTGAGGCATTTTGGAAGCAGCCAGAGCCAACCTCCTTCAGCCTGACGTGGATTTAGTTTTGCCTGAGCTTTTGCTGTTTCTAAACACAGAACTGACACCTCCCCAGGGAATTCCAGGTTTCCCCCACTCGTGTCTGATTTGCAGAACCACCAGAAATGATGGTTTGTTTTGTGTGGGTTTTTTTCTAGTTTCAAAACCAAATGAGTCAGAAAGACACTCCAGGATGACTCCTTTGGAGCTGCTGCTCGTGGATGGACTCATTTCCCTGCTGGATTTGTGATCACCAGCACCCAAAAGGGCTGGAGAGGAACAACTTCATCCCTGACCACACCTGGTGATGGAATGGTGGGATGGAGGGATAATGGGAATGGGGCAGCTCAGGCCACCCCACACCCAAATTCAGGTGCAACAGGTGAGAAATGCTTGTGTTTCTTTCCCAGTGCTGCTCCTGAGGGTCCATTCCCCACATTCCTGGTCCACTCCCTGTCTGGTGTCATCACTGCATGGCCAAGGGTTTTTTTCCAGGAGAGGCTCCTGTGGCTGTTTCTTTTCTTTGGAATGGGAAGAGAAGCGGGGAATCCAAATTTACAGGTTCCTATTAATTTAAGCAGATGAGTCATTTCTATCATTTGGCCATTAATCCATAGAATCATGGAATGGTCTGGGATGGAAAGGACCTTAAAGGTCATCCTGTTCCAGCCCCTTCCACCAGCCCAGGGTGCTCCAGCCTGGCCTTGGACACTCCCAGGGATCCAGGGGCAGCCACAGCTTCTCTGGGAAATCCATTCCAGTCCCTCCCCACCCTCCCAGCCAACAATTCCTGCCCAATATCCCATTTAAATCTCCTCTTTTCCAGCTCAAAGCCATTCCCTGTGTCCTGTCCCTCCCTCCCTTGTCCCCAGTCCCTCTCCAGCTCTCCTGGAGCCCCTTCAGGCCCTGGAAGGAGCTCCAAGATCTCTTTCCATCAACCATCCCCATAGACAGCAGGTTTAGTTGCTGGAACCAACCTCCCCCTCCCAGCACAGCAGATCCTACAAGGCACTTACAGATGAAGCTCTGAATGAGAGGAAAATCAATATTTTCTCTTCTGTTTAAAGGGAAAAAAATTATTCAGGAAAAGAAGTTAAAAAAAAAACCAAGCAAACTTAACTGTGAAATGCTTTTAAAACACTATTTCTCTTTTTCTCCCCTCAGAAATGAAGTTTTTATTGCTTTCTCTGGTCCAGCCTAAGGCAGATTTTGCTCTTTGAAAACAAACTGCCATCAGCCTCCAGCGAAGACAACTTGCAGTCTCTGCTTTCTTCAAGCTGGCTGTGATTTCCTCGCCTTCATAAATATTTATTCCCCCCCAAACCAGGCAAGAAAGCCAGCAGGATTCATTTGATTAACCACCCATTTCTGCATCAGCCGTTGTGGGAAGTCAAGGAGGGTTTGTAACCAGGCACAGGATGGAAGTGGAGCCCAGAGAGGACTTGGGGTGTCCTCTGTGGGCTCCTTAAATCCCCAAAGCAGTGAAACTCCTGCCCTTTGGGACTGTAAATGGCATTTCCTATTTATAGGATACATAGGATATACTTATAGGATATATAGGATATATTTTATAGGATATATAAGATATATTTATGGGATATAATTATAACATTTAGGAGGGTGCTCTGGGCCTTTCCTGAAAGTTTTAGGTGGGCAGTGAGGTTTGACTCCACTGTCATAGTAAATGTTTTCCAGGTTCCCAGTGCTGGGAAGCAGAGCCAGGAAAATCTCTTGGAGAGATGTGAGGAAGGATCCATTGATCAGTATTTTATCTACTATGGGTTCTTGATCTCTCACCCTTAGTGGTGAGACATTCTTTGGTCTTCTCATCACCCTTCCTCAGACAGAGTCTCCAGCTCTCTGTTAATCCCCTCAGGATCTTCTGGCAGCTCCAATAGGCTTCTGAAGGACCAGAAATTTAAGATCCCAGATGTCCAATCTTCAATTCCCTCAAGTTTTGTTTATTGAAGTTTATTAGAGCTAATCCAGAGGAACTCAAAGCTTTGGTGGTTTAAAGCTCAAACCCACAAGAGCCTGTGAAAAGAAACTTCAACCCCCACTACCATTAATTAATTAAAATGGTTTAGGAAATCCATTTTTTATTAAATTTTTATTTGTATCATTTCCCTCAGCTTGTTAAATCCATCACAGAACTCAGAGGGTGCTCTCAGGGCCGGGGTGGGATTGTTGGGATGTCCTGGACAGGGCCAGAGTTGGACTGGGTGATCCTGGTGGGCCCCTTCCAGCTCAGGGAGCTCAGTGAGAGTCACCTCCAGCACTTACAGATCAGCTTGTGCCAAACCAAGTGTTTTCTGTCCTGTCCTTTGCCAATCCATCGGAGTTCCTGCTCATGAACAGCTCTCCCAACAGGTGATTCAGTTTGGAAACGGTTTGGGAGGAGTTAAAATGGGCAAGTTCAAGCCACTGGTGAGAGTTTGCCTTCCATCCTCTTGTCCCTGATTCCTGGGAGCCCATGGAATGCTAAAGGGGTGCCCAAGCACTCCTTGGGATGAGGGCACCAAGGGGAGCCAGGGCAGTCAGTGTTCACAGCTCCAGGCACTTGGAATGTTTGGTTTGCTGATCCCAGGATGGGTCAGGCTGGAAGGGCCCACAGTGTCCCATCTGATCCCACCTCCCTGCTCCAGCAGGGCCATCCCAGAGCACATGGATTGTGTCCAGAGGGCTCTGGAATGTCCCCAGGGAGGAGACTCCCCCCTGTCTGGCCAATCTGCTCAGGGCTGGGTCCCTGCCCAGCCAAGAAGTTCTTCCTCCTGTGCAGGTGGAACTTGCTGGGCATCAGTTCCTGCCCGTGGCTCTTGTGCCATTGGCACCACTGAGAGGATCCTGCTTCAGTTCAGGCCAATTTCTTTACCATTTGGGAAAAATGATGCCCCAGCTCTGGGATGCATTGGAACAGCTCTGGTTGGGTGGTTCTGTGCTGCTGCTTGAAGGCCAAAATGGAACCTTTATGGAAGACAAACCCTTCCTGAGGAGAGGGAGAGGAGGGGCAGGCCCTGAGCTCTGCTCTGGGGGGATCAGGGAAGGGCTGGAGCTGTGCCAGGGAGGGTCAGGTTGGATCTCAGGGAAAGGTTCTTCCCCCAGAGGGTGGTTGGCACTGAACAGGCTCCCCAGGGCAGTGGGCACGGCCCCAAGGCTGCCAGAGCTCCAGGAGGGCTTGGATGATCCTCTGGGGCACAGGGGGATTGTTGGGGTGTGCCTGGGCAGGGCCAGGGGTTGGACTGGATGATTTTTGGGGGTCCCTTCCAGCTCATCATATCCTGTGAAAGAAGGATGACTCCACCTAAGGCCTCAAAAAACCTCTTTTCAGATCTTCAGACTCTTCTGGGAAGTGAAACCAAAGCAGGAAACATTCAGGAGAAGGAATGTGCAGCAGGGACTGTAAATCAGCAGGATTGTTGTGCTGGCAGCTCTGCTCTGCTCCTCCCCACACCCTCTGTGTGCAAAGTGCTCCTTCTCCAGCAGCTGAGCCAGCACGTCCTGCTGATGGCACCTCTGACACCCTTCGTTCTGCTCCAGCTCCTCCTGACGCTTCATCTGTTCCAGCACTCGCTTCATTAATGGTTTTATCCCAATTACTGTGGCACAGAGTCCCCCTGGCAGCTGCTGCTCCGAGCTTGCCATCCACAGGGGCTCTGGGGTGGCTCTTCAGCTGGAGGAGAGAAGGCTCTGGGAGACCTGAGAGTCCCTTGTAGGGCCTAAAGGGGCTCCAGGAGAGCTGGAGAGGGACTGGGGACAAGGGATGGAGGGACAGGACAAGGGGGGATGGTTTTAAACTGGAAAAGGGGAGATTTAGGTTGGGTATTGGGAAGGAATTCCTGTCTGGGAGGGTGGGGAGGGACTAGAATGGATTTCCCAGAGAAGCTGTGGCTGCCCCTGGATCCCTGGAAGTGTCCAAGGCCAGGTTGGAGCAATCTGGGCTGGTGGAAGGTGTCCCTGCCCATGCAATGGATGTCCATGCACATCCAGCACTGGATGGGCTTTGAGGTCCCTTCCAACCCAAACCATCCTGGGATTCCATGATTTTCTAAATCCACGTCTGTGGCCCTCCTGGAGCTGATGGACAGCAAAGGCAGGGAAGGGTCTGCAGAGCCCATTTCCCTCCATAAATCAAAACCTAATAAAAATAGACAAAAATCTCCAATCACATTTTACACAGCTCTTCTGCCCTGACCACAGTCAATAGCACAGCAATAAAGCTGATCCCAGAATAAACCTGGATTATCCCAGACATTTGCTTTGTTTGATAAACGAATCAGCAACCCCTTAATAATCCCAGAGCTCACTTAGTTTCGGGCTGCACCTCAAACAAAACGGGCAGTTTAATATTTATTTGCCTAAATGCTCATTAATTTCTTCCTCCCCTCAAAGACTTCACCACTCAGCTTTTGGAAAATCAAAGCACTTCAGCAGGTGTGTTTCTTTTTTTCCCCACCACCCTTCATACACAGTTCAATGATTTTGTGGCTGCTGGAGCTGAGTTAATTTGGAACAAAAAGCACAGGAGTGATGGAGGTCGTGGGGTCACCCACAGAGATCATCTCAGCTACGTCTTGTCCATGCTGATGAGAGCCCAGAGCGTGGACTGGGTGAGATGTCCTGGCATCTCCACAGCTCTGAGACACCTCAAGGACCCCCTGTCTGCCTCTGTCATCACTTAAAGGGATGGGAAACTCCAGTCTGGATCAAACAGGATTGTGGATTAGAGCAACACCACCCAAAATACACCTGAGTGGGTGCCAGGCACCCAGAAAAGGGGGGTTGGGTGGGGATGGAGGTGCAGGAGGGGTGGGCAGAGGGATATCCCACCTCCAGCTGGGGGGACCCAGCACAGGAAGGACAGGGAACAGATCCAGAGCAGGTCACAGGAGGGACCACTCCAATATTTCCAGGTGGTTCTGGAGCCTGGGATGAGATTCTGCTTCTCAGGACGGCTGGAAATCCCCCGTTCCTGGCACTCAGGATCATTTTCTGATTTGCTGGTTAAAAGAGCAGGTTTAGGAAATCACCCAAAATCTGGCTGAGGGGACTTTTTATTTCATTCTGCTTTGAATAACAAAATCTGTTCTTTTTTTTTTCTGGCCCAAATCTAAACATCTGGGGCTGTGTTGCTCTGATGTTCATACAAAATATAAACCTGTTCCCTGTCACATTCTCACTGAAACAAAGTCCTTCTCCTCTGCTGAACCCAACATTTGCTCAGCATTTGATGCCACCCCCGTGGTCAGTTCAGCTTTGGGACCCCAAAATAGGAGGATCAACTTTGAGGGAGAGATGTGGGATCATCTCTGGCAGAGCTGAGCCAGGGGGTGCAACAACAGGTAAATCAGAGCAAGGAGAGCCCCTGGAGATTCCTCCCCAACTCCCCAAAACTTAAGGACACAAAACTCCTGCTAAAGCTCAAGATATTTAAAATTTTTTATTTAAAATAAAAAGAGAGCAAAGTAAATTCCTTTCCACTGCTCTGGTGGAAAAAGGGAGGGGGGTGGAAAAGGGAGGATTAGGAAGGGCAGAACAGGAGGGTTGGGGGGCAGTGCAGGATTTCTTGCAGAGGGAAGGAGGTGAGGCAGGGGCTGTTCTGAGGTGAAAATCTTGGCCCCTGCAGTTGGCACCTCTCCAGATGTCATTTCAGGTTTCAGAGCCAAGTGAACAGGAACAAAACTCCCCTTTTTTAAAGTCTCAGCAAGTTCAGAAATGTGCCCCAACCAAGCTGGTGTCAGTGGTGTTCCTGCTGTGCCACGAAAGCTGTGCAGGGATGTAGCAAATGGAGTGTTGGGGTGGAAATATTCTGGATTTGCCTCTTTTTTGGGGGTGATTGCAATGAATTCTGAGCATTATCCAGTCCTTTCTGCCCAGAGACATTTCATGTCTGTGGGTAAATCAAGTGTAAGTTGATGGAAGGCCATTATTTAAAGGAGTGTTTACAAAGGGCTGGGGGTACTCTGGACAAGGGCAGGAGGGACAGGACACAGGGAATGGCTTTAAGCTGCAAAAGGGGAGCTTTAGGTGGGATATTGGGAAGGAATTCCTGCCTGGGAGGGTGGGAAGGCCCTGGAAAAGAATTCCCAGAGAAGCTGTGGCTGCCCCTGAATCCCTGGGAGTGTCCAAGGCCAGGCTGGAGCACCCTGGGCTGGTGGAAGGTGTCCCTGCCCATGGCAGGGGTGGCACTGGGTGGGCTTTGAGGTCCCTTCCAATCCAGCCCATCCTGGGATTCCAACCCCTCAATGATGTGGGTTTAGAGCAAGTAATTTCTGAGGCAGCAGCAGCAGCTCAGGAAGCAAAATGCTCTTCCATGACATTTGTGCTGAACAGGGACCACACCGATGCTCCACCCTGGGGGGGTTTCCATGGCTGGGTTTTGGGGGGGCTCCAGGGGTGGCTTCTGTTGGAAGCTGCCAGAAGCTCCCCCTGTCCCGTGGAGCCAATGCCAGCTGCTCCAGGATGGGCTTCCAGGGCCAATCCCATCAGGGGAAGGTGTTTTTAAGATTATTTTCCCTCCTGCTCATTTGCTCTGGCCCTGTCAGTAATAAATTCCATTCACATCCCCACTCTGAGCCTCTTTAGCCAGCGCTGGTGGGGCAGGGAGTGACCTCTCCCAGCTCTTATCCCAACTCCTGGATCCATGACATTTTCTCTGCTCTGTCCAGTGGCAGAGGGGAGGGACAGACAGTGGCTTTAGTGGGTTCCTGGCACAACTCAGAGCTCTTAGGACAGTAATAAATAGGTGCTTTTTGGATGGCCTCTAATTTACTGCAGACAGAATAAACCTCGGGTCACCAAGCAAAGCTCAAATTTATGTCCAGATATTGTGGTTTTTTTGTTGTGGTTTTTTTTGGGTTTTGTTTTGTTTTGGGGTTTTTTGTTTGGTTTTTTGTTTGTTTGTTTGTTTTGTTTTTTCATATTAATACTCCAAATTATTAATATTGGCAGGCTGTGGTTTTGGGGACAGAAAATCCCCCTGTTCAATTACAAGTAAATAGGTGTTTTAAATATGTAAGTTAATTCAATTACTATTTAAATATAAATCAAATCCAAGTGCATTAGTTGCATTGACACCACATCTTAAATAATCTAAATGTTTAAATACTCGAAGTCTGAGTGAAAGAATCAGTTTGAATTAATTTCAAACTAATTATTTATAACTATTCTATTTATATTAATCAGCATAGGAAAAAAGCAGGGGCTCCATTTCAGCACCTCCATGAAATGTTTCCCACCTTCCTGCCCTCCAGGTGAAGCAAAGAAATCACAGGAAAATTCATCATTCTGGGCTTTGGAAAGTTTAATTGGGAGAGAGGAAAAAGGGAAAGGGAAAGGGAAAGGGAAAGAGAAGGAAAAAGAATCCATTAAAATGCCTCTTTCCGGTCTTTCTAATTCCACAAACCATTTTTTCCCTCCAATATAATTTTGTTCTAAATCTCTTTTTTCCTTTGCGAGGACACCTGAAAACCCTCTTGAGCACCCCCAAAGAACACAGCACTGCTGACAGTGCCAACTTCTATCCTTTTCCAGGTGAAATAGTCTGGAATTCCATCTGTTTCATTCTCTGGACACCTTTGGGACACAACACCACGGTAGCTGAGCAACTTTTCATCTGCAGATCAGCTCCAAGAGTCTTTTTCCCTACACTTTTGGATTTATCCTCTGTAAAAATGAGTCTCATCAGAGGAAAATAAGAAGTTAAAAAGGTTTTCAGGTTGCTCTGTCAGCACCATGAAAATGATGTTGGAATCCTAAAATCTTAGAATCATTAAGGTTGGAAAATACCTGGAAGTGTCCAAAATACCACAAGTGTCCACCAGTGTCAGTCAGAGAATCCCAGGATATCCTGAGCTGTGAGACCCACAAGGATCATCCAGCCCAACCCCTGTCCCTGAGCGTTGTCCAAACTCTCCTTGCTCTGCAGCAGAAAATTCCAACTCGCTCCACGGTGTGGGAGTGAAAAAAAAAAGGAGTCACTAATACTTTCCATGCCCATAAACATGGAAGTTGTAATGAAGCCATGGAAATGGTGGCATTGCAAGGGATGTTTCTGGGAAGGATGAAATCAGATAAAATGGCAATTCAATTAACTCTCCAGATGAGGAATGAGCCTGGTGAGGAAAATCAACATATCACTGGACTGGTGCGTTTCAAAAGGCCAGGCAGGTGTGAACATCTAAAGCAATTTATTTACATCCTCAAAAAGCTCTGGAAGAAGGAATATGCCTGACTGAGGTTGGTAAATAGGGTGAGAAGAAGGGGGAGAGCTGTGGTTCAATTATTTACTGCAGTGGAATGAGTGCAGGGGCCCAAGTGCTGCTCTGGAAACCCTTCTGGCACAAACCACGGGATGGGAAGGACCTGAAAGCTGGGATTCTGCTGGAAGGCACCCCCTGTGAAAGGATCTCTCTGGGAGCTGCCCATTAACCTGCTGTGATGGAGAGGCTGCCCCAGGAGGACTGACTTTTGAAAGCTGGGCTGATGGCAGGGCCACGTTCACTTTGCATCATTTCATTTTTACTTTCTCGGTGGAACTGCATTTCCAGGTTTCTGCTCCAGGACTTTCTCTTTTGCACCGGGAAAAAAGCCATCCAGGGCTTTCCTTTGGAAGTGTGTGGCTCTGTGGAGCTCTCCAGGAGATGGGCAAAGAAGGAAGACACACATTTTTTGAGCCTGTGTATCCAAACCTCATGACTAAACTACTGCAACCCAACCCCAAGGTGTGGCCCAAGAGGGAATTTGGGTTGATGTTGTTGAGTGCCAAGAACTAAATTACAGAATCATGGGATGGTCTGGATTGGAAGGACCTTAAAAACAACCCCATCCCACCCCCTGCCATGGGCAGGGACACTTTCCACCAGCCCAGGTTGCTCCAAGCCCTGTCCAACCTGGCCTTGGACACTTGCAGGGATTTCTCAGGGATGGCCTCACACAGATTGTCACTGCTGGTAAAGAGGTGCCACGTGATTTTGGAGGTTGCAAGAACCCCTGATGGTCCTCCCATGCTCCTCTCTGCTCACTTCTGTCAGTTCTTCTCCTGTCTCAGGCACCTGATGGTCCTTCCCGTGGTTCCCCAGCTGTTCCTGGATCTCTCCCGACACAACAGCCCTCAGGGTGGCCCAAGAATGAGTTTGGGGAATGAGTTTGGGGACCAAGACCCCCTCAGAAACATCAGAAAACCACCTATACTGTCAGGAAAGCAGGGACACCAAGTGCCCAGCAAGGAATTTTCCCATATTCCCAATCCTTTCACTGCCTGTCAGGATGAGGAAGGCACAAATCCCACACGAAAATTCATTCGGGTCTTCCGGCAAATCTGAACTAACGGGATTAATCCCTCTCCTTGTTCTCTAAAGTAGGTTATTTAAAGTGCTGAGGAGAAGTGTAATGACAAAATCATTTGCTGGGGATGGAGCCACAGAAATCCCAGGAAACCAGAGTGGTTTAACAGCTCCTTTTACGACCTCCAGAATTCCCTCTTCCCACTGTGCCTCCCGTTGGGGTTGGTGGGTTTGATTTCCCTCGAAATCCTTTGCTCTCTGCGTGGTTTGATTAGAGAATTGAGAGGAGCCACTGTGTGATAACCAACTCCTCAGCTCCAGGGGAGCTTTTGGGGCTGGAGGGCTCAGCCCACCCCACCACAGCTCCGTGACCTGCCCTGCTCAGGATGACGACAGAGCCACTGGAGCAGGTTGAGGTTGTTTAAGTCGTTCCCTGAGGGCTAATTGGCTTTGTCCTCCATCCAGCAGCAGGAGAGGCTTCTCCAAACCATTCATTGCCATTTGCTGAGGAATAAAAACGGGTCAGGTGGTGGCTCAGCCTGGGTGTGAGAAGCTCCCTGGGACATCTACCAAGGGCCCCAGGGGTGGTGGTGCCTTTGCTCATGGAAACCCACCCACCCCCTGCTCCAGGCAGGGCCACACTGAACAGGCAAGGAGCCAAATTCCCCTTCCAGCTCTTCCCTGGAAGTGTTCAAGGCCAGCTTGGAGCAACCTGGGCTGGTGGGAGGTGTCCCTGGTGGAACTAAAGGAATTTTAGGCTCCCTTAACACCCAAACCGTTCTGGGACTCTGTGATTGTCCTTCAGCTGGAAGGGCTGGTCCCAACCAGGAGGGGCCCATTCCTCGTTTGGAACCCTGTGCATTGTGATCTCCTGGAAATCAGCTGCCCACAAGCCCGGGAGTTTGGGCCAGAGGAAGGACAAACCCTCCTGGAGAGGTGGGAACAACTGAAGGAACGTCGAGTCAAAGGCAAAACCTCTCCCCAGGGGCGAGCAAAGGGCTCCAGGCAGTCCCGGAGCAAGGCAGGAGTTCCCAAGTTCGGCATTAATTGGATTTTTAACGCCTTTCCAAAGCGGCCGGGTGTGTGAAGCACTCAATAATTACGGCAGATTAAGGTGACGCTTTGAAAAACGGGTTTAAGGAGAACATGAATGAAGCGAACCTCGCTTTGGTCTAATTACAGATAAACAACAGATAAGGGGGGTTTGATAATCCTCTGGAATAAACAAACAGGCTCCACGGGTAATTTTTCCTGTTAGTAAATAACCTTTTAAAACTGGTGTTTGCGCGTGCTTACCCTTAAAAATAAAAGGGAATGGACGGGGATTGCTTAACACTGCCCAACCTGGAGGAGCAGATCCACCAGAATTCTCTTTAATCACATTCTTTCCAGGAAGAAACGGAACTATTTACCTTCTTTCCGTGGGGAAAATGTAGCACTTCCCTTCCTTGGGAAGGAATAAAATAAATAAATAAATATATATATGTACACACACAGAGTGGTGTCGTGTAGGACACCGAGGACTCTCAGACTTGAAAAAACCAAACAAGACTATGAAAACCGTGCCAAATATTGACACTAAGGCCGGGGTTAAACGTGGCAGCGCTCAGGTTGTACCCACACACAGCCCTAATTGCCCATTTCGTGTGCAATTACGTGATTTTGATGTGCTCTCGTCGTAATCGCAGCCGTAAATTAGGGGGGATAATTGCACATGCAAATGTGCACACGCCTGGCTTTTCTACTCCTTTTCTTCTCCGGGATGTTCAGATCACAAAAAAAAAAAAAAAAAAAACAAAGGAGGGGCTTGGAATCGTTGAATTCCAGAGTGGTTTGAGTTGGGAGGCACCTTAAAGATCATCCAGCTCCACCAGGGACACCTGCCACGAGAGCAGGCTGCTCCAGGTCTCATCCAGAGGGTCCAAGGGGGTCATTTCACTGCCCGGTTTTTAAGGGATATTTCAAATATCAAGAAGCAGCACTGAAATGGTGAGAAAAGGGGCCTCAGCCCTGAGTTTGGTGGAGTCTCCAGCCCTGGATGTGTCCAAGGAAGGTCTGGCAGTGCCACTCTGGGCTGGGGGTTGGTCACAGCCTGGGCTCTGATCTTGGAGCTCTTTCCCAACCTCAATAATTCCATGATTCTGGCCGGGACCAACCCCTCAAACCCCTGAAGGTGGTGCAGGTTTCCCGTGCTGAGGATGCTTTTCCCAGCCGATGCCTCATTTTATGCACCTGCTTCCCTGTTTTGGTTTTGTGTTTGTTTTGTTTTGTTTTTTATATAACCTTTCCTTCTGTTTGGCTTCACCTGGAGCTCAGAATACGATTCTAAACAGCCTGTCCATCCCCCCAGGACTGTTCCTCTCCCTCCTCCTGGCAGCTGCACCCCAAGCTGCAGCCCTTCCTCTTCCAGATGACCTTTTGAAGTCCTCCTGCCTCGAGGTTCTGCCTTAATTCCTTTCCCCATCCCAGAATAGCCATTTGCCAGATTAAACCCGGGTTACTGGGTGAGTCATTTTGTTTATTTGTCCCAAATGTGGCCGGTTGATGTCACTCTCCCAAATCCAGGGATGAGGAGGGAGGCTGAGCAGATTATGAGGCGGGATATTTTTATTCCTGGAAGGAGATTATAAAGGCACATTTTCGTTGGGCTGGGGCTGGGAGAGGTTGGGATGCTGAATTCTGCAGGATGCCATGGGAATCAGTGACTGAGGGAATTCATTCCCAGCCCTGGGTGGGTTCTGTCCTGGGGGCTGTGATGGTTCCTCTCCCTCACTTCTCGTGGCGTGAGGAGCTTCTTGCCAGCTCTGGTTGTCAGGGAGCTTTGGAAGTGCACATTGGAATCTCACCCTGAGGATTTTTTCATGTCTGGGAGGTGCAACAATAAGAAAATATGAAGTTTTGGAGGAAAAAGAACACCAAGGAGACTTGAGAGAGCTCAGCTACTCAAACACAAGGAACATCCTCAACCCCTCCTGGTGGTTAAATTGTTATTGTGGGGACTGAGGGGAAAACAAAGAACAACAAATAGCAACAAAATCATCCTGTTTTTCTCAGTCTGGAGGCATTTTTGGGACACATCTCCCGTGCTCATCCACCCCCTGCCGACCTCTGGACATCCTGGAGCTTTGCTTTTCACAGAAGTGACTTTCTGCCTCCTGAAGGCTCCTGGAGCACCTGGATATAATTCCTAATGGAAGGAAAGAAATGGATTTCTCAAGCCCAGAGACAAGCCCCTTGTCTTTCCTTAGTCCAGCTGTTGTGGGAGCAGTGGCACTTCCACACTTTCCCCTCCCTGAGGTGGTGTGGAAGCAGCAGATCCTTGTTGTGCTTTGGAAAAGAGGAGCTTTGCAAGTGCACATTGGAATCTCACTCTGAGGTTTTCTTTCAGGTTTGGGAGGTGCAACCATAAGAAAATATGAAGTTTTGGAGGAAAAAAAAACCACCAAGGAGAGTTGCAAGAGATTCCATCCGAGCTCAGCTGCTCCAACACGAGGAACATCCTCAACCCTCCCTGGGGGTTAAATTGGTATTGTGGGGACTGAGGGGAAAACAAAGAACGACAAATAGCAACAAAATCATCCCATTTTTCTCATTTTGGAGGGATTTATGGAGCCCATCTCCCATGCTCATCCAGGATGGGGCAGCCACAACTGATGGAATCACAGGATCCTTGAAGGTTGGGAAAGCCCTCTAAGATCAGAGTCCAACCATCCCCCAGCACTGCCCAGGCCACCCCTGCCCCGTGTCCCCAAGTGCCACATCCACAGGGCTTGGAAATCCCTCCAGGGGTGGGGACTCCACCCTGTGCCAGGGCTGGACAACCCTTTCCATGGAGGAATTTTCCCTGATATCCAATTTAAACCTGCCCTGGCCCAGCTGGAGGCCGTTCCCTCTCCTCCTGTCCCTGTTCCCTGGGAGCAGAGCCCGACACCTCCCCCAGCCCCCCCCTCCTGTCAGGGAGTTGCAGATCATTTCCATTGGTTTCAGTGGATTGTGGATGTTATCCTGGGGTTGTGCAACAGGGACTTGCTGGGGCTGCTGATATTTCTTATGAACAAACCCAAAAACTCCGAAAGATTTCCCGGTGACCTCTGCAGGTAAATGTTGCTGCACAGGTGGATTTGGCCAGTTTTCCTCAATAATTCCCAGTGGGAAGGCACGAGGATCAGAGCACTCAGTGAATCCCACAATCCCAGACTGGTTTGGGTAGGAAGGGACCTCAAAGCCCCTCCAGTGCCACCCCTGCCACGGGCAGTGACACCTTCCACTCAGCCCAGGGTGCTCCAACCTGGCCTGGGACACTTCTGGGAATGACACAAAGCCCTGGATGGAGCAGAGCTCATTGCAGAGCTTTTTCAGGGATTTTTCAGCTGGATCAAGCAACTGCAGGACCCAGAGCCCAACCTCCCCGTGGCCATGGGGCAGGAGGATTTGGGGGGACGGGGCTGCCCTTGGAAAGACATTGTGAGTGGATTCATTACCCCATTTCCCTGTGCAACATTTCTCTGGCTGACTGCAGAGACTCTCCACCCTCATTCCATGCTGGATTTTGGTCTCTCTGTGTCCCCAGCTGGAAACACCTCAGACTGTTTGCTGATAAGGTTTAAAAAGGGCTGAGATGTGTTTTTTTTTTCCTTGTTCCAGGCAGCTCCACCTGTACAGCAGGTTCATGCTGAAATAAATCAGCAAATAACCCATGCCATGCTTGCATTACATTGGAAATCTGATTTAAATCCATTTATTCACTACATTTAAATATAAGTGAGAGCAAGGAAGAGGGGGAAAAAAAACCTTGGCACCATAAATACAGTGGGTTTGTCGTGTTTTCTGTGCTTCAGATGTTTGTTTTACAGCAGATCTTCCCGGGAAGAACTCGCTGGGAGCTGCCAGGGAATTGCCAGCAATTATTTCCCTGGGATTTTGCTTAAATAGCCCTGAGGTTTAACATTGTTTGATATGGAGCACCTATTCCATTGATGTCTCCAAGGAGGGTTCCACCTTCCCTTTCCCTTCCCCTTTTTCTTTTCTTATTTCCCTTTTCCTGTTCCTTTTCCCTTTCCTTTTCCCTTTCCTTCTCCTTTTTCTTTCTCTTTTCTCTTTTCCTGTTCCTTTCCCTTTCCTGTTCCCTGTCCCTTCCTGTTCCCTTTCCCCCTTTTTCTTCTTCTTTTCTTTTTCCCCTTTTCCTTTTTCCTTTCCCTCTTTTTCTTTTCTTTTTCCCCTTTTTCTGTTCCTTTTCCCTTTCCTTTTCCCTTTCCTTCTCCTTTTTCTTTCCCTTTCCTTTTTACTTTCTCTATTCCCTTTTCTTGTTCCTTTCTCTTCCTGTCCCCTTTCCCTTTTCCCTTTCCTTTTTACTCTCACTATTCCCTTTCCCTTTCCCTAGAATTCCTTCCCAGTATCCCATCTCCCCCCTCCCTCTGGCAGTGGGAAGCTGTTCCCCCTCATCCAAGGCCCTTCTCCAGGTTTCTTTCCAGCCCTTCCATCCCTTTTTGGAGAGAAGACAATGGGCACTTTGGATGGGGACTGAGAAGGAAAACCGGGATTGGGGATGAATTTCTGCTCCATTAATTCCTGCACTTTCCCCCTGCAGCTCTGAGCTCTCCTGGAGCTGCAAACGCTGGCACAGCCCCACTGCTCTTGTTGGCTCTCCCACAAAACCTTTCCCTGCCTGCTGAACCTCCAGCTGAGCCGAGGGGAGTTTGGGCTTCAGATATTTAAGGGGGAAAAGAACATAAAATTCAAGATAGAGACAAAATCAGGATTATGGGAGAAAAAAAAAAATCTCCAGTCTGAGTGTTTCCCATCACACAGGTGCATTTTGTTTTCCCAGGAGTTTATTTGGGGTTCTGACCCTTGGGATAAATTCTTCCTGCCCTTTGGGGCTGGGTTAAGTGATGCCTGAGCAAATTGCAGCTGCTGCCTCAGAAAGAGGAAGGTCTTGGGAGGCTGGGAAAGATTCGGGGAGAGATTTGGGATCCAATCCTGGCTTTGCCTGTGACAAGTTCCTTCACTTCGTGCCTTTCCTTCCCTCCCTCACCTTTGTGGACTTGGTGTGCCCTCGAAGGGAGGGCTCCCAGCAGGATCCCAGGATCTAAAACACAACTCCAGGATTTACTGTGATGGACTGTGGAGTCACCAGGACCCTCCTGGTGGGTCAGGGACACCCCCTGAACATCTCAGAGCAGCCCAGGTGGGGCTCAGCTCCCTCAGTCCCAGGTTCATTCCCAGGCTGTGTCCCAGGGTTCATCATCCCAGCAGGCTGGGCTGGGAACATCCCGCTTTCCAGGGCTGGGCCTTGCAGGATTCCCAGTCCCAGAGCACCAAAGCCTCAGGGATGGGGTGGGAGTGCTGGGGTGTCCTGGGCAGAGGCTGGAGCTTGGACTCCACAGTCCTGGTGGGTCCCTTCCCACTCAGGGCATTCCATGAGCTACTTTAGGATTTTATCTCTGATTTGACCAGGTCTCAGCACTTTTTGCTCACCCATCCCAAAGTGAGCGCTCCCCATCTCATCTTCAGGCTGCACATCCCTCAGGTGCCCCTGAGGTATCCACCCAAAAGCTGCCTGGAGCTCCATGAAACCAGTTTGCCCAGTTGGCCCAGGGTCCAGCAGCGTTTTAACCCCTTTTGCAGGTGTGAGGGACCACGTCCTGCACAGCAACATCCAAAAAGGGTGCCCCTGACACCCTCCAGGTGACCTGGAGAGGACACTGAGGTGTCCAAGGCAGGCCTGGCCGTGGCACTCAGTGCTCTGGGCTGGGGGACATCCAGGGAGGAGACTGGATGATCTCAGAGGGCTTTTCCAACCATGATTCCATGATTAATGAGCTCATTGCCCCTGACCAGGCACGGTTTTGGTGTCTCCACGGAGGATTCCTGGGCACCTGGAGCAGAGGAGCCCTGGAGAACCTCATCAGGAGACTGGATGGGTCTGCTCACAGCAGGTCTGGAGGTGACTTGCTCATCATCCACAAGCACCTCCACGTGACAGGTTTCCTGATTGGAGAGGCCTCTTCCCTCCAGCAGGAAAAGGGATAATTAAGGATAATATTTACCACCCAGACCTGGAAAAAACAGCCTTGAGATGAGGTGAAATTTTTAACAAGGAGTGTAATTATCCACTCAGACGATTTATTTAGAGGCTCTGACACCACTTAAATCCAGCTTGGATATGACTGTGGGAGCTCTGGAATTAGCAGGGCCCTAAATCCAGACTGGATAGGCTGGTGGGAGCTCTGGATTAGCAGCACTTCCAGGTTTGACGTGGATATTTTGGGAAAGGGGCTGTGAGATGGGAGAGAAACAACTCCCATCATAGGACAACTCAGTTCACACTGAGGGTTTCCACGTAGTGACCTCTGAGATCTCCAAAATAACACACTTTAACCACTTCAGTCGAGAAGAAATTTTAAATGACACAATAAATCAGTTAAAACAAAGCATTTAAAGACCATAAATATATGAAAACATATGTTAATACCATAAATATGTTAAAGGATTAAAGATTTTGAGCTTTGAAGGAAACAAAACCTGAGCTTTTTTTTTTTTTTTTTTTGCATTTCAGCTCTTCTGTAACACCCAAAATCTGAGCAAAAACATTTCAGGTTCTGGTTCAACACCTCTAGGCTGGCAGATTTCCCAAAAGCTTCGTGATCGTTCAACCTCCAACCTTTCAGGTTATCACCCAAAGTTTCTGCCTTAAAAACAACCACCTTCATTGACGTCACACCAACACCTGGCCCCCCTTTCTGCTTCTCTGCCGTTGCATAAACCGAGCTGTTACCTGAAATCCCGATTTTCCACTCACTGCTGTGTGGCAGGCACGTCCCATCCGAAGAGTTTTCCCGGGAAAGATTCTCCATCACTTTAAATAGGTCATGCATACACTTAGCATATGTTACATTAATTCTCTGCGTGCCCCAGCCAGGCTGGATGATTGAACAGCTCTGTACACACACACAGACCACAGCCCTGAGGATTAATAACCAGGGAGAGTGGGAAAAGGGGAGGGAAAAGAAGTAAGGATGTGAAAGAGGAGCCAGACTTAGTGGGAAGTTCTAGAGGTTGTGATCTCGTAATGGACACTCCAGTTGCTGGCGGAATTTGGGGTTAAAAATTAAAGTTCTAGTTAAAAGGAAAGGTGAAAACTCCAGCTCTGTCCCCACCTGGCAGCCCTGAGCAAGGGCTCACCCAGTCCAAACCCTCCTGCCCAGGACACCCCAACAGCCCCACCCTGTCCCTGAGGGCTCTGGCCAAAGTTTGGGGCTTGTTCCCAACACCCGACCACCCTCTGGGGGAGAAATCCTGCTGGTTCCTGCCTTCCAGCACCCCAAAAATTCGGTGGCTTCGCTGCCTGTTCGACCTCAGTCTGACAAACATCATTTGTGGGGCAATAATTTAACGTGGCAGAGCAAAATCCATCATTCCTAGAGGGAAATATAAAAAGTGGTGGAAGGGCCATGTCGTGGCACAGCCCCACAAATTTACTGAGGTACCTCCTTGGCCTTCATCACCGTAATTAGCTGAGTGCTCTCACTAATTAGTGCATTAAGGTTGATGTGCTTTGTGTTATTTTTAATGGGGAGGGGGAGCACTTTTGTGCAGGAAAAATCTTTGGAAGTAGGAATTTTGGCACGCAGGACTGTCCTAGTAGTCATATTTCAATTAACAGCAGTCAGTTAATTACTAAGGAGCAGTGACTAAAGCAACTTTCTTTCCATAGAACTTCTGAGGCACAAAAGAAAAAAAAAATTAAAAATATATATAAATTAAAATTTAAATTAAATTAAAAAGTAATTTAAAAAATTCTGTAGCTTTTGTAGACATTCTATTAAAAAGTACATTCAGAAACCACACAGAGCCAAAAGGTTGCAGGCTATTTACCTGCAGTCAGAGTTGTCATTGCTGCCCAGTAAATAAAACACTTTTGTGCCTGCTGAGAGAACTGAGGGGTGTGTTTGGTGTCACCCAGAAAGCGTCTCTCAGGAGCAAGAAGCAAAGCAAGCCCAGGGCCTGCACAAGCAGGGTTCTTTTCCCTTGGGGGATTGACAAGTAAAAGTATATTATTAATATAATAATATATTATATTATTTAAATTATATTATATGTAAATTAATATCAGAATTTATTAAATACTTTAAATGATAAAAGAAGAAGAGGAGAAGGAGAAGGAGAAGGAGAAGGAGAAGGAGAAGGAGAAGGAGAAGGAGAAGGAGAAGGAGAAGGAGAAGGAGAAGGAGAAGGAGAAGGAGAAGGAATCTCTGTCCTTGGAGATACCCAGAAGTGGTGTCCCAAACTCTGGGTTACCTCATTAAATTCTGCAGCTGCTTTGAGAAGGAGGTTGGCCCAAGTGACCTCCAGAAATCCCTCCCAAGCTGAATTATCCCATGGCATTCCTGCTCAGTATCCCTGACCAGCAGCAATATTAACCCCCAGCAGCTCCACCTTTAGGAATAATTTCCTGTGGGGGGCAAAGTCAAAGAAATACTTAATAATAATAATAATAACAATAATAATAATAATAACAATAATAATAATAATAATAATTATTATTATTTTAAATTAAACAGCCTGGATCTGCTGCATTTCCCTTAGCTGAGGAACTGTTTTCATATATATATATATAAAAGTATAATTATATTATAATATATATATTATATAACTATATAATATATAATACATTGCATATTATATATTAATATAAGATATAAAAAATTGAATATAAACATTAAATTTATCTAATACATAATTTCATATAAATATATATGAAATTATATATATAAAAATTAAAATGTGTGCAGTGTCTCTGCTGTAATTTAACAAGGATAAAACCACAGGGTAATTTATCCTGTCTCCCCTTTGCTTTCCCATCCTTAATTACTCTTTCCTTCAGGAAGACTTTGGAGACTGAGCAGAATATTGAGTTCAAGCAGCCCAGGCTGGAACTCCCCAGGTTGTTTTTTTTAGTATAAACCCACAAATTTTTGGTTTATTTTTTCCTGTTTTTTTATTTTATTTTATTTTTGAGGCTTTTTGTTTGGTTTTTAATTTTTAATATGTTTTGGAGGGTGTTTTTTTGGTTTTTGGGTGTTTGGTTTTTTGTTGTTTTGTTTCACTTTTCTTGATTTGTGGTTTTTTGGTTCTGATTTTTCTGTTTGCTTTGGCGTTTTTTTTGGTGTGGGTTTTTTGATTTTGGCTTGGTTTGGGGTTTTTTGGTTTGTTTGTATTTTTTTAAAGGAAAAAAATTTAACCTTAAAAAAACAAACGAACAAACAAAAACCCCAAACCCTGAACTGTAAAAATACGATCCCGAGCCTCAGTTTTCCTCTCAGCCCCAAAGGGGAATTCGCTGCAAAACTCACCCAAACCCAATTATTTATCAGCCCAAGCCCGAGAAAAGCTTTTTAAAGTTCTTTATTATCCTTTCAGTCAAAGGTGGGAGAGGCAAAACCCTCCCATGGTCGAGTCATGTTGTCCTTCCATCCTCCTCTTACTCTTTTATCCTTACATTTCTTTTCATGACCCTTTTTTTAACCCAGTTTTCCAGGCAGGAGTTGGTGTTATTTTAGGTTTGGCTTCCATGTATTTTCAGGTGGGAGCTGCTTTTCCATCCCGATGGTGAGATGGTGCTGTCAGCTCCCAGAAGGACTCTGAGGTCCCTCCTGAGCTTCATTCCACAGGGAAATCCATCCCTAGGGCATTTTTTTCTTCCTCCAGAAAGACCCCACAAGAGAACTCGTATTCTCTACGAAATCTTGAGGTTTTTCTGCCTGAACCCATCAAAGTGTGGCAGGTCCTGATTTTTAGGATCCTCTGACTACACCAGTTTGTGGTGAATCGGTGATTTAGGGTCACCCAAAGAACCCCCATCAAAGGTATCAGCAAAACCAGGAACATTTTAACATGAATTTTTGCAGCTGTGACCTGAAGCTGGATGGTGAGCTTCCCTTTGTCACTTCAGGCACGAAACACATGAAATAAAATTGATTTCGAACTGAGAAATGAATTGATAATGAAACTAAAATCGAGTTGGAATTGATTTTAGAAGGGTTTACACAGAGATCAAGGATGTAAAAGGGTGAGGATAATTACTATTAATTTACCATGTTTCCATGGCTCACCAAGGATCTGTAGGGAATAAAGGATCTCTCCACAGTGGACAAAGAAGGTTGTCCTGTTCATGGGATAAAGGAGTTGGTTTGTAGCAAATGGCACGTGATGGGAAGAGGGAGCAGGAGATTCCTTGTACCCACAGCTTCCTTTGTTCCTTGGCAAATGAGGCTTGGAAAAACCACCCACAAGTGACATTCCAAGCTCAGCAACGTTCGCTGGGTCATTCTGCCCCTTTTTGGGTGTCCTGGAGGAATTCTTGCCTCAGGACTTGACCTCCCTTGGAGTCTGTCCCAAATTGCGGCCGTAATTTGCACAAGGATGTTGGGTGAATCCATCCCCCAAACCACTCAGACCTCACTAATGCATGGAAAGGCTGAGCAGGAATTCAAAATGCCCCAAAATAACAGCAAAAGCTGAATAATTAACTAAGGACAGCAAACTCTGAGCTCTTTTCCTTTCAAAACTGGCTGAAATCCTGAAATTCGACCCAGCAACTGGTTTGAAACTTCCCAGTTCAAACTGCAACAAGTCCCAACCATTTCTGAAGGAGGGATGTTGACCCACCTGAAACCTGATCTCTCTCTAAAAGTCCCACTAATCCTCATATATTTATTGTAAGGGAGAGTTTTTTCTCCTTCTTTCTACTCCCACTTCAGGGGGGAAAACACTCTTTATTTCTCTGTTTTATGAATAATACAGAAATAGCTAAATAATAGATAAGTCATTAATAAAATGGCCAAATATGTATTCCCCTCCGAAAGCAGGAGGTTGGGCAGGAATGTCAAACAGATTGCTGGATGAATATTTGATATTTTCATTTATTGGGCAATTTCTTCGAAGAGCAGCTGAAGTTCTCCAGGAGCTTTCACACCCCTGGCCCTCCATCTGCCACCAACTCCTTCCCCTCCTACAAACCTCAAGCCTGCTGGTTAAAAGAGTCAAAAACTACCTGAAAACATCAGTCATGGGCTGAGCCTTTCTGGAGAAGTGGGAAAATAAGGCAAAGGATGCTCCAAATGGAATTTCTTCCCCTCCCCGAGCTGAGCTGGAACAGGTTTGAGGCTCAGCTCACACGGCTCCCACTTCCCAGCCCAGCTTGCTAAGCACTTTGCAAAGATGAAAAAGAGACATTAAGGAGAAGGAAAAGCCTGACTCACCTGAAACAGGAATAGAAAAAGCATCCCGGGTCTGAAAATAGATGAAAAAGGAGTAATTAATGTCTGGAACTCACCTGCAAAACTCAGCGCCCTGAGCTGTTATTGAGGGGAACAGCCTTTTACTGTTCAAATTACTAGACAGGTGCGTGAAGTGCAGGAATAAACTGGGGATAAATTAGAAGACTGATTTCGGAGAAAACTTGGGGAATATGAGACAATTACAACCCTCTTTAGGAGCCAGGAGACACCGCCACTGATCGCAGCCACACTGCGCCTCCAAAAGCATCTGCTGGCAAATGCCACTCTGTGCTGGATGGAAACAGGGAAAATACTTGGATTTGCAGGGCAGGAGGGGGTTGAGCAGAGGATCACTGGCCTTGGGGGGCAAGGGAAGGGCCACTCATGGTGTTTGTCCCCATTGTTACGCCCCAAAAACCATGGTTGGGTGACAGGCAGGGAAGTTGTCACCATGTGGGACAACACCCGGTCTAAACATGCCCTGGTTAATCCCAGCCAGCCTCCAGGATCCTGCTCTATCCCTCTCTTTGGCTGCTGGATCTCAGGGAGATACAGCACAGCCCCAGGGCTGGACATCCACTCCAAAAACCATCCCTGAGCACATGGAGTGTGAGTGCCACGGAATCCTGGAATGGGTTGGGTTGGAAGGGACCTGAAAGCCCATCCATGGGCAGGGACACCTTCCACCAGCCCAGGGTGCTCCAACCTGGCCTTGGACACTTCCAGAGATCCAGGGGCACCACAGGTTTTTGGCCATCAGGCCCAGGGCAGAGATTGTCCCCTGTGCTGGCACTGCTGGGGAACCTCCAACCCTGGGGACAATTCTGGGCCTCTCCAACAGAGACTCGGAGGGGCTGGAGCGTGTGCAGGGCAGGGAACGGAGCTGGGAAGGGGCTGGAGCAGCAGGAGCAGCTGAGGGAGCTGGGGGGGCTCAGCCTGGAGAAAAGGAGGCTCAGGGGGGACCTTCTGGCTCTGCAATCCCTGACAGGAGGGGGGAGCCGGAGGGGTCAGGCTCTGCTCCCAGGGAACAGGGACAGGAGGAGAGGGAACGGCTCCAGCTGTGCCAGGGGAGGCTCAGGTAGGACAGCAGCAGGAATTTCTGCCTGGAAAGAGTGGTCAGGCCCTGGCAGGGGCTGCCCAGGGAGGTTTGGAGTGCCCAGCCCTGGAGGTGTCCAAGGCAGGCCTGGCCGTGGCACTCAGTGCTCTGGGCTGGGGACAAGGTGGGGATGGGCACAGGGGGATCCATGGGCTGGGAGGGCTTTTCCAGCCTCAGGGATTCTGGGGTTCTCTGGGCACCCTGTGCCAGTGTCTCACCACCCTCATGGCACTCCCAGTGTAGCAGCCCAGGAGAAATTCAATGTATTCATCTCCAGCTTCCTGGGAAGTGTGAGACTCACCAAGCCAATCCTTTCACACCTTCCCAAGAGGTTCCATCCCATGTGATCCAGAAGGGATCATTCCTGCACCCTGGAGGCCGTGCCCAGCATCCCCTCAACACCCCCAAAAAAGGGATTAAAAGAAATATATTCTTTTTCATCCTTAACCACAGTGGGTTAAAAACCACAGTGGGTTTCTCTGGGAGGGGAACTGCCTTCCTGCAAGGATTTAGGGTTGGAAAACAAGGTGGGATCTGGTGGTGCCCCATCCCTTGCCACTCCAAAGGCCTTGTGTGCCCATCCTGTGTTTAACCCGTGGTGGCTGCAGCGAGGAGCTGCTGGAGCTGAATTGGTTTCCCCTGCACAATGAAGGAAAACAGAGCTGCTCCAAAGGGATTGCATTTCATTCAGGGAAATAAACTCAGCTTGATTGTGTTATCCTAAAGAATTCCCAGGGCTCATTTCCATAGTGCAACAGGGGCAACCTCACCAGGAGTGTTGTGTATTAATATTTCCCTTTACCTCAACAAGAATTCACTGCTTTTTTTCCCCTTTTTCCTGCTGATAAGGCACAAGACACTCATTATTTTTGGAATGTCAGCCTTCTTGGAGTTGTCTTTGTTCGCTCCTCGTTTGTCAGACGGCCAATCTGTGGCAAGGAACACGTTTTTAATATATTTTTTTGTATCATTTCCAGGCTGTCCAACCTTTTCTGTTGGCCAAAATTTGAGGCTTGTGCCCACGACGCACCCAAGAGTCGGTGATTAATTAAATGTGACCCATTTTTTTCCCCTCTGTCCTTCCCTTCCACTCCAGGGACTGGCTGGTCACATGCCAGGCAGTGTTTGCTCAGCAGGGCAGAAGATGATTTTGATTCTTTGACACAACAGGGCTGAGTTTTGCAGCCAAAACCGGGTGTGGGGACACACAAAAAGAACGGGGACAAGGAAAAATGGGAACACACACACATCCTGCTGGGGCAACAGCTCCACCACTGCAGGCAGCCAAAACCAGCCAGGGGATGTGTCTGGACACAGCAGGTTTGAACTAACTCCATCCTCCCACGGCAGGGGGATGGAATGAGAGGGGCTTGAAGGTCCCACCCAACCCAAAGCAGTCTGGGATTCTGGGATTCCATCATTCAGCTGGGCCATCCCTCCAGACACCACGTGCTGGCATCTCTGGGTTCAGTGAGGCCCTTTCAGTGCTTGTAAAAGAGATGGAGAGAGACTTTGAACAAGGGATGGAGGGACAGGAAAATGGGGAGTGGCTTCCCACTGCCAGAGGGCAGGGAGAGATGGGATATTGGGAAGGAATTGCTGGCTGGGAGGGTGGGCAGGCCCTGGCACAGGTTGGGCAGAGAAGCTGTGGCTGCCCCTGGATCCCTGCAAGTGTCCAAGGCCAGGTTGGATGGAGCAACCTGGGCTAGTGGGAGGTGTCCCTGCCCATGGCAGGGAGATTTGATTAAATGATCTTTAAAGGTCCCTTCCAACCCAGCTCATGCTGGGATTCCACAATTCCACGGAAATGGCGTGTCCCTTTTGGCCACCCACGGGCACTGGTGACCCCCCTGCAGGGACAGGGGCTGGTTTGCAGCTCTGGGATGAGGGATCCATGAGGCTGCTCATCCCAGCTGGCAGATGGAGTGAGAACTAAAGTCCAGCTTGCATTTTCCTGCCAGTTTAACACGAGCCCTTCAGGAGGGTGAAGGAAAACTGGTGGAGCGAACGGGGCTCGTTCCAGCCGCTCGCAGGGGAAGGGCTGGAGGGGGTTTGTTCTCCTGTCACAGCTGCTGTGCCTGGGCCTCCCTGCAGAGCTCAGCCCTGCCCCTCCCTCTTCCCACGGGCTGCAGCTCCTCATGGAAACGCTCTGCAGAAGGGAAGTTTGTCAGCAAAGCCAGCAGTTTGTGATGGAAGAGAAGGGTGGGGGGGAAAGTGTGGGAGAGAGCAGGGAAAGAAGGCAGGGGTTGCTCGGAAGGTCAATCTTCTCCAAGAAGGGGCTGGAAAGGCTGAGAAAGTGGCCCTGGAGAAAAGGTGGTGTAAAATCGCAGAATTAAGGCTGGAAAAGCCCTCCCAGCCCATGGATCCCCCTGTGCCCATCCCCACCTTGTCCCCAGCCCAGAGCACTGAGTGCCACGGCCAGGCCTGCCTTGGACACCTCCAGGGCTGGGCACTCCAAACCTCCCTGGGCAGCCCCTGCCAGGGCCTGACCACCCTTTCCAGGGACAAATTCCTGCTGCTGTCCCACCTGAGCCTCCCCTGGCCCAGCTGGAGGCCGTTCCCTCTCCTCCTGTCCCTGTTCCCTGGGAGCAGAGCCCGACCCCCTCCGGCTCCCCCCTCCTGTCAGGGATTGCAGAGCCAGAAGGTCCCCCCTGAGCCTCCTTTTCTCCAGGCTGAGCCCCCCCAGCTCCCTCAGCTGCTCCTGCTGCTCCAGCCCCTTCCCAGCTCCATTCCCTGCCCTGCACATCTCCAGCCCCTCCGTGTCCTTCTTGTCCTGCGGGGCCCAGAACTGGACACGGGAATCAAGGAGAGGCCTCACCGGTGCAAAACTGAGTTGATCACCCACCTACATGTAGTTTTTTTGGACATTGATAACCCTCCCTCGGGGATCATTAGAGGGGTGGGAGTTACCATGGGAGCTGGAGAGAGTGGGAAGGTCCCCTCTGCCCACCCCAGAGACACAGACACGGATCTAACGAGATGAGCTTTAAGGTCCCTTCCAACCCAACCTATTCCATCATTCCGTGATTTTCCAGTGGCTGAGCTCCCTCCACGTGAGGCTGAAGGACACAAGGGCTGCAGCCACTCCTGTGTCACTCACCATGGAGTCACTTCCCTCCATGGAAAATTCCCGTGGATCCAAAGTAATAACCCAGCAAATTCCTGTGGATCCGGAGCAACCACCCAGACAACAATTTGCAAGCACGAAGCATCACCCAGACCATTAACTGCCATCCTGGGGGTGCCAGATACCCAAAGTGACTGTGTTTGATCCAAACAAATGAGGAACCCACCGGGGAGAGCAACCCAAGGCACACACACTGACATTTAACGCCCTGAAGAAGGGAAAACCTCCCTGAAACCCAGGGAAGAGCCTGTGCTGTCCTAAGGAGAGGATTTAGGGTTTGTGCCCTGAAGTTGTTCCTCTAAAGGGAGAAAATCTTGTTTGTGAGAGAGAAAAGTAAAAAAAATTACTTAAATGTATTTTAAATTAGGGAATCCTGGAATGGTTTGGGTTGGGAGGGACCTTAAAACCCATCTCGTTCCAATCTGACATCTCCCACTATCCCAGGTTGCTCCAAGCCCTGTCCAACACAGCCTTGGACACTTCCAGGGATGGGGAATCCCCAATTTCCCTCTTCCAGTGCTTCCCCACCTAATGTGGGATGATTTGTTAATCATATATAACCTATTCACACTCTACACATGACACACCCAGTCCCCAAATTCATCAGAATGGGAGACCAAGTTAAATTATTTCGTTTTTCCTTTGTTTTGTTGGGTGTTGGGATAAGGAGGGATGCACAACACGCACAACTCCCCATCACCACACAATCAATCAGAATCTTAATGCTCCTTAATGGTCCCCTTTAGTCAAATCCCAGTTATTTGTAGACTTGCTCCAAACAACCAGAGAGGAAATAGTTTCCTTCAGTTTGGAATTTAAAAGCTGCTAAAAGAGTTCCTGAAATAAATGGTTTCTGGGATCTGGGAAGAATTAGAGCCCTAGAATTTTGTTATTTGAGCAGTTGAGCTGATTGGATTTGATTTTGTTTTATTTACTCTGCTCTTTCCTGTAGCAGAGGGGCCTGTAACACACACTGGGTGCTCCACACACTACACAGTCCTCTGGGATACTGGGAAGTGCTGATGGTTCCTCATTCCTGGGGGAAGAAAAGCCCAGTCAGTTCTATTTACGTGGAATATTTGGCTTGGGGCATGGAATGACACACCCAGTGGGTGATGATGTCCAGGGTGCAATGATGCAGACCTGTGTTGGGAGAAGGTGAGGGATAACCCTTTCCATGGGAAAAGTGCTGCAGTGAAATTCCTTGGGATCCAAAGCCTTTCTATACTCAACATTCATATTCTGAATTCTGACCCTTGGATTCAGGAACATTCAGCAGTTAAAACCAGCACCATTACAAGTCTATTTTCATTTTTTTCCTTTAATAAAGGAAGAGCAGCCTGATGTTTTCAGTGTGAGTGGCCCAAAATCCTGGGATTCTTGGGAAAGAGCAACTTGTTTTGGGGTTAAAAGCCGCAGATGAGCCTTGTGAGCCTTTCCAGTGATAAATAAAAGCCCTGAAGTGGGGTTTGCAGGGTGAAGTGGCCTCTGCAAGTGCTGGGTGGTGACATGTTTTCCCTCCCAAAGCAAAGTCCTGGCCCTGGGAACCCCCACCCAGACCAGCTGAATTTCCCCAGAACAATTCCCAGCTAAATTATTCCAACAGGGGGAAAACTCCAACCCTGTTTAACTCACAGAGGGATTTGGGACACTCAGCTCTGACTTGGGGAGTTATTTTAATTCCTCTTTTTTCCTTCACTAAACTTCCTGGCGAGTGAGATGGTTGGGGTTTGGCTTCCCAGCTTAACATCATCAAGCAGATCTCAGCAGGAGCTGGAATATTTAAACATTTAAGAACAAGATACTTTCCAAAAAAGCCCTGTCAGATGATCTGTTCAGTGGGAACCACGTGGACATTTCGTGCTCAGAAATTTATGCACCTGCTTAACTTCAGACTGGGAGTTCTTTGCACCAATTTCCAGACTTTTTTGGGGGAAGTTTTATTTATTTATTAAGTGCCAAATGCTGAACCTCCAAGAAATCTTGTCAGTGGTGTGCTGGAAAACATCCTTTCTGCTGGGATAGTTCCATAGGGCAGAGCAGCCAGTGAATGATTCCAACCCTCAGGATCAGCTCAGGTGTCTGTGCTGTGAGGAGCTGGGATTTAACCACCGGGAGGATGATCACAACCCAGATGTGGCCCAGCTGTTGCTCTGAGGGTCATTTTGGCAGGATGGAGAGGCAGAGAGAAGCCAAAAGGCAGCTGGAGATTGAAGGCCATCGTCTGGAGGCCACGCTGGGAGTGTAACCCCTGGAGATCTGCTGAGGCAGATGATCCCAAATTCTCCTTGCAGCTGAAAGACAGGTAAAAGAGAGCATCAGGTGGGCCCAGACACGCAACTGGGAGTCCCTTCATGGGGAGGGCGAGCAGGGAAGGTGGAGAGATGCAGCCAGAGGCAGTGGAGTGTCTGGAACAGCACAAAACGTTGTGTCCCTTGAGGGGGACACGGTATTTTGAGCACAGTCCCAGTGCAATGTCAGCTCCAGCTGGCAGAGGGTTGGGAATGGGCTCCAGGCTGTGCTGAGTGCCAGCCTGAGCTCTGGGGGCACGGGGATTGCACAGAGAAGTGCTGTGCCCACCCTTCCTTCCACCTCCCGTGTTCTCACCGGGTTGGGAAGAGGGAATTTGCCCCCTTGCATCCACCAGTGTATTTCCAAGTGATGGATTGTGTGCTCTGAGCCCTTTGGGGCCTGTCCCCAGTGGCCAGGAGAGCACTGGAAGCATCCAAGCCTTGTTAAGAGTGTCCTGCCTCGTGCCAGGGGGGTCACAAGAAACCCTGACAGTGCAATTGTTCCTTCCAGAGCACGTCCCTTTTCCCTGGCCTGGAGCACTAATCCTTAATTGCTGCAGGCAGAGGAGGGAGCTGAGTGTAGCTGTGGCCAAGGTGTCCATGGGTTTGGGGTAATCCTTGCAAAAAACAAGGAAAAAAGGGAGAGGACAGGGGCAGTCACTTCCCAAAAAATCCCTGGCTTGCTTAGGGAAAGCAGAGGCAAGAGACCTTCACCAGCACAAATCCCTTGAACCCAAAATGTAGGGCCACAGGCAGCTTGGGAAGGTGCTGGGCGCCGGTGAGGGGTCTCAAATACTTGATGGGGGGCAAACATCACTGAAGGGGGGAATGCCCAGTGAAACCCCATTGTTTGAGGTGGCTCAGCTGCCTGGGACACACAGTGCCCTTTGTGCCCCTCTCTGTGCCACCCCAGTCACTGCAGGGTGTGGGAGCCCCCAGGCTGGGACTGTCCCTATCCCAGGGCCCCGGGACACTCAGCCTCGAGCCAGCACGGGGTTTTTGGGCAGTGGAGGGCGGGACAGCGGCGCTGCTGCCCCCGGCACCCACGGGGGTGTGACCAGCGGTGCAGGGCACGGCTGGGGGGCGGTCTGAGCCCGGGGGTGCCCCCAGAGCCGGGCAGGAAGGGAGCGGGGTGGGATGGCGGGCACCGAGGGGGAGGCAGCGGGGTCACGGTCCGGGACCTGGCATCAGGAATCGCAGCGCGGAGGCGCAGGCCGGGATGTGCGGGAGCTGCGCGGGCCGGACCCCCCGGCAGCGGGGAGCGGAGCGCGGAGCCAGCGCGGGCTCAGGGCGCCCCTCACCGTCCGCCCCGCACCGCCCCGCGCATCCCGCGGCACGGCGGGACCCCCCACCCACCCCAGGGCAGCGTGGGTCGCACCGCTTCGCGCATCCCGGCTCCGCGCGGGACACGGCGCTCCGCACATCCCGGGACAGGGCGGGATGCACCGCCCCGCGCATCCCGGGGCTGGGAGGGTCACAGCGCTCCGCGCATCCCGGAGCGGAGCGGGACGCCCCGCGCCCATCCCAGCCCGGCAGCCCTGCGGCCCTGCGCGCCCGCTGGCGCTGCTGGAGCCGCGGGGACCCGGGGGGGCGGCGGCAGCGGCGGCGGCGGCGAAGGAGGAGGAGGAGGCGGAGGAAGGCGCGCAGCAGCGACAGCCACGCAGCTTTGACGTCGGCGGGCTGCGGCTGCCGGCCCCGCACGTATCAGCACAACGTGACGGCCCCGCCGCGCTCCGCTCGCAGCGCCCGCACCCTGCGCGCATCCCGCGGGGAGCCCCGCGCAGCCCCCGCCGCCCCCCGCCATGGGCGCGGCGCCGCAGCCGCGCTGAGACACAGCGAGAGGGGCCGCCCCGCAGCGCCGCAGCCCGCGGACCTCCCCGCGCCCCCCGCCGGCCCCGAGCCCTGCGCACCATGCGGGGGCCGCGGCGCTGCGGGGGCCTCTGATGGCCGCGGGGCTCCGGCGGCTGCGGCGGCCCCGCGCGGCGCTCGGCGGGCCCGGGAGGCGGCGGCGGCGGCGGCCGCAGCCCTGAGGGTGCGGGGGCTGCCGCGGGCACGGGCCGGTGCTGCCCCGAGCGGGGCTCGCTCTGCGCTGCGGGAGGAGGAGGAGGAGGAGGAGGCGGAGGCGGAGGAGGAAGGCGGAGGAGGAGGAGGGGGAGCAGGAGGAGGAGGGAGGAGGAGGAGGAGGAGGAGGACCGGCGCGGTGCCCGCCGCCTGCCCCCGCCGCCCTGCCTGCGCGGGCGTGCGCGGCTCGGCCGCAGCGGAGCGCGGGGCTCCGGCGGGCGCTGCGCGGCCCCCCCCCGCCCCGCCGGGCTGGATATGTGGATGCTCACGTGAAGATGGATGTGGCCATCGGGCTGCTGGGGCTGCTGACGGTTCTGCTGGAGGGCAGCTCCGGCCAAGGGGTGTACGGTGAGTGCGGGGCGCCGCGTGACCTTGTCGCGACTGTCGCCGGGGCGGAAGGGCGGGAGGCGGCGGAGGGTGGGGGGACAGCGCTGAGCGCCGCGGGAGCCGGCGGAGGCAGCGCGGGGGCAGCGGCGTTGCCATGAAACGCTGACATTTCACGGCGAAAACCGGGGAGGGGGGGCACGTTCGGGGGCTGCAGCCGGTGCCGCCGCCGCCGCCGCGGGGATGCTCCGCGCCCGCGGAGCGCCCGGGGCCGCCGCGCTTGTCACCGGCGGCGCTACTGCCCGTGGCCGCGGAGCCACGGGCGGGGGAGAAGCCGCCGCAAACTTCCCGGGGCTCCGCCGGGGGCGCGCCGGCCCCGCGGGCGGCTCCGCACCTCCATCCTCGCCCCCCCATCCCCGCTCTCCTCATCCCCGCTCTCCCCATCCCCACTCTCTCCATCCTCTCTCTCCTCATACCCTGTCTCCTCATCCCCGCTCTCCTCATGCTCTCTCTCCTCATCCCAGCTCCCCCATTCCCGCTCTCCCCATCCACGCTCTCCCAATACCCGCACTCCCCATCCCTGCTCTCCCGGCCCCGCTTCCCCCCGGCCGTGACTTGCACAACACCGGCGGCATCGCCTGCCCCGCTCGTGTCACACGGTCCTGGGCGGCTGAGCGGGGTCCGCGGGTCTTGTTGCTTCTCCCCCTCCCTCCCTCGCTCGCCCTGGAGTTGGCTCCGCTTGGCGATGCCCGGACCGAGCCGGGCGTTCCGCGGGGCTGCGCGCCGAGGATGCTGCTCGGTGCGCTGGTCCCGGCTGGTCCTGGCTGTGCCTCGGCCGCCGTGATGCCTTGGTGCCGGCGATGTCCCTGCCCCGGTGATGCCCAGGTTCTGTGGATGCTCCGGCCGCGGTGTGGCCGGTCCCGCTGATGCCGCGGCCGTGGTGATGCTTCGGTCCCGGTCCCGGTGTTGCCCCGGTTCTAACGATGTCCCGGTTCTGGTGATGCCCGATTCTGGTGATGCCCCGGTTGTGGCGGTGCACCCCCCGCGGTGATGCCCCTGCCCCACTGATGCCCCGGTCCCGGTGATGCCCCTGCCCCAGTGATGCCCCGGTCCCGGTGATGCCCCGGCCCCATGGATGCCCCGGTCCCGGTTGAGTCCCGACCCCACTGATGCCCCGGTTCTGGTGGTGCCCCGGCTGTGTCGATGCCCCGTTCCCGGCGGTGCCCCGGCCCAGGGGGGGTTATGTAAGCGGGGCTGGGGCGGGTGCGGTGCTGCCGGCAGCTCTGACACTCGGGGCTGGGGAGACTTCACGAATTCGCCCGTAAGCGCTTGGTGTGACACCCGCTCCCCCGAGCCCCTGCGCTCCGCCGCTCCCAGATTTGCTTCCCACCCGCTTCTAGAGACGTACACCTCCCTTCTTTTCCCTTAATTTTGCGAAATTTCGACGCGCTTGAAGATGTCTGAGGGGCTCTGCTCGCTGGTGAATGACTGCCGCGCGGGTCTCGGCGCTGGCAGTGCCAGGGCTCGCTGCCTTTCCCAACACACAGGCACATATTGTTGGATGCTCTGGAATAGCAGTGCCGTGGTGAATAGGAGAGGGCTTGTTCGGGAAGAGCGTGGTGGGGGCCTGGAGGAAAGGGAGCTCTGGCCGCGGACTGAGCCCCGGATCGATGTCACACGCGGATTTGTAGTAAGACTTGGGTTCGGCGGTGCTGCCTTTGCATCCTGGGCGATGTGACGCCTTATTTAGGTTAAGGACGAGGAGGGAAGGGCTGGTGAGAGCCGGAGGGGGGAGGGGGAGTGTTGTGAAGTCAGTCATGTGTGGCTGCTCTGTGTCGGAAAGCGCTTCCATGGGAATTCGCCGTGTCTTCACTGACTCCCGAAGGTCGGCTGGAGAATGTGGGCAGCGCTCTGCCAAAAAACGCCGAGCCCAGGGGCCACCTGAAGCCCCCGAGGAGCCTGAGCAGAGCCCCAGGGCCATTTTGGGAAGGCAGGGTTTGAAGGTGGCCCCCTGGACCCTGGAGGGGGGCTCAGCCCTCTTTGCTTTGGCCAAACAGGTTTGTGGGATTTGAGCGAGTTTTCTGTCCTTTTTTTTTTTTTTTTTTCTTTTTAAGATTCCAAGCTCCTCACAGCTCTGCTCCTGCCGTGGTGCAGTCAGGGAGATTTCTGCCTGGTTAACCCATTTGTTGCCTGGTTTTGTGTCCCTGCTGTGAGTGGACCCTCTGAAAGGAAGGTGTTTCTCTGGCTGGCAAGGGGAAGGAGCACATTTCCATGTCCATCCATCCTCCCCGTGCCCTGCCCCTGTTCCCAGCCCCGCACGGGGAACTCGATGGATCCCTCAGACCCATCCTTCAGGCTCTGCTGCTCCAAGTTCTCTCCAGTTCCTCCCGTGGAGCTTGTGTCTCATCCCACGGGAGGACCTGAGCCCTGGCACGGATCTCCCTGGTGATGGGCCCTGCCCAGGCTGCTTTCCAGCCCTGCCTGCCGTGGATTCTCCGAGGATGTGCCACTGCTGGAGGTGTAGGGAAGGGCCACTGAGCTGGCACAGCGCCTGGCACGGCAGCACAGCTGCACTTGGGAGCTGCTCTGCTGCCTTGAAATGCAAAATGAGCCACGTTTGCTTATTCTGAGGCCACATAAAAATCCAAATTAATGTGCCATGGTGTCTGGCTGCACGTCCCATCGTTCACCTCCCTCTGTTCCTGCTGAACAGGAGAGCTGGGGTGAAAAAGCCACTCACAAAGCTGATCCTGAGGGGAAACTGAGGCAAAGCACTGGGAACCTGGCAATCCTGAGGGGCACGTCGGGGATGGAACCAGGGCAGGGCCCACCATCCCCCTCTCTGTGCTTCCTCATGGGATGGGGGGAGAGCAGAGCTGCTCAGATCCCTGGGGAGACACACAATTCCTCAGCTCTGCCTTGCCCAGCTTGTTTTCTTGGCACAACAACCCAGAACAACTCGAGGGCTGCAGGGCTGCACTTTCCCTCCCCTTGCCATTATGCATGACTTGCTCTGTTAATAAAGCAGAAAATGTAGGTATTGAGGACATGATGGCTCTCCTTTCACCCAGCCTCCAACTGCCAGAGCACAAACGGCTCAGGGAGGAGCCTGAGTGGGCACAGAGGGGTTTGAGCAGCCAAGAGGCAGCTCAGCAGAAACAGGGGAGTTTTGGGAGAGTGGAGAGCGGATTTCTGTGCCTGGTGCTGCACTGCCCCATCCCGGGGGATCACTGGGCATTCGGGGTGCAGGTGGTGTGCCCAGGCTCCAACCTTGTGCCCCGTGGAGTGAGGAGCAGTTAGGGAATGCCTGGATGTGAGCCTGGAGAGCTGGGAGCAGCTGTGGTGCCCGCTGGGTGAGATGTTGCTGCTGTGGGGGGCTCACAGGGCTGTGTGACCCAGCACCCAGAGCAGCCCCCTCAGTGACCCAGGGCCCACCAGGGCACGTTTTGCTCACTCCTTGCAGAGCTTTTAGTTATTGTCCCATGATTTCAGCTGGAACGAAGCAGGGCAGCTCCAGAGGAGGAGTTTACCATGTATGGGAACACCAGGTGTGTTGGAGTGTGTGACGGTTCATCCCACTGTGCGCCCCCCAGGCCGCGTTTTAGACCAACCCCTGGAGCAAAAAGTGCTGGAAATCCCCCCTGCAGCTGTGGAGAACCTCGGGATGGCCATGAATACCTCCAGAAATCGCAGCTGGAATGAGCACTGGCCGTTCTCAGAGGGTTCTGCACCAAGAAGTGTCGGGAGAAGCCCCCAGGGCCACGGCAACGGCGAGGCTTCTCTTTGCTGGTGCAAAGCTACGTGGAAGTGAAGGACTGGATGCGTTAAATTCCAGAGAGATCGCCCTGCTTCCTCCTGCCGAGCCCCAAATGTTACCTAACAGCCTCAAGACGGACTGCGGTCGTAGGTTTTATCAGGAAAACGGCTTGGAATCGGGGAAACCCAAAGCCTGGAGCTGCCCCTTCCCGCCCGGACCGGGGGCTGATGGAACCCTCCGTGTCCCCGGGGAGGTGGAGCAGGGTCAGGACGCGCCGGGAAGGATCTTCCACGGCCTCCGGCTGCCTCTCTGGAACGCCGGGGATTATTTAGCGGCGCTCCGCTCCCGGCGGGGATTAAGGACCGCTGGCTCTGGAGCTGGGAGGGTCTGCTCTGACCTGCCCTTCCCCCGGCGCTGCCCCGGGGGAACGAGCGGCTTGGAAGGATGGACAGGAGGGCTGAAAAGCGAAACCGCTTCGAGGAAGAGCTTTTTCACCTTTCAGGAAGGGTTTTAGGCCGGGGTTCTGCCGGCCGGGGAAGCCTCTGGATCACCAGCCCCCAACGCGCGGGGATTTTCGTGGAGAGGAGGGCATTTCCATGGATGTGATTTCCATGGAGGAGGCACTGCTGGCCTCGCTGGGTGTGAATGCAGGCGTTGTGTGGGCCGGTTTAACCCCGCACAATCCCGGACATTGTGCCAGGCAAGCGCAGCAGCCCTGGGAACAGGGGAGGAATTATGCGGAGCCGGGAGCTCCTCCACCGCCTGCTCCAGGAGCTCCCGCGGGAGCCAAGGGATCCTTGGGAGTTTTAACTCTTCACTGAGCCCTGCAGAGGGATCTCCCGCTCCCTCTCATCCCGGGGATGTTTGCACTGGGATTTCAGAGGGACTTCAGCTTGAGAAGCCAACCCTGGGAGCGCGAGGAGCTGGGGAACATCCGCTGTGGATTTTATGGACAGCCAAGGATTGGGATGGGCTCTGCTCCCGAGGTCCTGGTTGTGCCGTAGGTAAGGGGCTGGAATCCCAGAACAGAGGCTCTGGCAGCTGCTGCTCTGTGCGGTTTTAGGGCTGGTTGTGATGGTTTGGGGTTTAGGGTGCAAATCTCGGCTTGAATCCTAAGAGTGCTCAGTAAATGTGTAGGAGATGATGGGGTTTAACCCGGGCTGCTCCATGCAGAGACTTCCATGAGCTTCAGTGCATCCTGGGCCGTGTTGGACAGCTCCAGGAATGCTCCTGGCATGCCTGCCTGCTCTGCTGGAGCAGCACATCTCACCCTGATGCATCTCCTGCTCCACATGTGGCCTTCGAGTCCACAGGAGGGAGATCTGGAGGGAATGTGGTGGTGAGGAACAAGTCCTTAAACTCCTGAAGTGAAAGCTCTGAGGGCCCAGAAGAGCCAAGTGCAGTTTAATTAGAATCAGCCTGATGAAGTGCTGGGGAGGAAGGAAAGAGAAATTATTAAAATTCACTTCTGTTTTCCACGTTCCTCAAATATATTCCGGGATCTCCTTCAGTGAAGGGATGATCTGATCCCTGCCAGCCTATATATCCATGTATATATATATGTGTATTCTTATATATATATATAGGTGTATTCTTGCTTTCTATCCCCTTCCTCCACTGGAAAAATCCCTTTTGGATGGGAGGCACCCAGCAGGATGCAGATTCCAGCAGGGAGGATGTTGCTTTCCTCCCCCTGCCAGCACCAGGATCCTGCCACTCTCCCTTGGATGGGCTCAGGGACGTAACTTGTTACTTAAACCATGTTTTTTATACATGGAATTACTTTTTTTTTTTTTTTTTGGTGATTAGAAGGGGATTCTGAGAGCAGCTTTGTGAGGGAAGGCAGCTCTGATGTTCCCCATGACCCAGGTCTGACCCACAATCCCATCCCTTCAGTTTTTTTTTTTTTTTTTGCTTTCTCTTTTTATAGCCCCTCTTTCCAATTTCGAGTTCTGTCTGGATCCAGATGAATTATTTCCTGCCATCTCCATAAATAATGTCCTCACTAAATATAGCTGGGCATGGAGAGCAGGCAGTTTGCTGCTCTCAGACACATTTTGAAGCTCTTCTGGAAGGAGAACTTTCTTCCAAGATGTTGGAAGCAGCCTGGGAGCAGAGTGGCCGTGAGGTACCTCCTTCCAGGAGAGCTTCTGGCTCCCATGGGAGGTTGAAGGACCGAGAAGTCGCCTTGAAGTTCCTCCCAGGCTCACATCAGGTTGGATCTCAGGACAAGGCTCTTCCCCCAGAGGGTGGTTGGCACTGAACAGGCTCCCCAGGGCAGTGGGCACAGCCCCAAGGCTGCCAGAGCTCCAGGAGGGTTTGGACAACACTCTGAGGTGAAAGCTGAGTGTCCCTGGAGCACCAGCCTGGGATCCCTCATCCCTCAGGAGTGTGGAACCGCCGGGATTTGATTCCTGACATGTTTCACTGACTAATTCTGGCTGGTGGCCCACGGGTCTGGGAGATAGGGATCAAAGAGACAGGGAGATAAAAGCCTGACTGAGCAGATGGATGAGCAATCCTCCCGTTTTTGCAGGGATGCTTCATTCCAGAGGAGGAGTCTGTGCCTGCTCCATCCATGTGTGTGTTTGTATCCCAGCACAGCTTCCCTGCAGGAATCCACAGCCTGGGAACACCTGGATTAAGATCCTGGAATTCAGTCTCAGGAGCTGCTCTAGGACAGGGTTTAGCCTGGAATTCAGTCCCAGGAGCTGCTTTAGGACAGGATTTAGACTGCAATTCTGTCCCCTCACCTGATGAGTGAAATCCCCACCCTGTTCACGAGCTGCACCTGCTCTAGCAGAGTTTAGATGCAGGAAAAGATAATTATCCCAATTTGGTGCAGCTGGAGCCCCCCTCCCCAGCTGCCCTGAGCCCCCTCATTAGCTCAGTGCCCAATCAGAGCTGCTCCCACTCCCCCTTTCTTGCCCCCACACCTGGAATTAATTGTGACCATCCCTTAAAGCTCAGCCAGGGGAGGGGGGTGTTTTTTTCTTCCCCAAGGAGCAGCTTTGGAAGGAGCAGGGAGGTTGTGAGGCTCCAGTTGTTCTGCTTTTCCAAAAGTAAGTTTTCCTTCTTTCATTCCAATAATCCATTTGCCTGAGGGGGGAAGAAAAGGTGTGTTTGGGGAAGCAGTGTTTTGTGGGAATCAATTAAAATGGGGGCAGGGAGGGGGTTTCTTGGTTGGGGGGGCTCAGTTTTTTTGGGGGGGATCTTCACTGAAGGTCCTGGAGGAGTTTTGTGATGTTCTGGTCCTGTTTGTGCCTCTGGGCTTGTTCTGCTGCTGCTGCTCCAGGTTATCCCAGGGGTGCTTGGACTGAATTCCAAGGGGGAAGAGAGAAAAATGTGCTTTGAGGAGCTCTGAGTGCCTGGGCTGAGCTCCCTGAGGTGGAACCTCTTGCAGGGGGGAGTCCAGGGGGGGTTGGAGTGAGTTGTGACTTCCAAAAGTTGCAGGAGCTCTCCCAGGTCATCAGAGTGTTTGGAAAAAATGGGAATGTGCTGGGGGTTGTTGTGCTTTGGGTGTTATTTGGATGCTATTTTACCTTTGAGTGCTGTGTTCCAAAGCAGAAGGGAACGTTCAAAGAGGCCTTTCCAAGTGAGAAATGGAGCTGTTGCACTTAAAGAAGTGTCAAAACATTTAAATGTTTTCTAGTTGTTCAGAAATGCTCTGTCAGGAATTCATGGAATATGTCAGGCTTTGGAATTTATCATTTTTCTTGCTAGAATGAAAGTTTTGTGGGAGGGGAGGGAAGAAATGTCCCAGGTGGAGCAGGAAATCACATCTGGTGCGTTTGGGGTCGATGGGGACGAGCTGCTCTGCAATGCCCCATGGCAAAACCTGTTCTTCCAGGGATTTTTCCTTGTATAAGGTGGCTGTGCTGGGAATTTGGAATGTGGAATGCTGTGCTGGAGGTGAGCAGGGCTGTTGGTGCTCCCTGTGAGTCTCTGTGTGAGCTCAGAGCCAGCCCAGGGGCTGTCCCAGCCTGAGGCTCCCGTTGTGCTGCAGCCCCAATTAATGATCAGCAGATCATTAATGACCCCTGGCTGTGGGGGCTGATGAGGGTGGGATGGTTGGCTTTGCCCTGGGCAGGGCCAGGAGCTGGTCTGGATGATCCCTGTGGGCTCTTTCTCTCTCAGGACATTCCACGAATGGTTTGTGCTGGCAGGAACCAGGACTGGAGTTCCTGTGGGAAGGAGCCTCTTCCCCACTGCTGGGGTGGGATTTCATCTGTGCTGGGGTCAAAGCACTATTGGGAACACCCACCAGTGCCTGCTCCTCTCCAAGGGCAGAATTCCACCCCGGAGGAGACAGAATCCCCCAAATCCAGGGCACACCAGCCCTGGGTTCCCAGCAGGGTGAGGAGCTTTGTGCTGCTCAGCTGGGAGAGGTCCAGGGGGGGCAGGAGCTCTCCCAGAGCCCTTAAACCCCCTCTCCTCCCCCCTCCATGCCCAGGGCCCCCCGGACACCCCCAGTTTGGAGTCAGTTTAATTCATCTGTGTGTTCTGCTGAGCTTCCCCTCGGGCACCAACCCCTCCCAGTTCTGCTGCTGTGATTAATATTCTCCCGAAGAGAACGTTCCTTGCCCACAGCTACTCCCTAATCAAGCGGAGTCCTCCAACTCCGGGGGTTTTGGGAAGTGCAAAACCAACCCCCTGCAGCCAAGCTCCCCTCGGGAGGAATCCCGGGGGGATTTCACTAAATGGGCTTTGCCACCCCCAGCGCTGGGGGAGGAGCCCCTTCCCGGTGTGAGGAGTCAGCAGAAGGGAGGGGAGCTCTGGGAATGTTTTAGGGACTCCGAGGAGCTGTAGGAGTGATTTCTAAACCCAAGGCAAACATTGGGAATGGATGTGTTTAAGGAACAGGTTGGGATCCTTCTGCTCCTTCCTCCCCGTGTTTCCCAGCCCGGGTCTGAACTCGTTCCTGGTGGGTTTTGCAGCTGATTTTTGGGACGGGCAGTGTTGGCACGTGCCCTGCCTGGGCTGCCAGGGAATCATGGATGTGGAAAAGCAGGAAACTGGGCAGTGCTCCCCATGGACAGGCCCTGGCAGGGTGGGACTGAGCTTGGGGGGGTGCCCGGGGTGGGACCAGCAGGGGATGGTTCGTGTGGTTGGTGCTGTTCCTGGAGAGCTTCCCCCTCTGGGCCGATGCTGGGGAGAAGTCCTGGAACTCCTGCTCATTATGGGATGGCAGCCAGAGGGGTGGCACTGCAGGTGAAGGGGAGGGGGGGGTTGTTGCCCAGCCCAGGAGGTGCAAAGGCAGCTCCAGGGCTGGCTTTGATGATGCCAGGGAACCTGGGCAGCAGGACAACCCCCTCCTTGGGTCTGTGCCATTCCCAGGACAGCCCCCTCCTTGGGTCTGTGCCATTCCCAGGACAGCCCCCTCCTTGTTTTTTTGCCATTCCCAGGAAGGGCAACAAGAACCCAGGGCTGCACATGGAGGAATCAACTCCACAACCACACCGTGGGCAACCCCCCCCAGGTGTTTTGAGGGAATATTTGGGTTCTTGGCCGGGCTGGTCTGAGTTTCATAAGCCTGTAATGACTCACCAGTGGTTTTGCCTTTGCAAGGAGTGCTCTCCTTCCTTCCCTGCATCCTTCCAAGAGGGAATGTGCAGCACTTGGCTGCTTGTTCTGCACTTATCGGCTTATAAAGCACCATATGGAGGAATATTAAATAAAGCAGGGGCTCCCTCTGAGTGCTGAGGGATGCTGGCTGATGGCACCAGCCCTGGTGAGGGTGGCACAGTGTTCCTGGCTGGCTCCCTGCTGCCTGTTTGGGGGTTTGTGCCACATCCCCCGCTGTGGGAAGAGCTGCTGAGCACAAGGGGTAGAAAATGGAGCTGGATTTGTCACCTGCAGAATGGTTGGGGTTGGAAAAGCTCTGGAAGATCGACCCCAGCACTGCCAAGGCCACCACTGCCCCATGTCCCCAAGGGCCACACCCACAGGGCTTTGAAATCCCCTCAGAGATGGGGACTCATCCCTGCATTTTTTGCCCAGTTTCCCCAGTTTGATGTGCACCATTCACATTTGCTGATGGAAATTGGGTATTTGTGCCTCTGGGCTTGCTCTGCCAGAGCTGCTCCAGGTTATCCCAGGGGTGCTTGGACTGAATTCCAAGGGGAAGAGAGAAAAATGTGCTTTGAGGAGCTCTGAGTGCCTGGGCTGAGCTCCCTGAGGTGGAACCTCCTGCAGGGGGGAGTCCAGGGGGGGTTTGGAGTGAGTTGTGACTTCCAAGAGTTGCAGGAGCTCTCCCAGGTGATCAGAGTGTTTGGAAAAAATGGGAATGTGCTGGGGGTTGTTGTGCTTTGGGTGTTATTTGGATGGTATTTTACCTTTGAGTGCTGTGTTCCAAAGCAGAAGGGAACGTTCAAAGAGGCCTTTCCAAGTGAGAAATGGAGCTGTTGCACTTAAAGAAGTGTCAAAACATTTAAATGTTTTCTAGTTGTTCAGAAATGCTCTGTCAGGAATTTACCTTTGTGTGCCATGGAGTGCTGGCAGGAGGGGGAATGGCTTCCCACTGCCAGAGGGCAGGGATAGGTGGGATATTGGGAAGGAATTCCTGACTGAAAGAGTGGGGAGAAGCTGGGATGGAACTCCCAGAGAAGCTGTAGCTGCCCCTGGATCCCGGGAAGTGTCCAAGGCCAGGTTGGAGCACCCTGGGACAGTGGAAAGTGTCCCTGCTTTTCAGGTCTTTAAGGTCCCTTCCATCCCAAACCTATTGTATGATAATTATAACCTTTTCCATGACATCTGTGCTGGAAATTTTATTTCTGCAACCTGCAGGAAGCTTGGATGCTGCTCCCAAACCGGGATGTCCAATATTCCCAAAGGATCAAACCTGGTGCACTGCTGGGAGTTGCTTTTATGTCGTGTTAGAGAAGTTTGTAATTATAATTAGTTTGAAATCACTTAGGGAGATTTAGGTTGGATATTTGGAACATTTCCTCATGGAAAGGTTGTGTCCTGAACTCCAGAATTGGAGGGCTGTGTCCCCTCACCTTAAAATGGTCATAAAACTTCCCCAGAACACAGGGGGTTCGAAGCAGAACTCTGACAAACCTGGGGATTTCATGGATCAGCTGGAATAAACTTATTTTGGCTCTGTATGGACCTGGATTTTCTGGGGATGCTTCAGAAGTGTCTAATCTTGGATATCCCAAGGGAATCCAAGGGGAATGGGAAACACAACGTTCCTGGATCATTAAAGCTCTCAAGGTTCTTGGATTATTAAAACTCCCAAAATCTGGCAAGAGGGTGGTTTCCCAATTTAAACATCTTTTGGAGGGTCTGATGGAGGCAAGCGAGGGAATATTTAGGGTGGAGAGTCCTAAGGAAACAAACAAACAAAGCTTTAGCGAGGAGCTGAAAACTGGAGTTTTTCCCTATATTTTTTTTGTGACAGATTTCCTCGGCCTGCAAAACCTTTAGGGTGGGTTTGTGCATCACCTGTCCCAGCGGGATCAGAGCTCCCGGCAGAACTTCCAAGGATTTATTGAGATGTAAATAGCCGTAATTAGCGCGTCCTTAGGAAGCTGTCACGGAGGGGTTTGGTTTAAGGGGGGGAAAGGAAAAAAACCAGCCCAACAAAAGGAGGAGATTATTAATTACGGTAAGAAGCATTAAAGGATCATTTGGCTCTGAGGAAGGCGTGGGAAATTCAGGAGATCTGACATCGGGAGCCTGTTTTAGTGAGAATTCCATCGGCTTTTCCCTCCCGGAGCTGCAGGGATGGAGCACGGGGAGCTCTGAACTGCGGGGAAACTTCCAGAAGGTCCCGCGGAACATTTCCCACTTCTGTTTTCTTTTCAAAAAAAGCAGAGAAATTGGGAATTCAAAGGACGATCCAGCAGCTCTGCGGGGCTCGGCAGCTCGGTGCCTTTGTAAGTAGGAAGGTGAAAATGAGGTTTAGGAGGAAAGGAAGTTGGGAATCAAAGGATGGCGTCGGCTTTCTGAGGTTTCTTGGAATATCTTAAGTGCATCAAAGAAATAAGGGAGGGAAAAAAAAAAGGCTCCTCCCAGACTTGAGCAGAGGGGGAGAGGTGGGAAATGAGGAAAATCTGATTTGGGTCAGGGGGGCTCTAATTATCTGAGTGAAAGATTTTCTCCTGCTCTTAAATCCCAAATGGGTTTGGGTTGGAAGGGACCTTAAATATCAACTTATTCCACCCCCAAATATGAACTTATTCCCCCCCCAGTGTTCCTGGCCTCAAACACTCCCAACACTTGTCTTTTAGGGGAAAATCTGCTGTTGGAATTGCACAGAATCCACTTTCCTTTGCCTGGGGGGAAAAACCTCTTTGAGCTTGCCATCACCTGAGCACCTCTGTCATGTTCTGTGGGTGTGACTGGAACAGTCTGGAGCCTCGGTGATGGAAAAATGTCCTAAATGGGTACAACCTGCTCAGGGAATCATGTGGGATCAGGGAAAACAGCCCAGGAACAGCAACACTTAATCCTGGAGGCATTTGAGGGGTTATGAAATGCTGAAACACAGACAAGCTGAGGAATAAAACTGTTTTATTGCACGCTCCCAGGTCCTGTGGGCTGTGGTTTTTTTTGGGATAAGGATGAGATGTGGCTTTTCCTGATTCCTGGGAGCTAAAATAAGTCTGGGAATGCGTTCAGAGAATAATTGTCTGTAGGGTTTGCTTGTGTGGTTTCATTTCAAGGTGAATCTTGAAGTTCATCTCCTTTTCCTTGGGCTCTGAGCGTGGTTTTGGGGACCTTGAAGGGTTTCAGGAGTGTTTATTGGTTCGTTTTGACTGAAACTTGTGTCCCAAACCACCCCCAGACATCCCATCCCTGCAGGGACAGCTCTGCCTTGGCAAAAGCACTGACCTGTGGGAGGAAAACAACTCCTGGAAGTCTGACAGGGTTTGGATGGTGTTTATCATGGTGGGTTTTTGGGGGGAAGGGATGTAGAGCTGGGGAAAGGTGGGATGGGGAGCTGAGGAGGGAATGTGGGAAGGCAGAGCAGCTGAATTGGGTAAAACTGATCAGAAAGGGGCAGAGCAGCTCAGTGTGAGGGTGTCCCAGGCACAACAGGGAGCTTTTGCACCAGGATCTCTGGGAATAAAGGGATTTCACGTGTTCTCTCATTTAATTTTCACACATGGATGGTGAGGAGGTCACAGTCTGGACAGGTTTTATTTTAAACCTCTGGTACTGGGAAACCATTCCCTGTGTCCTGTCCCTCCATCCCTTGTCCCCAGTCCCTCTCCAGCTCTCCTGGAGCCCCTTTAGGCCCTGCCAGGGACTCTCAGGTCTCCCTGGAGCCTTCTCTTCTCCAGGTGAACTCTCCCAGCCCTGGGAGCAGTGCCTGTGTTGGGATTTTAGCAGGCTGTGGCCGAGTGATTTATTGGTGTGCTCTTGTAGGAAAATGGGGATTACTCATCCATGCCATCCCTGTGTCTGTTCCTCCCTGCTGGCTCCCAGAGCTGGGGAGCTCCTGCTCAGCTGGGTGTGTCTCCCAGGAGCAGGGAACCTCAACTGCTCCGTGTCTCCCATCCTGGGCACGTGGCTGGCTCAGCTCCTGCTGCCAAGAGTTGCTTTTTGAAAGCAAATCCCAACCAATTTATCTGTCCTTGTGCTGAGAAATGGATCCCTGGGAGCTGGGGGAGAAGGCACTGAATGATTTGCTCCTACAGGAGTTCCAGTTATGCCTGAGTTCACTAAAAAATGCATTTATAGAGTCACACAATGGTTTGGGTGGGAAGGGACCTCAAAGCCCATCCAGTGCCACCCCTGCCATGGGCAGGGACACCTTCCACCAGCCCAGGTTTGTCCAGCCTGGCCTTGGACACTTCCAGGGATCCAGGGGCAGCCACAGCTTCTCTGGGAAACCCATTCCAGTCCCTCCCCACCCTCCCAGGGGACAAATCCAAAGACTTTTAGCTAAAACCCAGCTGTTTTACAGACACTGCACTAAAATCTGGTGTTTGCACCAATTTCTGTGTTGCTGGGAAGGGTCTCCTGTTGGGGGTGAAGAGTGTTGGGAGAGCTGCTCATGGCTCAGCTGTGTTTGCATCGGGGGAGGATTAGGTTGGAAATGAGGAAAAAATTCTTCAGGGAAAGGGTTTTTCAGCCTTGGGAGTGGTGGAGACCCCATCCCTGCAGGGATTTCAAAGCCCTGTGAATGTGGCACTCAGGGACAGGGGGCAGTGGTGGCCTGGGCAGTGCTGGGGGATGGTGGGGGTTGATCTTAGAGGGCTTTTCCAACCTGAATGATTCCACATCCCCCCCAGGATGGGGCTCCTTCATGAGCTGAGCTGGAAGTGCTGAGGGCTCTGCACCTCTGAGGGTGGTTCTTCCTTGGGTTTGGTGCAGTGAGGAGCTCCAGGCTGTGCTGGGAGCTCTGCTGGGATTCATCCCAAGATCAGTCCAGAACTGTATCCTGCAGGGAGCTGGAAGAGCAGGACTTCCAGGCTTTCCTTGGACGGCTCCAGGTCCCTCATAGGTGTGTCCTGCTCAGCTTATTTACCTGGGTGACATCTAAATTCCCAGTAGAGGTTTGGGTTGTGTTATTTTGGGCTTTTCTTGCCCTTAAGCCTGGTTTTACCTCAAGATGAGCATCCCCACAGCCAGAATTCCCCATCCCTGCCGCCCCTGTGTCCCTGTTTCATTCAGCAGTGCTCTGGAATTCCAGGGCTGTGTTTAGGAGGAGTCTGGACCTGCTCCAAGGTCTGAAATCCTTGAGTTCTGCCTGCCTGGGGAGCAGAGTTGATGCTGCTTGTGGGTGATGTCATTACAGATGCCAAGGGAAGGAGCCAAATGTGCAGAGGGCCCTGGTTGTGACCAATTCTTAGTATTTTTTTGTGTCTTTTTTTTGTTCCTGTTGCTTTGGAGATGCTCATTTTCTGTGGGGCTGCACTTTCCAACCCAGCACAGGTCCAGTTGCACAACAATGCCCAGCTGATATTCCCATATCTGGGAAACAAAGCTGTTCTAGGGAGGCAGGGATGGCAGGAATAAAGCCCTTTCCCCTCTCTCTGCATCCTTGCAGGGCTTGGAACCTGAACCTGCTTTCCCATCACTGCATGGAATTCCTGTTCCTCCCGTCCCCTGCTTGGCTCTTCACACAGGGAAAAGTTACAGGGGAAAAAAGTTGTGTATTTTTTAAACTCGTGCGATGTTTGTGGTAGAACCAAACCCCCAGAACTTCAGATTGTGACCCCCAAGGGGCCCTGTGGGGTGTGCAGAGCAGAGCCCTGTGCTGGGACAGGGAGGTGGGAATGTGGCACCTGGAGGGAGCTGTGAAATCCTAAGGAACATAAAGGAGCTGCTGGATATGAGTTGTCCCTGCCTGTCTGAGCTGGGATCCAAGGCTTGGTGCCTCTGTCTTTCCATCTGCTCATCTGAGGCAGCTGGAATGAGTTTGGGAAGATGAAGGATGGGCTCTGGGTCCTGCAGCTGTGGCCCTTCATTTCCATGTCCCGAGCTAGGGAATTCCTGCTCCCATTTATCACTGAGAGGGTTATTTTTTCTGCCAGTACACCCCAGTGGGTACCAGACATCTGTAAATGCCTTGAGGGGTGTGGGATGCTGTGGCCTTTTCTCCTGGTGTATCCTTGAAGCTCAGGAGCAGGGGGAGAGCTCCAGGACAGACAGAGCTGCCCCACGGGGCCCTTTTGTCTGTAGATCCTCTTATTTGCTAATGGGATTTTTAGGCTCAGCCTAACGAACCTGAACGCTCGCCCAGGGGTAAAGGCAGCCTTTTATTCCTTGGCAAAGCTGCACTTCAAAGCAAGTCTGAGCAGGTGGAGGTTTTACATCCCCCCCCTGTCAATGCAGAGCACTGCAGAAATCACATGTAGCCCTGAGGTGGGACCAGGGTCTTGAAAGGCTTCACTTTAATCGCTGGAAAAGCCCTGGGAAAGGTGGTGTTGTGCTGTTGTCAAAGCAAGACACGGAGTGTGGGGTGATGGGCAGCTCTGCCTCCAGCACTGGGAGCACAGGGAGCTGCTGGGGAGAGTCCAGAGGAGGCCCCAGGATGGGCAGAGGATGGAGCAGCTCTGCTGGGAGGAGAGGGCAGAGAGATGGGATTGTCCAGCCTGGAGAGGAGAAGCTTTGGAGGTGACAAATTGTGGCCTTCCAGGACCTGGAGGAGCTACAGGAAAGATGGAGAGAGACCATTGACAAGGGATGGAGGGACAGGACACAGGGAATGGCTTCCCACTGCCAGAGGGCAGGGAGAGATGGGAGATTGGGGATATGAGATATCAGATCCTTTCCAAAAACATAGAATCATGGAACGGTCTGGGTTGGAAGGGACCTTAAAGCCCATCCAGTGCCACCCCCTGCCATGGGCAGGGACACCTTCCATAGCCCAGGTTGCTCAGGGTGAACAGGTAGTGCCCCAAAGCCTCCTGGTGTGTGGATATCAACTTCACCACCCCGTGCCAGGTGGGAGATGAACACAGGTCAGTGTGTAGATGTACAGCAAGTCATGTGTGCAGAACTGGTGTGTATTTATGGGCTCACAGTCCTGAGGGGGTTTGGAGAAGGTGCACCAGGAGGTTGGGTTATGGCCCCCTTGAGCACCAGGAGAAGCTCCTGGAGGCTGAGCCTGGAGGAGCAGCTGCTTTGGGAGCTGCCCAGGGCAGAGATGGATCCCCATTCCTGGAGGGATTTCAAAGCCCTGTGGATGTGGCACTTGGGGACGTGGGGCAGTGGTGGCCTTGGCAGAGTTGGAATGGTTGGATTTTATCTTAGAGGGCTTTTCCAACCCAAATGATTCCATCCATTTCCTGAGGTTTTGCTCCTTCGTGGAGAAACCTCTCCCTTTCCAGGTGAAGGGAATGATGGTGTGGCTTTTCCAGGGATGTTGTTGGCTTTCAACTGTGGACACCTGGCAGCACTGCCTGGCCTATCCCATCCTCCTAATTCCATGTTTTTGTTGGAGACCTGCATCCAAACAACCTGCTGCCCCCCATGGCACCCAGAATTCCATTGTTCCCTGGAATCCATTACTATGTTGACCTGTTCCCTCACCTGCTGTGGCTTTCCCTGAGGATTTTGGGATAGTCTGGAAGAGTTCTAGTGAGGTTTGCTGCTACTTTGAGGAACTGTGGAATTCCAGGAGTTTTTGGGGGTTCCCTGTGGGTTCAAGTTTTTCAGAGAGCTTTGGGATGGCAGGATCCAACTCCTGCTGAGTTTATTCCCGTGTGGCAGCTACAGATGGTGGAGGGAGATATTTGGTGAGAGTTTTATGGGCTGGTCTTGCAAAACTGCCCCTGGCGGCCTTATCTGCACTGAGGGTTCCTCCTGAGCAGTTTTAACCTCTCAAAATCCTGCCAAAAACCCATATTTTTCAGGAGGATTTCCCCTCCCCACACAGTAAAACATGGAGAGTTTCTCCCTGTGGCAGCTCCAGCTGAACCTCAGGCTGCAAAAGGGCGTCCTTGGGGATTTTATTTTACTTTTTAAGGGCTTTCATAGCAACTTTTTGGCCACCAATTCCAGGCAGTGTCGGGCCAGGCTGCACCTCCTGCGTGTGTGTGATGGTGAGGGGGGGTTATTTTATAGCTCTACTGTCACAGTGCTCCAATTTGGGAAGTTTGGGAGATTTCCCAGAGGGGAAAAAAAAAAAAAGAAGAAAAAAAAAAAGAAAATGTTTTGCCAATCTTTTAAAGGGATAAGTAGGACAATCTGGTAATTACATTCCTGACAGTTTGATGCTGATATAGAGTGAAATAATGGAATGGCTGTTATAGGGGTTTTACTGCTCAAAATCTCCAGTGGTGGATGGAGGAAGGAGGGCTGGAAAACGCTGGAAACTTTGGGCTCGTTCCCAGTTTTCTGTGGCAATTTTAGTGTTAGAAACCTTTGCTGTTTCTCACCTGCTTTTTCAGGGGCTGGGGCATCACAGGAGCTTTGGGGCTCTGTGTTTTTAAGGCATCAAGTGACTGTCCCGAGGGAGAATCTCATTAGGGTGTCATTAATTGCTTCCCTCCCTGACACAGGGGTTGAACTGCTGGAAGGGTGTGTTTTCCCCCTGCATTCCCATGTGCCACTCTCCCTCATTCCAGGGAGATAATGGGAATGGAATCCAGAGGGGTGCAGTGACATCACTCTGATTAAGCAAGTGGCAACATCCAAAGTTGCTCCAGTGGTTTCCTTTTATAGCCCGTGAATGGAATGGCTCACTGGAGCAGCTGGGAGCTTGGAGAGGGGGTTTGTTGGTTGTTTTTTTTTAAACCAGCCATATTTCAGGTAAATCAGTGCTGAAAAGTCCTTTTTTTTTTTTGTTATTATTATTATTTCAAGTCTCTGGGGAAAGACAAAGAGCAAGGGAAAAAGAAAAGGAGGCAAATTGGAGATTATTTTAAGGCCCATTGTTTCGTGCTGAGCAGGAGCTCTGGAGCTCGTGAGACTGAACATTGAAATCACCAGCCTGTTACATAAGTGCTAAATAAAGGAGATAATCAAGACTTTGCAGGAAAATGGTTCAGATCCTCAGGCTGAGGGCGAGTTCCTTGGAATTTCCACACACACTTGGCTGTCTGAGCACAGCAGGCTCCTCTCCTCTGTACACGTGTCCCGCTGATCCTCGCAGGGAAACTGCCTCTTCCTCCTCCCAGGCTCCTCCAGGAGCTCTTCCAGCTCTTTCCAGTCAATCCTTCTGGATCTGGGGTGGTTGTGAAGGAAGCAGAGATTGACTTTTCCAGGGGGAGGTTTAATTCCCTTTGTTATGCTTGAATTGGTGGTTTTTGTTTTTGTTTTTTTTGTGTGTGTGTGTGGTTTTTTTTTTTTTTTTTTTTTTGGCCATGGGGGATATGAATCCATGGAAAGGAAGGCTCTAATTCCCTTGGACATCTTTGTGTATTGGTGGGGTGTTTCTTTGGCCGTGGGAGATAGGAATCCATGGAAAGCCAATCCTTAATTCCCTTGGTTGTGGTTGTATTGGTGTTTCTTTGGCCATGGAAAGCAATAACTCTGGATTCACTTCCAAGAATTCCTGCTGGACTGGCCCATGCCATGAGGTTGAGTGTTGTCCATGGAGTGCAGGGCATGAGGGGTCCCAAACCACACCAAGGTGGATTTGTTAAGAGCTTGAGCTTAAAAGGAAAGAGCTGGAAATAAAAATGCCTGGAGGAGAAAGGAGGAATCCCTGGAGGGATTTCAAAGCTGGATGGATGTGGCACTTGGGGTCATGGGTTAATTGTGACCTTGGCAGTGCTGGGGGATGGTTGGACTCGACCTCAGGGGGCTTTTCATGATTCTATGATCCTGTAATTACCCCAGCTCGGGTGCTCAGATCCTTCCTGAGAGCATCCAGATCCCACAAAATCCAGGCTGGCTACTCAACTTCCAGTGTGATCTCCAGCTGAGCTTGGTGTGCCCAGGAAAATCCCACCCAGCATGGAGCAGTGGGGGGGTTAATCCCAAAAAACTCTGCTCATCCCCAAAAGAGGGGCGGGCACGTGTGGAAATGGGGTTTTGGGGTGAGCCACCAGCTCCTTTGGGGGGTGTTGGAGCACTTCTGGTGGCTGGAGAGCACTTCCCAGCCCATGCAGGTGGCTCAGATGGTCTGTCCATGGAGGTGACATCCCAGGGACATCCCCTGATGAGCTCCCTGGAGTTGAGGCCACCCGTGGGACCTGCAGGGTGGTGGCAGGATCTGGCCCAGGTCCCCAAAGCCCCACCCTGGTTGGGCTCTGCAGCCTCAGGGAGGTCTCCAACCTCAAAGAACTGAGCAGGAGGGTTCAGTTGGAGGGTGTTCCATGCTTTTTCTCCCCCCCCCTTTCTTTTTTGCCATGGAAATCACGGAGTGGGAACGAACGCTGTGGCAGCTTTGCGTGGTTCCTCCAGCTCGAGCACTGACGAGCAATTAATCAACATGAAAAGTAATTATGACATTAAAGGACCAGTGACAGAACTTCTGTTGTGCCACCCACCAGCTTCCTTGGATCTCCAGAGCTGCTCTTCTCCCAAATATCACAGCTCAGTGGGAGCTCAGCTGCCATTTCCCAGCATCCCAAATCCGCTTTTTAACTCGTTTTCAGAACTTGGAGCGGGGCAGTTCCTTCCCTCCCAACATATGGAGGAACTGGAGACGTTTTGCTAATCAGGAGGGGAGGGGAGGGATTATTTTCTGGGAATAGAAGTGTTGGCATCTGCCTGGGAAAATAACAAATGTTCCACCAAATCAAGTCATTAAATACCCCCCAGTGCTGTGGCAAGGCTATAATTGCACATCTTGCCTGACATCCTGAGCTGGCACGTGAGGATCACTGATGGTTCCATGGATTCCTCTCTCAGATGAGTGTCAGGGTGATGAATATTTATCAGGATATGTCTGATATAATCTCCCAGTGGTGGTTTGTGAGGGGTTTGATCACAGTCTTGCTCTGCTGGTGTTTGGAACAAGCAGATTTTTGGAGGTGCTGCTGATTCCTCCAGTGGTCACAGTGTGATGACCATCCTTGATGGTGCTACTTGACACTGGGGCTCCAGCAGTTTGAAAACTACCTAAAACTTTTAATATAAACCTTAAAAATACGTATTTCATGGGGTTTATGTCCTACAAATACATAGGTGATGCATCTAAAGACAGGCAGGACTAAAACTGCACATCTCTCCTGACATCCTGAGCTGGCATGTGAGGATCACTGATGATTCCATGGATTTCTCTCTCAGATGAGTGTCAGGATAATGAATATTTATAAAAAGGCTCCCAGTGGTGGTTTGTGAGGGGTTTGATCACAGTCTTGCTCTGCTGGTGTTTGGAACAAGCAGGTTTTTGGAGATGCTTCTGATTCTTCCAGTGGTCACAGTGTGATGACCACTGATGCCAATTGACACTGGGGCTCCACCAGTCTAAAAAACTCCTTATCTGTTTTATATAAATCTTAAAAATTCATGTTTCATGGGGTTTATGTCCTTCAAATACACAGTTGGTGGATCTAAAGGCATTAATTAAAGACAGACAGGAGAAGGTTCATCAAGCTTTGCTTCCCTCCTTCAGGTTGGACCATCAGGGCCCAGTTTAGCTCTTGTTTTATTTAATTTTATTTTCCATGGTTCATTTGTTATGTGGAAATAGCAGCATCTGAGAAATGGGGGAAAGAACTCTGAGAACTGCAAGAGTTCCTTTCATTTGGAATCTTGTTAAGCTGTTGTTGTTTTGCCTCCAATGTTTTGATTGGGGGGTTTGCATATTTAATGAAGAGATTAAAGCAAAGCACAACGAGAGAAAAATATTTTGGGTCTGGAGTTAAAGCAGCCAAAATGGTGATATTTGAACAGAATCAGGAGCCCAGTGGTGACAACAAATCTCCATTTCACTGCAGCTTGGCCCAAATTAAATTTATTTATTTTTCTTTTCCCCTCCCGGTTTGGCAAGTGAGAAACAACATAACAAATATAAATTATTAAAAAAAAAATAAAATCAATATTAGACCAGCTCTAGAACTGGGTCAGAAAGAGATTAAATTATTTCTGGGACATCGAGGCAGTGGCAGCACCAGGAGCTGAGAACATCCAGCTCCTGGATAGCTGCAGGTGGTTTATGGCTTTAGAGATCTCTAGAATCGAGGGAAAGGGAGATTTGGAGGGGTTTTTTTTTTCCATTTACAGAGGAATTTTTCCCTGGAAAGGGTGGTCAGGCATTGGACCAGGGATGAAATCCCCATTCCTGGATGGATTTCAAAGCCCTGTGGAGGTGGCACTTGGGGACATGGGGTGGCCTTGGCAGTGCTGGGGGATTGTTGGGTTTGATGCTCTCAGGGGGCTTTTCCAACTTCAATAATTCCATGACAAGTGGGAGCCACTTCATGATCTTCCTTGAGCTCACTCTGGAATGGCAACTTTTTACCAACTGGGAAGTGGAAGGAAAAAAAAAAACCCCAAAATAAAGCCCCCAAACCCCACCCTTTTAGTGCCATTTTCCTGTGTCCCTCCAGGGAGTCACCACGTGTGGCAAGTCCAGGGCTTGCTCATCTGCACTGGATTCCTGTTGTCCTGCAGGAATGGGGTTTAAAAAACCCACGGGAAAAGTTATAAAGTCGATTTTTATGAAGTGTTTTCATGCTTGAAAACGTTGGGAAGTTGTTACTGAAACCTCTAGAAGGTGAAATTAAACTGGGTCCGGGAGAGAAACTGGAGAGGAATGACTCGTGGCATTGAAATCCTAAATATCTGTGAGGGATAACTGTGAGGTAAACCTGTTTCTTTGTCCTAAGCTTTGTTTTGCATGGATTTGTGGGCCCATCCCTTTTTATGGAGCGTCAAATGAGGGAAATGGGGAGAAAATGGAGGTGCAAACACATCCTGCATCTCACACACCTCAGTGAGAACTCCACTGCTTCCTGCATTTCCACACGCTTAAAAATACACTGCCAAAGCTCCAAGATGCTCCAGGAGAGCCTCCCCAGCACTTGTTTATCTCTTCCCTGTTTTCCACATGGATTTGCATCCCTGAGTGCCCTGATTTAAATTGCAAATGCAGCTGCAGAACTTGAGCTCTGCAGTGAGAGGTGGCTTGAAAGGCATCGGGTCCTGTTTTGTGTGGAATTCCTGCTCCCTGCATCCCTTTTCCCACCATTCCCACGGCCTCCAGCACGTTCCCTGCTTCCCATCCCTGTGCTCCTGCCCCTTGTTATGCACAGGGGATGTGCTGAAAACCCCTCCTGAGGTTCCTTCTCCTGGAATTTATGGAGCAGCAAAGCTGAATCCATCAGGAACTGTAACTCTCTGGCATGGGCTGGATGGATCAGGGAGAGATGGATGGATGGATGAGCTCCAGTGTAAATCCAGGTTTTAGTCAGCTGAGCCATCTGGAATTTCTGCTCTGAGCTGAGCTGTGCCTGGATCTGAGGTGTCCATGGGGAGGAATCTTCCTCCAAAGCAAGTTCTCTCTGTAGTTTTTGGGTTCTTCCATTGTGCCCGTGTTTGGTCCTCTCATTTGTCCCGGAGAAGGGAGCTCTGGGCCTCCAAAACCTCCCAGTCTGCAGGATGAGGGCGATCAGGAAGGTCCTGATGGGATTTTCCACGGTGAGGTGGCTCCAGGGATGCTCCTGAAGCACCAGGACCTGCTGTGTGGGGTGTCCAGGGCCACGTGCTGCTGCCAGGATCTGCTTCCTCAGGGATGCTGAGCTTCCCAGTGGGATGTGGGAGGCTGCCTGGCCTCATCTGCTGCTGCTGAGCTGGCTCCTTCATCCCAGGCACATCCCAGTTCATCCCTGAGCTCCCACTCCCAGCTCCCAGCTTGGATGTGGCATCTTCCCACCTGTGGCAGCACCACAGCCCTCACCAGAGGGGGTGGATGGGGAGAGGATCCCTCCTGGATCCACCTTCCTGAGGTGGTTTAAGGCTCCCTTGTCCTTGGCTGGTGTGAGTGAGAAGGGCAGGAGGAGGAAGTTTCCTTAGGAAGTGTTTCCACGCTCGGGGGGTGGGAGGAGGAGGAGAGAAACCTCACACTGATTGAGCAGCAGTGATGGTGGCACCATCACCCCCCCCCAGCATCCCAGTGCCCACCGTGGGCTGGCAGCTGCTAATTGCATTGAAGGCTCATTTGCATAATGACTCTGGCAAAGGAAGGGCTGGAGAAAAGCCTTGGGCAGGAGGGGTGAATTTCTCATGGAATCTCAGAATGGTTTGGGTGGGAAGGGACCTTAAAACCCACCCAGTGCCACCCCTGCCATGGGCAGGGACACCTTCCACCAGCCCAGGGTGCTCCAGCCTGGCCTTGGACACTTCCAGGGATCCAGGGGCAGCCACAGCTTCTCTGCCCAACCTGTGCCAGGGCCTGCCCACCTTCCCAGCCAGCAATTCCTTCCCAATATCCCACCTAAATCTCCCCTTTTCCCCTGTGTCCTGTCCCTCCATGCCTTGTCCCCAGTCCCTCTCCAGCTCTGCTGGAGCCCCTTTAGGCCCTGCAAGGGGCTCTCAGGTCTCCCTGGATCCTTCTCTTCTCCAGGGGAACCTCCCAGCTCTCCCAGCCTGGCTCCAGCCCTGGGAGCATCTCCATGGGTTCCTCTGGAGTTGCTCCAATAAATCCACATTTTCCTCGTGCTGAGGCCCCCAGAGCTGGATGCAGAACTGCAGGTGGGGACTCAGGAGGGCAGAGGAGAGGCAGAATCTCCTTCCTTGATGTGCTGCTCAGGTCTCTTGGTGCAGCCCGGGGTGTTGGTGGTCTCTGGGTGCCGAGACCACCCACAATCCTTCCACCAGCACCCTCAGACCCTCCTCTTTAGGGCTGTTCTCCCTCCATTCTCCACCCAGCCTGTGTCTGTGCCTGGCATTGCCCTGTCCCAGCTGCAGGACCTTCCCCTTGGCCTCCTGGAAGCTCTCATGCAACGGGCACGACCCAAACCAAGTTGTGGCTTTGCCCTGATTGCCCCAAACCCCTCCAGCACCTCCAAAGGTGGGAGATGCAGCCCCAGAGGGCTTCTCTCCTTCCACTTCACTGGCACTGCTGACAGGAACAAAACAGGAACCTCAAATGTGCTGATCTTGGAGGAAGCCAGAATGTTTTCTTCCCCCTGCTCAGCACTTTGTGTGCTCAGCTCAGCCCCCCTGGCCTTGCTGACACAACCAGGTCCTCTCCGTGGCTTTGTGCTGCTGGCACTGCTGGGGGTGGCTGTTTGACAGCTCTGTCCCTGCTTGGGAAGCTCTCCTGGAGCTTTTTGGGGGTTGCTGAGGGGTTAGGGGAAGGACAAAACACATTTGTGGGTAAATTCAGAGTGTTGGAGTGTGTTTATTGTAAATGTGAAGGTTTTCTGTGCAGCAAAACTTGATTGATGTCCATCCAGAGATGAATCACAGAACGATTTGGGTTGGAAGGGACCTTCAGGATCATCTCATTCCACCCCCTCCATGGGCAGGGACACCTTCCACTAGCCCAGGGTGCTCCAAAGCTGTCCTAAATACTGGAGTGCTGCATTAATTCCTCCTGATTTCTGCTTGGTTGAGGATTTAGGCTCTATTTGTCCCACCCAGCTGGAGTTTTCTCCATCATCTCCTCTGTCACAATGAACTTCTCCCACAACCAGCTGAGAAAATGAGGCTCATCCCCAAGTGCCCAACCCAGCTCTTGACCTGCAGTGGTGAATTCCCCATCCCACTCTAACCCAGCCAAGGGATGGCTCTGAAATCCACCCCTTTTAATGGAATTTGCCCCTGGAGACCCTCTGAAGAGCCACTTTTCTCTCTTCATTGCCACAGGCAGGACCAGGGGTGCTTATGTTTGCAGAAATGCTTCATTAGCCACTGGAAATTTAATTCCAAGTCAAGTGCAGGCTGGATTCCAGCATTTTCCTCTGGCCTGGAAAGATCAGTGTGTTGTGGGACCAGATGGCAATTTAGAAATGCTGGGGGGGGGGAGGAGGGGGCATCTCTTGGAGTCACTTGGCCAAAATCCATCAGATTCTTGCCCACCTGGAATCCTGCTGGTGCTTTGACTTCACTTGGCAGCCAAACTTGTTCCTCCTTGGCAGATGAAAAGGAGCTTTAGGTGTTTAAAAAAGCAAATTTGGATCGTTTAATGTCCTGGGGAACAAAGTCAGGAGAGGATGATGAAAGAACCTTGGAGGTGCAAACTGGGACTTTGTTTTCTCCTTTCACTCACGATGTGTTTTCTGGGATGAGTGTCTGTGTTCCTTTGGAGCTGTTCCTTCCCAAATCCCTGTTTTTCTTTGCTGGAGCAGCAGTAAATGCAGCACAGCTTGATTTACTGTAACAGCAAAATGAGTTCACGATCCAAGGGTTTATTGTTGGGGTTTTAATTTGGTGGAGTGATAATCAATGGGAATTCCTAAGGGAATGTGCCCTTTTAGATGCCCTGGTCTGGGTTAGCAAATAATCCTGGAGTCAGCTTTGGCCCTGAGTGGGGACAAAGTGTGCTGCAGCACCTGGATATTATGGAAAAATGGGATAAATTGGATAGTTTAAAAAGAGCTGTGACATGGAGCCAGGCTGGGAGAGCTGGGGGGGTTCCCCTGGAGAAGAGAAGGATCCAGGGAGACCTGAGAGCCCCTTGCAGGGCCTAAAGGGGCTCCAGGAGAGCTGGAGAGGGACTGGGGACAAGGGATGGAGGGACAGGACACAGGGAATGGATTTAAGGTGGGAAAGGGGAGATTTAGGTGGGATATTGGGAAGGAATTGCTGGCTGGGAGGGTGGGCAGGCCCTGGCACAGGTTGGGCAGAGAAGCTGTGGCTGCCCCTGGATCCCTGGAAGTGTCCAAGGCCAGGCTGGAGCACCCTGGGCTGGTGGAAGGTGTCCCTGCCCATGGCAGGGGTGGGATGGGATGAGCTTCAAAATCCTTTCCAAGGTCACCTCCTTGCCAGGAATGTTTGTTATTTCCTGGAATTCCTCTCTCCTGATGTTTTAAGTCAAACATTCCCCCCTGGGGGAGGATCCTGAAGCACAGAGCAGTAGCTGCCCAGTGCCTGGACAAGGGTTTGCAGCTGGAGAAGCTGCTGATGGCAACGACAAACCCTTCCCGTGGGAAGGCTCCCCAGGGCTGGGATTTGCCTGCAGGTGTTTGGTCACCACCAGGAAGGATGTGGGGCAGGGCTGGGGCTGGGTGTGAAGGTGGGAGGACCATCATTTACCCATCAAATGGAAGGGGTGGGAGTCATCCCAGCATCCTCTGCAGCTGGAACTGGGATGCACCACCAGGGGAACATCCACAGGAAACACAGTCCATAAAAAATTATCAGAGTGCCAGAAAATCAAGACTTTTTAATTTTCCTGCAAAATAACAGGTGTTTTGAGCTGGGAGAGGGTATGGATGTTACCTGGAGAGCAGGTTGGGTGTGAGGGGACAGCAAGGCATTGAAATGGTTTGATGGCCCTCGTTGTGTGTGATGGTTCTGCTCAGTTATCACTTTGTGCTGTTTGCTGATCTTTTTATGACGTGCCCACAAATGCAACCCTCTAAAATTAGCAACCAGCCCAGCCCAGCTATTTTTACTTGAAAGGTTTTATTTCTGACACAATTGGCCAAAGGAAATGAGTCTGGTTTTCCAAGAAACTCTTGATGGGAAAAGCAAGAGAGCAGCAGCCCTGAGAGGGAACGGCCTCAAGCTGCACCAGAGGGAGTTTAAGTTGGATATCAGGGAATATTTGTTCACAGAAAGGGTTGGAAAGCCACTGGAAGGGGCTGCTCAGGGCAGTGGTGGGGTCACCATGCCTGGAATGTTCAGAAAATCCTGTGGGTGTGGCGCTTGAGGGCGAGGTTTAGTGGTGAAGTGATGATGAGCTGATGGTTGGGCTCCATCTCCAAGGGCTTTTCCAACCTCCCTGACTTTGATTCCTTTGGAACTCTGAACCCAGCAGCTCCTGGGGGAGCTGAGACCTCCTGCCCAGGGTATTCAAATACCCAAATCCCACTAAACTCACGGGATCAATAGCGTTTAGACCCTTCTGCTTCCGAATTTTAGGCTTGGAAGCATCGACTAACCAGGAGCACTCCTGGTGCTCAGGAGAAGGGGACACCCCAACCACTGCTGACAGTGTTGATGATTATTTTAATTCCCAGACATCCCCACAGAGCTTTGTGGGGGGGAAAAATAGGTTGGGTTGAGCTACAGGGAAGTGGTTTAATTGCTGGGATAATGTGTTTTTTGGGGGATTAATTGCAAAAAAAATGCTATAAAAACATCAGTAGCCCCAAACTGCAGCTCTCCCTGAGCTCTTGGTCGCAGTTTCATTGTCACCTTGGGTTGGTTGTCCTTCTCTTGTTTCTAGGAATTATAAACAGGGCTAAACCCTCACACAATTAGTGGCTGTTGCAGGTAAAAATGTGATTTTTCCCCATGAAATCCTGGGATGTGTTGCCATGGTGGGATTTCCTGACACATCTGTTGAGTGGTTTTTATTTTTGCTCGACTTCTCTTGATTTTTTTTGAATTTTTTTTTTTTGGTAAAGGCTCTTTGACTCCCACATTTCAGTCAGATCCTGTTATCTGGAAAATGCAGCTGCAAGCATGTTTTCCACAGGTTTTGATAGCTGGATATTATTTATACATCTGTAGGGGACACCCACACATCTCCAGCCTTTCCAGGCTTATCCGATGTGTCCTGGAAGTCCCGTTCCAAGTGATTTGAGATGGGGCTTTGATGTTTCCTCAGCCTGACAAGGAGTCACTGAACTCACACTCAGGAAATATTTGATGCTGATCCCTGAGCTGTGCTGATGGATTGGGAGTGCCCAGGCTGGGAATTTCCTCTTCTCCAGCTCCTCATGTTGCTTTTCCTTCGTGGTGGACGAGAAAAGAGGGCACGAGGGTTGTGTTGCTGGATTGGCAGAACCTGGGGAGGTTTCAGGGGCATTTTGGGATTTATTTCACCTGGATTTGTCCCAGAATGGAAGGGAGAGATGGAAAGGTTGAGACTTGTGGAGTTCTGTGCCCATCCCTGGGGGGATTTCCAAGCCCTGTGGATGTGGCACTTGGGGGGGCAGTGGTGGCCTGGGCAGTGCTGGGGATGGTTGGACTCGATCCTAGAGGGATTTTCCACCGTAAATGATTCAGTGCTGGACATGTGTTAAATAAGAAGTCTTGTTGTTAGATGAATTTCAAAGGCCTTGGGTTTTCACTGGTAGAATCCAGGTGGAAAAGTCCAGAATGGCAGGATATAGGTCCAGGAGAAGCAAATCCAGCCAAAGAGAGCAAAGAACAACAGGTTTTGAGTAGGGCTTTGTGGGAGGAAGGTTTGTCATGGAATTATGGAATGGTTTGGGTTGGGAGGGATCTTAAGGATCATCCCACCCCCCTGCCATGGGCAGGGACACCTTCCACCAGCCCAGGGTGCTCCAACCTGACCTTGGGATACCATTCCTGCAGCTCCCTGTTCACCTGTGTTGGATTTAAGTTACAGGAAGAGGATGAGGTGGAATCTTTCAATCAATGAGCTTTGAATTATTTAACAATTCCTCCTGAACTTGGCTGCTCTAAAAAAATCCCACCAAAATAACCCTGAAATAGGAAACCTCCTTGTGGATTATTCCAGCCTGACATTCCCTCATGGAAACATTTTGACTTTGCCACTCTGAGATGAGGTTTTACTTCTGAATCTGATATTAAAAACTTCTGTTGAATCTCTAATCTAATATTAATTTTTGTGTTTGGTTTTGGTTCAGGGTTTTTTTTGGGTTTTTTTGTTTGTTTGTTTGTTTTTTGTTTTTTTAAATTATTATTTTTATTTGGGGTTTTGCTTGTTTGGGGGTTGTTTGTTTCCTTTTTTTTCCCCCCCTTTTCCTCCCTCAGTATTTTTCCTGTAATTCTCCAAGGCCCAACCAAACTCTTCTCTGCCCCTCTCTGATCCAAACCCAGTGAATTTGGTGCTGGTTGAGAGGAGTTTTTAAAAAGGAACTATTTTCTGTGAGGTGCTTTCAGCAACAGAAACAAAATAAATCACTCCCAAATTCAGATTATTTCCCAAAAATGTTAATAACTCAGCAATTAAAAGCAAATCTTGATGTCTTTTTCAAAGGGAAGCACATTAATATTTCATGTCAAAATGTGATTTTTCTTTTTAAAGCAATCCCAGGAATGAAAACAAAGCAGAGAAATTGTTTTTAACCCCAAGTTTTCTCAGTTTTACTGCAAAAACCCAAGCAGCCTTTGGTTGCTGCTCCAGCCCTGCGTGTGCCAGGGAGTTTTTTGGGAGTTTTCCATGCCAGGCTCTGGTCAGTTGGACGTGGAGCCAAGAAGGGCATCCAAGAATGAGTTGTTTTTTTTTTTTTTTTTTGCTTCAAAATACTTGAGGAGATGGAAAAGCATCCAAGTTTTTCATTCCAGTGATTAGTTCCTGGTGCTGTGCCACGGGATCAGCTGCACATCCAGAGGGACTGGGAGTTCCAGGGATGGGAGTGAGATGGGCTTGAAGGTCCCTTCCCACTGAAACCACCCTGGGGTTCTGTGATACCACTTTGTGCATCCTCAGTTATTGATAATGAAAGAGGAATTTTGTTTGCTTTGAATTTGATTTAATTTTGTTTTGTTACCCTGGATTTTAATTGTGCTAAATCACCCCCCCTTGGAGTCATTCACTGAGCTTTAAGGACATCATTATTACTTTATACATACAAATATAGATATCTGTTGTTGTCTTTGTGCTGAAGGTGTTTTTTGAAATATGACCTGCCAGAAACTGCTTGGTCTGAAAGCCACACTCTGGGTTTAAATGCATTGCTTTAATAAAATAAATAATCACAGAATCCCAGAGTGGTTTGGGTGGGAAGGGACCTTAAAGCTCATCCTGTTCCAACTTTTTCCATGGGCAGGGACACCTTCCACCTGCCCAGGTGGCTCCAGTCTGTCCTTGGACACTTCCAGGGATCCAGGGGCAGCCACAGCTTCTCTGGGAATTCCAGCCCAGCCCTTTCCCCACCCTCCCAGCCAGCAATTCCTTCCCAATCTCCCATCTCTCCCTGCCCTCTGGCAGTGGGAAGACATTCCCTGTGTCCTGTCCTTTGGAAATCAAACTCCAGTCCTGTGAGAAAGGAATTTCTCTGCCTCTTTCTCCTCCTTGCTGTAATTCCATAGCTGTAAAATGAATGCTCTTTGTTTCCAATCTCGATGTTAATTGGCCATAAAGAGTCAATTGTCACCTGTCAGTCCTGCACACCTCGCTGGGTGTCCCATCCTGCTCTTGCTGTGTTCCTGCAGCTCAGGGCCCTGCTGGCACCATCAGGGTATCACACACCTCCCTTTTTCCCCTCAGATTGGCTTCTTTACAACTCTTTTCCTTCTTATTTTTGATTTCTATATATATATATTAATTTTAACAGCTTGCTCACAGTGCAAACCCGGATAATCCTTATCAGAGCCATCATCACAGGTGTCTTGGGACTGTTCACTTGCAGTCTTATTTTCCTTTCCCCTCTTGCCCTGCTCTGAGGGATCAGTGGACTTGTTCTCCCAGTCCATCTCCACTCCCTGGGGATCCCTCCCATTCCCATCCCGGAGCATGGGCTTGGAGCAGTTTATTATGGATAAATGACTCCATTCCTGGGAGTGTCCAGGGCCAGGTTGGATGGGGCTTGGAGCAGCCTGGAATAGTGGAAGGTGCCCCTGTCCGTTCCAGGGGTGGGATGGGATGGGATGATCTTTAAGGTCCCTTCCAACCCAAACCATTTTGGGATTCCATGATTCTCTTTTCAGAGCTTTTCCCTGCATTCCCAGAGCTGGGATTAGCTCTGGACAAGCAGGCTGGAGTTTGTTTGTGTGTTTAAGCCACGTTATCTCCTCCTTGGTGACTTCAGGTATCACTGAGTCTGTCCCTGTCCAGGCTGAGGTTGGGGATTCCTTCCCCCTGCTCCCACAGGGATCAGTGTCAGGGTTGGATGTGTGACCCCTGGGATCATGGAGTGGGAATCTTGGCCCCACCAACCCCCCTGTAAGCCAAAAAACCATTCCCTTCCCATTGACAAGTGTATTAGTGAGCCTTGGATGCTTCCACCTCTGCATCCCAACTTTCAGCTCAGCACATGGAGCTTTGTACACCCTTTTTATTCCTTGGGACGATGCCAAAAGCTTTTTCCACGTGCCTGGTTTTATTTAAAGATTAAAATACCATCATTAATTCCTCACACAAAGCTAATTTACCTCGCAGTGATGGCAAGGATGGTCTAGTGGAAGGTGTCCCTGCCCGTGGCAGGGAGCTGGAATGAGGTGTTTAAGGTCCCTTCCAACCCAAAGCATCGTTTGGTTCACATTTTACACTCTCTAAATAGAGTTCTGGCTCTTTCTTTGCCTTTTCCTGGGCTCTTTCACCAGCTGAGTGTTGCACAGTGGCTGCTGTTGGCTCTGAGGCTTTCAAAGCTCTACCTGCAAATTCACTGCTCTTTCCTGGGCCACTTTTCTGTCCCTGCCCAGCTGATTTTGTCCCTTTTTTTAGGGGTTATGGCCATGCAGGGCTTCTGGACACGGCTGGGAACGTGTGGGCACTTCTGTCAAACCTGGGGTGAAGTGCAAAGTCAGCAAGTTTAAAGTTAGAACTTGAGGATCAAACCATCCCCCTGCACCCTGCAAAGGGATTAATAATCATCTCCAATCTGTTCCTTTGGTAAATGTAGATTAGTTCATTATTTTTAGCCCGTGGAGGCTTTTAAAGTTAATCTTTGGTTGACACAGTTTCTATTTTAATACAATTATTAAATGAGAGATGCTGCTGGTTCCGTGTTAAAGGAGCTGAATGCCAAGGTTAATAGTTCATAACAAACTTTAATAACCAAACAGCCAGTCGTGGCTTTATCCAAACAAACATTAATTAAGCACAGGGATGGTGCTGCTTGACCTTCCCGAGCCACTCCCCCAAATGTGATTGATTGGAAAAGCAGGGTGTTATTCTGGGCACTCATTTGCTACACAAAGCCTGAAACCTGGGGTTTCCACTGGTAAATTGATGCTTTCCTGGAGCAATTAATGCCCTAAAGCCACTGAATTTATCTCTGTGGCCCAGGATGTGATTGTGAAAGAGTCACCTGAGCAACTGGGGTGTCTCAGCAGCCTGAGCCACAGGGCAGGAGGATGTGACATAAATGCTCTTGGATGTCTCAAGTTTATTAGAAAGACATTTTCAGTGAGGCCCTGGCACAGGTTGGCCAGAGAAGCTGTGGCTGCCCCCGGATCCCTGGAAGTGTCCAAGGCCAGGTTGGACTGGGCTTGGAGCACCCTGTGCTGGTGGGAGGTGTCCCTGCCCGTGGCATGGGGTGGGATAAGATGGGCTTTTGGGGTCCCTTCCACTCCAGACCTTTCTGGGATGTTATGAGATGTGGTGAGGAGCTTGTAAATGAATGTAGGCTTCCTCCAGCCTTTCCAGGGACAGTGTTTGCTTTAGCTTTGGAAACTGGTTCCAGAGCAGCATCCCATGGGATGGCAGTGCTGTTGGGAAGGTTTCCCACCATTCCATTAATCCTTTGACCCTCCAGAGTGTGGGATTCTTGTTGCAGGTGTGCCTGTGCAATGGGCACAGGCTGGCAGTGCGAGGTGCCAGTGGGGGCACATCTTCCAGACACAGGGATTGGGTTGGACATGGCTTGGAGCAACCTGGGATAACGGAAGGTGTTCCTGCCCCTGGCTCATGGAATGTGTTGATCTTGTAGCTCCCAAATCATCCCGTGGTTCTGTGGCTGAGGGATCTGCTCCTCGTGCCTGAGGGTGCCTTTGGATCTGCTTTATTAAGTGTTTTTTAGGATGGGATTAATTGTGGCCCGAGGTGCCGTGAATCATCAGCTCAGAGTCGGGCAGGGTGTTTGTAAAGGTTTTCCTCAAGAGGCCTCACAAAAAAAAAGTACCCAAACCCAACTGCTTATTGCTGTCAGTGCTGATCAAGAGCTCTCTGGCACTCAGGGACGAACAACTGCTGTCACCAGGCTCAGGTGACACAGTGCAGGGCACTGGGATTTCGTGAGTTTGTTTTCCCCATGGATTATATTCCTGGACCGTAAAGGGACCTTTTCTACCTTCACAAAACACCCCAAAAACTTCAAAAAGAACTGAAAAGTTCCCTTTATTTTTCTTCTGATGGAAAAATAAATTTTTATTAATTTTTTTTAATTATTATTTTTCCTACCAGTGTCCTACAAATCTTTCTGGGCTCATCCCTGTGGATGCAGCTGCAGATCCCCCATATTCCCAAGCCAGAGCTCTGGGCATGCTCCAAACAGCAAATAATATGCTTTATTTCATTGCTTTGTGCTGGAAACCCAAACATTTGCCTTTTTTTCAGTGGAGAAAGTGCAAAGATTCTTCACAGGATCATGGAATGGTTTGGGTTGGAAGGGACCTTGAAGACCATCCAGTTCCAACCCCCTGCCAGGGATTCCGTGTTCTAGATCAGGTTTTATCCCCTAAAATTTCCTTTTTTTACATCTTTTTGGGATTACAGTGAAGAACCATTGAAATTTTGGGAGGTTTTCCCCTTGTCCATGTGTTTTGGGAGATGAGCAAGACCTTGACCCTCAGGCCCATGTGGCATTCCCGGGAATATCCTCACCTCCCTGCACATCCCAGGGAGCTGAATGACACCCCCCTGATGTCCTGAACTCCATCTAGGGAAAACATGGAGCAAAAGGGATGTTTCCTGATGACTTTCCCAGCTCCCCTTCCTGGGGGATGCCCTGAATCCAGCTGTTTTTTCCCGGGATTAGTTGGGTTGTGCTCGCAGAGCCCGTTCCCAGGATGGCAGTGGTGCAGGTGGTGCTATTTTTAGCTGCCTCAGAGCTGCAAAATCCAGCTCTGCTCGTCCCTCAGCACTCCAGGGATGGGTTTGGTTGGAGTGAGATTCTTCTCCAGGGCTGTCAAATTGCTGGGAAAATGACCTGATGGAATTCCTGGCTCAGGGAATGTGGGGCTGTGTGGAGCACACCAGGGATGTGCTGCTCTCGCCCTGAGCTTTATTTGGGATGTTTCTGTTTTTTCCTGATTTCCTGTGGTAAAATCTGGGCTTGGGGAAGGCTCTGCAGACATTCCCAGGATCCAAGTGCTTGTGTATCCTAGAGGAAGAGCAGCCTTGGAGCAGGGGGATCACCATTTAAATTGCTGCAGTTGTGACACTGATTCCCAAGATTTATTTAAGCTCTTGTCTGGGATTTCCTGCTTCCAGTTCCCAATTCCAAAGGGATTTGTGAGCTTCTTGCTGGTTTTGTTGTTTGAGCAGTGACCTGGCAGCCAAACCCTCTGTCTCCTTGGATTTATCTGCTTCCCTGCTCTCCCCCTTTGCCATTCCCTCCTCTCCTGGAGCAGACTGATGGATCTCCTCCCTGGGTGGGAAGTGTGCCTCCTCCACAAGTGCCTGTCTGCAGTTATGCTTAGCTGGATATTAGGGAGAATTTCAACATGGGAAAAGCTGGAGTCACATCCCTGGAGGGATTTAAAATCCCTGTGGATGTGGCACTTGGGGACATGGGGCCGTGGTGGCCTTGGCAGCGCTGGGGGACGGTTGGACTCGATCTCGGTGGGCTTTTCCAACCTTGAAATCTGTGGTTTGCTGCTTTCTCCTCAATGTCCTTCCCAGAATATTCTTCAATCTCGAAATAATGGACTCTAAACCCCCTAAACCCACACTTGCTCCCTGCTGGCAGTTATTCCAGCAGCAGCATCCCCATGGCTTTATCACTTATTGCCTGTGTTCCCCTCTGCTTGGGCTGGGCATTTGGCTTTTAATCTATGTCTCTGTGATGTATGGGCAGAGTGGAAATATTGCTTTCCATGGCTGAGGATGGAAAAGAGAATTAAAAAAAAAAAAAAGGGATTTAAGCTAAGGATCAACTGAGAAAAGACAACAGAGCTCAGTTGGTGGAAAAATACTAAATAATGATGTGAAGGGGAAGCTTGAAATGCAGAAATCCTAAATAATGTTCACAGGTAGTTTGGGTGGTGAAGTGTTTTCTGCACAAAGAACAATTGTTGTTCTTGTTTTCTCGCAGTAAATCCCACTAATATCAGGAAAAGTGATAGTGTGGCAGTTGTAGGAAGCAACCACCCTTTCTCTGTGATTATTGGGGAAAGCAAGTCAGGAGTTTGGTTCTTCCAGAGCCAACATGGAGTGCGGCTTTGTGAGCCATCCCTGCGGATTTGTGGAATGCCAGAGTGTTCATAAATCAGGGAAGAGCTGTTTTGTGATGTTTTGTGATGAGCAAAACACGAGGGGAAGGTTTTGGAGAGAACTCCCTGGTTGGATCGTTCTGCCTGTTGTTCCATCTCCTTTCTCTTTGGGACTCCAACCTCTCACCTGGGCAGTGATCCTGCTCATACAGCTGCAGATGGATCATCCTCTGGCTTTTCAACAACCAAAACTCCCTGTAAAATATTTTTGACAATCAATTTCCCGAGTGAATGGTTTGTTGTTACTGCTCAGTTCGTTTTTGACCTGTTGATTTAGGAATAACTTGTGGAATAAACAGATCCAGGAGGAGGGTGAAGTCCAACAAGTGGCCATGGAAATGCTGTGTCTTTTTCAAACCTATTGTGTGCTATTTCCTGGGAATCACCCACACTCACAGGCAGTGACATCATGTGATGGATGTTTCCTTGTTCTCCACTTGACCATCAGTCAAAGTCTGGATTCTGTTTGCAGATATAAAACATTCCCAAAAGATGTTGTGGGAAGAATGAAGGTTATTCCTTAATCAAGGAGCCCAAGTCTGAGCAAGGGGGGATTTTCAGAAGTCCCAAAATTCATCTTTGCTTTGGGATGGGAGGTGTCAGGCTGTGAGTTACTGCAGTGACAGCAGTGGGTGGGTGCTCTGTGGGACACCGGGACCCCTTCAGGTCTCTGCAGAAGATCACCCTGAGAATGAATTTGTGCTGGTGGATTGTTGTTAATCCCTTAAAACCTTTTGTCAGAGCTGGAAGTCAAAATGATCTCAGCCACAGAATCCCTGAGGCTGGAAAAGCCCTCCCAGCCCATGGATCCCCCTGTGCCCATCCCCACCTTGTCCCCAGCCCAGAGCACTGAGTGCCACTCCAGGCCTGCCTTGGACACCTCCAGGGCTGGGCACTCCAAACCTCCCTGGGCAGCCCCTGCCAGGGCCTGACCACCCTTTCCAGGGAGAAATTCCTGCTGCTGTCCCACCTGAACCTCCCCTGTCCTGTTGTCCTCTTAAAGGTGGTAAATGAGATTCAGGAAACTCAAGTGGTAGGTTGAAAAATAAGTTATTTTAGGTCAAATCCTGAAAATACAAAGAGCACTTTCCACTCTTGAAGTAAATCAGGAATAATTTCACTGAAACCAAGAGACAGGTACATAAGATAATTCCAGACACCATGCACCAAAATTTTCCTGAGGCTCTGCAACCTGGGGGGGTTTCCTTCATCCTCCTCAGCTGAGCATGGCTTTAGGGTCAGTATTGATCCTTTGGGCTGACCTGACTGGTGCTGTAGGGGTTGAGGGACTCTGTTTTCATTCACCTCTCCAAGCTCAGACCTGCAGGTCTGTTTTCCATGACCAGACCCTTTCCTGCTCCACGGTGGCAGAGCTCCCATGGGATGGATCCTCCTCCAGCTGAGGGTTCAGCTTTGCTTCACCCAGAGGTGATAAATGGATGTTGTGTCTGCACAGGGCTCTCCTGCTGCACCTCCTTCCTCCCCTGGCAGCATTCCAGGGAACTTGGACGTGCTGTTGGCATCGGTTCTGCCTGGTCAGGAGATTTCTGGGATTTAGAGTGAATTACTGAGAGAGTAAATAGTGGGATAGTATTTACCAATGTGGGGAGTGAAGTATCTGCTTGTCAGAGAATCATGGAATGGTTTCATCATGGAAAGAACCTTAAAGCCCATCCAGTTCCAACCTGGTTGTGTTCACCTGGGTTTAGGGAGAGGGAATGAATCCCAGAATGGTTTGGGTTGGAAGGGACCTTAAATCTCATCCCATCCCAGCCCCTGCCATGGGCAGGGACACCTTCCACCAGCCCAGGGTGCTCCAACCTGGCCTTGGACACTTCCAGGGATCCAGGGGCAGCCACAGCTTCTCTGGGCAACCTGTGCCAGGGCCTGCCCACCCTCCCAGCCAGCAATTCCTTCCTAATATTTAAACCCTGAGTGTGTTGAGTAGCTTTTAAGCTGGGCCAGAGCAGGTTTCCCAAAGCTGGGTGTCCTCCCTGGGGAGCTGCAGCCGGACCCACAAATCCAATCACTTCATGAAGTGCCCCAAAGGTTTTAGCCCTGGAAGCTCCCAGGTTGCCTGTGTGTGATCCATCCTCAGGGCACGATTCCATCCTGTTTGCCTTCCTTTTTTCCCTTCTGTCTGTCGTGTACCTGCTGCTTGCAGGGCTGGGGAATTGAATTCCTGTGTTCTGACTCACGACTTTGCTGTTCCTTTTTTTTTCTGTTTGTCACTGCGAGAGCCACCCACGAGGAACACTCTGGCTCTGAGAGCATTCCCTGCTTTCCCTCCCCCTCCTGTCCTGGTGGAGCATCAGCTTGGATCTTTAATGGAAACCAAAGAGTAATTACAGTTGTGGAGCTCGTGATGCCACCGAGTCAAATGGCAGAGGGGAAGAAATGAATAGTGAGGATGTCAGGGGATAAAAACCTGTCAGCTGCATTCCTTAAACTGCTTTATTTGGTGTCACACTGGTAGTTATTTATGTGCCACCAGAGCTGTGGCTTTTAAACATGAATAAAGAGACGCAGGTTGGATTAAACACAAAATAGTCTGGTGGAATATGGAGAGGCAACAGTCTGTACAAAGGGGGGAAGCGATGGGAGATGAAGGAAAATGGGGATGCATTTATGGAGTTTTTGATGTTTTCTGTGTTTTTTTTCTTTCAAATAAGGTTCATCAGCAGGCACAGGAAGGCTTTGATTGCGGCTGGGGGCTTTTAGGCTGGGATTTGCAAAGTGGGACATGGGAGATTTTTGAATTAGAGCCTGTGATTAGGAGGTGTGGAAGATGTGTCTGATGTCTATAAATAGCTGGATGTGGGAAGAAAGGGAGTAATTTTGGTAAGAGGCCAGAATTTATAAACGTGGGCAAATAGGAATGTAAAAAGGGATAAAACTGGCCATGGATGAGTTTATGGAGAGACCTTGGGAGGTGATGCCCAAACATCTCAATCAAGGGCTCTGGAAAGACACATCAGTGGCTTTCATAATAATCCTGGAATGGGTTGGGGTGGAAGGGACTTAAAACCCATCCAGTGCCACCCCCTGCCCTTCCACCAGCCCAGACTGCTCCAACCTGGCCTGGGACACTTCCAGGGATCCAGGGGCAGCCACAGCTTCTCTGCCCAACCTGTGCCAGGGCCTGCCCAGCCGTTATAGCCAAGAATTCCTTCCCAATATCCCACCTAAATCTTCCCCTTTCCAGTATGAGGCCATTCCCTGTGTCCTGTCCCTCCATGCCTTGTCCCCAGTCCCTCTCCAGCTCTCCTGGAGCCCCTTTAGGCCCTGGGAGGGGCTCTCAGGTCTCCCTGGAGCCTTCTCTTCTCCAGGTGAACCCCCCCAGCTCTCCCAGCCTGGCTCCAGAGCAGAGGGGCTCCAGCCCTGGGAGCATCTCCATGATTTCCCCTGGACTGGCTCCAGCAGTGTCACAGGGTTGAGTTTCATCCTCTTCTCCTCCAGCACATCCCTGGAGAGGGGGATATGGATGCCTGAGGAGACAAACACCACTCAGTGTCATCATCATGTCCCGAGGTTTGTTTTAAGGCTGAAGGTCAAATCCTTTCCTCTCTCAAAGCCAAGTCCCAGAGAACAAATTCATCCAATTGGTATCCAATCAATGGAGGGAACACTAAAAATAGAAGCAGGACAAAGGGGGCATTGACACACCTATTGACACATCTACTGGAGTTTCTTCACTGCAGAGAGCCCAGGGCCTCATTCCCTGACAGGACCTGCTGTGAGGGAGATCCTGGCTCACTCCACCTGGGAATGAGGCACGGGGCAAGGTTTGGTTGGCAGGCATGGAGTGGGAATGTTCTCCTGGAAAAGGGGCACACACAGTGAGAGCAGAAGGTTCAGCTTTTTGGGGTTGAGGGATTGAGTGAAATCAGGGCAGTTCTCTGCTCTTAGAGTTGAGGTGACTGAGGTGTAGTGTGTAAATAAATATATTTATAGTTATTATCTTATGTGTATATGATATATTTTAAATATCATATACATTATTTCATTATGCATAATATTTGTATTACTAAATATAACAGTTCACCTTTATATATAATTTAAATATTGATATATTCATGATATATAATATACTATAATATTTTATATAGTATATATAGAATATATTACATTGACATATATAATGATTATATATTAGATATAAAACATAATATACAGAATAGACTGTATATATCATACAAACATAATAGAATTATTATAATATAGAATAATTAGATACAATTTATATAATTTATTATATATTTATATTTACATATTAGACTTAATATAATCATCATACTATATCATGCTAAAATATATAAATATGTAATAGCAAATAGAAATTATATATAATTCTATATAAAATATGTAGATATAATTTAGGTACACATCTGTAAATGTAATGTATTATATATAGTAATAGAAAGATTATAGGTAATAGAAACTGTATATTCATACCATATAACATACAAAAAATATAATAATAATAATAATAAACCCAGCAATAATAAATTCTTCTCTGACCTGAGGGAGGGACGCTGTCAATGCTCACACTGTCCCTGGCATCATCTCCTTAGGGAAGGCTCCCAGAACCTTCCTTGGACTATCCTTGTTTAAAAAAAAACTGAGGCAAACATATTTTTTTTCCATCCTTGTGACTAATTTGACCACCTGAAACAAGGGTCATAAAAGACCTTTGAGGAGGGCCCAAAAGGGCCCCATAAAGTTCCCTCTTTGTCCCCAGAAAGGGACACACGTGAGCACTGAAGGGGTTTTTGGAAGTGCTTGGTTGTCCAAACTTCAGTAATTCCAGTGTGCAAGCAGTGATTGGACTCAGTATAAATGTGGGCACCTTTAACATTTGGGCTTTAATCAACTGCAGTGAGAATATTCAGGAAAATAAACCCACAGGGGTAGGAATTTCTCTGCATGATGGAAAACGTGGGCGTGGAGTGGAACCACAGGATGGTTTGGGTTGGAAGGGACCTTAAAACCCATCCAGTGCCACCCCCTTCCCTGGGCAGGGACACCTTCCACCAGCCCAGGGTGCTCCAAGCCCCATCCAACCTGGCCTTTGGACACTTCCTGGGAAATCCCAGCTCAGGGACACCAAGGGAACAGGGAGAAATCCTGGAAGAGTCCTCAGCTGCTGGATGAGAGGGAGTGCTTGTGGAAGAGCAGCATATGGGCACACAGAGGAGGATTGTGGTGCCAGTCATCCCCAGTGATGGCCAGGAAAACCCAGCTCCTGCTCGGGGCTCCGCATGGAATGCTCATAATGGGCTTTTTTTGGAGCAAGGAGTTATTTCTTAGAGGGAATAGATGGTGTTATTTTTGTTCTGTGGGTGAAGCTGAGAAAAGACTGACCCCAGCTCAGCTGTGGATTCGGGCTGTGAGTAAGCAAGGCTTGGGACAGCCTGGGAAACTGAGCCTTGTGACAACATCACTGGGGCTCAACAAGCCCCTGCCAGGCTCAGAAGGGGTTTTGGGGCTCAACAAGCCCCTGCCAAGCTCGGGGAGGGTTTATTGTGATGGATCAACTTACATGTTGCAGCTCCCTGTGGAGGAAAACCGGTTTTGTTGGAGCTGGAGAGGTCTCTGAGCTGCTCCTGCCCAGTTTTGGGGTGTCCTGACCCTTGTTGAGGTGGAGGAAGGATCAAGTGAAGCCTAAAAGGCACAGATTTGGATGCAGGGAGTTGCTGCTTGGAAGCTTTTGGGATTGCTGTGGTCCACTCAGAGGTCACCTCTTGTATTTTTTATGGTGCTTTCTATTCTGGTTGTGTTTTTCCTCAGGAATTAGAGGCTGCTGGAGAGGGGATGAATCCCACAATGGTTTGGGTTGGAAAGGCCCTGAAATCCCATCTCATCCCACCCCCTGCCACGGGCAGGGCCACCTTCCACCAAGCCCCCCCCCACTCTGCCCATCTCCCATTGATCTAATTACACATTCCAGGCACTTTTCTTCTTTACTTTTAATTACTGTTTCTCTACCGAGGCTTCAAGTGCCTGGACCTAAAGAATAATTACACAGCAGCTCCCAAACAACACCCCCTGCACTCGAAACACTCTGAAAGCTGCAATAGATCCTGCAGGAACGTCGGCACTTTAATTAACAGCTCTGGGAGACCATTACCGATCTATTTGCCCCTCCCGTCTCTCTCATTGTCGCTCCTGTTTCCCGAGGGTGGTTTTTAGGAAGCTGTAATGGGTGGTGTGGGGGATGTTTGGATAACCTGGGAAGCAGGATGGGGAGTGTGGAGCCAGCAGACACAGAGGGAGCTCCTCCACCTTCGGTTGAGGAGGGAATAAATCCGCCCAGCCCCTCCCTGGTTGTGATTTCTCCCTCTCCTCCCGTGGGCTTTTGCTTTTCCCTCTTGTTTCTCCAAACATCGATGCCATTGATCTCCTTCCCAGGGTTAATGAAGCCCCACTTTCCTTTGTGAGAGCCTGGAGGTGTCCAAGGCCAGGTTGGAATAACCTGGGCTAGTGGGACGTGCCCCTGCCCATGGAAAGGGTTGGAAGTGGATGATTTGAAGGTCCCTTCCAACCCAAACCATCCTGGGATCGTTTTTTGTGTCACAGCTGGAAAACTGTGTTGAACCATTTTCCCCCCAACAAAGCAACTGATTGAGCAGACCAAAACCTCCTGGAATAATTTACCAGGGCACGTGGAGTCGTCGTTCCAGAGGGTTCCAGAGTGTCATTTATCCCCAGAATAATGAGGATTATTCTTGGCCTAGAAGCCAAGGGAGTTCAATTTGGCAGAACACGAAGTTTGGGGGAGAAATATTTGCACCAATTGTTCCATTTTCTGTGTTTTATTGCAAAACAGGCCATTTTAAAAGGAATTTTTTTTGAAGTTAATTTTCAGTGTAAGGCAATTACATTTGTTTATGTATATTCTGTATATTTATTTATATATGCCAAGTTGGTTTAAGTCTTATCTCAAAGATTTGTGCTTATTTAAGATGTGAATTATTTAACTGATGTGCTTATTTAATATGTAAATACCTGTGTGGGAAACAACATGACAGTGGAAGCTATTTCTAGTCTGTATTTCATGAAAAAATATAGAGTTTTTACTTAACTTGGCAGAAAACTCCATGTTTAGAGGGGCATCTCTGGGTTTTATATTTATATTTATTTCAAATGCTTTTTTTGGAGGCAAAAAAAAAAAAAAAAAAAGCAGAAGAAGGGCTGGTGTCCTGAAGGGAAAAAATTCAATAGAGCCACTGAAGTAGGTCAGTTTTTAAATGTAGCAACTTGTCCTTTTAAAAATAGGAGCTGTCAGATGTCCAGGTCCTTTGTGTGTCTCCAGGATTTCTGTCTGGGTCTGGGAAATTCAGGACACAAATAGTCTGGCTCCTGTGTTGACATCAGGGTGGTTGTCATGTGCTTCAGCTTAAAGTCACCACGTTCAGGATCCAGATGGCAATTTTTGCTGAGTATTCCCAAATTCCCAGCTCCAGGAGGACCTTGTGGAGGGCCCAGAGATCCAGGATCAGGTGACCCAACCTGGCAGTGGTTCTGCTCCATCTGTGTCTCATGATGAGCAAGTTGCAGTTGTGCTGTCACTTCCAGAGCTGTGGCAGATGATTGGGATAGGAGGGATTGGTGGGAAAACCTCATCCCAGGAGCATCTGGGTGTCCAAAGCACCAGCTGGGACATCTGGGCAACCACATCTCCTGGATGATGCTGATGTAGGTCTTGATGAGGCAGGCTGGGCCATTAATTAGATCCCAATAAGGAAGAAGATGGAGGAAATCCTCAAAATTAAGAACATGTGGTGGGTTTTTTAGGAGCAACAGGGGGAGACCAAGGTGATTTAGTGGGATTTGTCCCTGCCCTCGACAGAGGGTTGGACTAGATGGGCTTTAGAAGTCCAATCTGAGCCAAACCATCCTGTGATTCTGTGACAGTGCAGTTGAATGGGAATTCCATCCCAAGACCTGAAGAAAGATTCTCCAGCATCTCTGGGATGGTTTGTGTATCTGCAGCCTCTGCTAGCCCTAAAAATGCTGTCCCTAAGTTAATGCCATCACTGTCAGGTGCTGTGTCATCTGTCATTCACTGCAGGAGGAAAGAAAGGGAAGAGTTAAAGCTTGGCCTAAAACACTCTTTAGGGTTAGCAGAGGAATTGCACTCTGGGGGATTTAAAGACCAGTTTAAATCAGGAGCTGAGACTCTTGGTGAGCTGCTCCCTGTGTGCATTCCAGGGTTTTGGAACAGGAAAGGCAGATGGGACACTTAAGAAGGGAAGGATTGGCACCTCAGGGGGGTTGGCAGGTTCTGTGCTTGGCTGCCCAGCTGGAGAATCGTGGAATATCCTGAACTGGGAGGGACCCATGAGCAGTCTAGTCCTGCAGGGAACAGTGTCTGGCTTGGTGGTGATCACTGAGGATAGATCTGGAGCTGTGATGAGGATGATGAGGGTGGGATCCCCCAAAAATTGAGCACTAGGAGGGGGTTATACAGGGGATGCCCTCAGAGCTTCCCAGGATCTCCACTTCCATGTGGTGAGCACACACAGGAGTTCTCCAAGCAGTGGCTCTGGGGGATTGACCCCTGAGGTGGTGGGAGCCCCTCCTCCCACCTGCCATCCTTTGGTTCAAGGCTGTGGGTGGGAAGCCCTGGATTTCTGTCCTGATTAATGTCTCTGCACTCAGGGTCTCAATCAAAGCTTGTTCTGCACCCCTGGGTGCAGCACAAGGGCCCAGACACCTGCAAAATCCCTGGATTTGGGGTTTCCTCCCTGAAAACAGTGGTACCTTTTCCTTGCTCCTCTCTAAACTAGATCCTGCTCTGGAGAAAACCCCAGAGCAGTGCAGTGGTGTCGGTGTTGTTCCATGTGAATCCCGTTCCTCACCAGCACCAAAGGTGCTTCTTTCTCAGAGACAGCACTCTGAGTCTGGGAATGCTGTTCCCCCCAAAATGGGCTTTTTATCCCGTGACAAATAGCTGTGTGACACGAAGATGAACCTGCACGTGGCTGCTGTGACACCTGGGAAGCGAAAGCTGAGGGGAGGTTTGGAATTGGAGGCCGAGCGTGGGGGATGATTGGAGGTGACACCGTCACTTCCATCCCAAATGGAACAAATGCCTTGCACTGCAAACAGCTCGGGGAGGGGGAAATGAAACCCTCTGTTTGTTATTCAGAGCAGAGCTGGAGCTTTCTGGGCTTGTTTTAATCTGCTTGTCTTGCCCGGGGCGCTGTGATGTGGGTGCTGGTGCCGGAATTCGCCGGAGTCTCCACCAGCACGGAAAAGGACACGCTGGGTGAAAAGCTGATCAGTCCTAATTAATGTTCTCTGATGTGGGAGGCTGTGATCAGCACAGACTCCTCTTAGCATGCACTTGCTGGCAGGATTTGCAAGGGGAAACTGGGATCAGAGCTGCTGGATGTGACCCCAGCTGGGATCATCACCGGGAGGGTGAAGTGATGGATTCAGCTCCTGCTCTGGTGCCCACAAATCCGGTCCAGTTTTCCCTCTTTTTCTCCCCAAGAATTTTAGGTTTTGCTTCTAAATTGGTAGTGGAAAAAAATGCTTGGGGTAATCATGGAATCCTGGAAGGGTGTGGGTTGGAAGGGACCTCAAAGCCCGTCTCATTCCACGCCCTGTCATGGGCAGGGACACCTCCCACTAGCCCAGGTTGCTCCAAGCCCCGTCACCCTTGGGAATCTGGCACTTCAGCCCCACTCTGCCCCAGTCTTTGCTCAGTTAAGAACACCAAATCCTTGATTTCCATCTACTAACGGACCAAACCAGTCTTCTTTGGAATTCCCAGAAGGCTGGGAAGTGGGAAGAGGGCAGTAGGATTACAAATACATCTGTTTTCTTTTGAACTGTTGTTTAATATTTGTTTGGCATCTTAAGAGTAGCTGCGTGACTTTTTAGCCAGGAATTATTTCTGAAAACCTGGATTTTCTTTTTTCCTGGGAAAAGGGTGCTCTGCTCCTGTTTGTATATTTGAATATAAATAATAACTCTGTCCCTGTTCCACCCCCTCAGTCTGTGTTCAGATGGAGAGTTTTGTCTGCACTCCCATTTACTGGTGTGTGACTGCAGGTTTTTATATCCCAGTCTTTCTCTGGAAAACCATAACCTTCCAGGGGCATGAAATGAAGGAAACACAGTGAGAGAGGATGTGAATATTATATTTTAATGAGAACTGGCTTATTCCTGGGAGGAAAGAAGTTCTAGGGAAGTCTCCCTTACCAGGGTAAACAAGACAGCGTTTCTGGAGTCTCCCATGAAAGCCCAACTTCCAAGAGGTCCAGCTGTGCCTCCTGGTTATCCATTGTTGATCCACCCCTCAGAGTCCATTGGGTTCCAAAACACATCTTGTTAATTAGCTTTAATTTCTGCTCTAGGCTAGATTTACTTCTGTTTGTAGCTTTTACACAACCCACTCTATCCCTGGCTGCTCCTGCTTGGATTAATCCATAAATTCATCCCATTCTCCTGGGAAAAAGGTCTTCAATTTAGGAGGGGACGGGCTGAGTGGGCATTTTAACTCAGGGAATCCTAGAATGGTTTGAGTTGGGATGGATCTTAAAGGATCATCTTGTTTTTTTTTTTTTTTTCCCTAAAAATACTTTTCCTAAGCCCAACTGCTCCCTGCTGTGCTGTTCCTTTGTTTGCAGTGATTTCCAGGAACCTGCTTTATTTGCAGGAGAGGTCACTTCAGCTTCAGGCTCCTGGAGGCTTTTGGGGAGCACTAATAAAGCCTCGTGGGAGGTGGGCTGGTTTTCACACAGTGTTGTGCTCCTTGGTTAAAGGAATATGGAATTTGTGCTGTGCCCACCGAGATCAGAGTGACTGGAAAGGTCAACCCCAGCCTCTCCCGATCCCATTTTTTGCCTGGAGAGAGTTGTGCCCCAGGGGAAAGGCTGTGGGCTCTAATTTATTGCTATGGGAGAGCTGTGGTGGGGAAAAAAATAGGGAAAATGTGATTAGAGACACACTGGGAACTGGGAAAAGGAAAGGGAGAAGGGATTTCACCTTGGCAGAGCTCGTCTGGCTGTTAACGTGGCCCAAGGTTTTGTGGCTTTTGGAGAGGTTTATGTGGAATCCCAGAATCCCTGAGGCTGGAAAAGCCCTCCCAGCCCATGGATCCCCCAGTGCCCACCTTGTCCCCCAGCCCAGAGCATGGAGTGGCCCTGTGGGGATGTTTGCACAGTTTGACTCTGCCTTGGGTGAAGGACACGTGCAACCCTCCCACCTCCCGCCCTGTGCTTGTCCTCCCCTCCTGAGGAGCGAGAAAATGAGGAAATGAGTTCCCAGTGGGACTGACTTCCATGCACTTGGCACCTCTGATCATCTGACTCCTCGTTCTTTCACCGCCTAAAACCTCTTCAGACCTGAAGAACCTCAGAGTGACGATCCCAGTGAGGAGTTTTCCCATTTTTCCCCCTCCCAGAACCCTCTTAGACTCTTCTCCCAGCTTTTTTCTCGGGGCTGTTTCTCTTGGAGGGCACCACAAAGCACCAGACGAGCTCCAGGTGTGGGAACAGCGTCGTCCTCTCGGCTCTGGGGCTCCCTCACTGCTCGTGTGAGGGCTTTGAGGTGGGAAATAAGAATAAAACACGGACAAAACACCTCGACCACGCGTGGCTGGCGTTCAGCAGGAGTGTAAATTGAATCTGAGCCGGGCTGCAGGAGGCATTTTGTGACAGGAGAGAGCGAGGTGAAAGCTCTTGGGGTGACAGGCTGAGGCAAAAAGAAGGGCACCAGGAAAACAGGAATGGTTGTGTTATTCTTTTGGGGGGGGGGGGGGGGGAAAAAAAACATTCTTGAGAAGGCCAAGGAAAAAGAAAAGCAGCTGGCAAAGGTTGTTTGTTGGGGTTATTTTGTTGTTTGTTTGTTTGTTTTTCAAGGATTCACAATCCATGTGCTCTGGGATGGCCCTGTTGGAGCAGGGGAAAAATGGGATCAGATGGGACACTGTGGACCCTTCCAGCCTGACCCATTCTGGAATACTCAAAATCTGACTATTCCCTGGAATAAACTGCTCTTCCTGGTCTGCTGGAGCAGGAAGTTGGTCCAGGTGACTTCCAGAGGTGCCTCCAACCTCAACCATTCTGTGGAACAACCATTCAATCCACCCTTGGGCTCTGCATCCCCCTTTATTCCCATCCACCTCCTTGGCCTTGCTGCATCCCAGCACAATTCCTGCCACCCAAGCCGGGGAGCACTTGGGATATGTTGGAATGTGTCCCACTGAGAGGCTCTGTTGGAATAACTGCCACAAAGGAGCCATCAGCCTAAAGAAACAAAGCACATCCTGGTGCCAAACGAGTTGCCAAAGCTCCATGAACACACAAAAAAATGATTTAAAAAAAAAAACAACAAACCCAAACACTAAAAATCTTGGATAGTGCCACAAATTAAATTAGGAGGAGGGAACAAGCAATTAAAAGTGGATGAAAACACGGATTGCTCGTGCCAGGAAGTAAAATAACGTGTCAGAAAAACTGCTGTGTTAATCCAAGCCCCTTGGAAAGTGGGAAGCTGTTGGATTGGGGGCACTGATCGTTTGATTTGCCTTGGAAGGAACAGAATTTAGGGAGCTAAAGCTGCGGCTTTCGTGTTTCTCTCACCATTTCAAAGGCACTGTAAGTGCTTGGAACAGCTTGCCCAGAGAAGCTGTGGCTGCCCCTGGATCCCTGGAAGTGTCCAAGGCCAGGTTGGAGCACCCTGGGCTGGTGGGAGGTGTCCCTTGGTGGAATGAGATGGATCTTTCAGGTCCCTTCCAACCCAAACCATTCTATGAGTCTGTTTGACCTCCTGGGTGTAGCCAAGGAGAAAGGAGTGGAAAGGGTCAGGAAAACACCTCAGCACTGAACTGCCCTGGAAGATTCCATGTCCATGTTGTTTAAAGCCCTGTATTTTATACAAAAATAGCTCAAAAATCCAGAATATTTAATTTTTTTTCCCTGGAAACAAATGGAAAGAAGTGTCTCAGTGAGAAAGTGCTGTAGAAACTGTGGGGTTTTTGACTCTTTTTGTTGGTTACAGAGTTGAACCTTTTCCATCAGCCTTGTCAGGGGTGATGGAACCAAAATACAAATTTTAGACCATTTAAAACCAACCTTGAACAAACCAGGGGAATATGCTCACCTATTCATGTTTCTCTGCATGATCTTTGTAGCAATCTCTCCCTCTCTCATGGCCCAGAACAAATAAAGGAAGCAGGAATAAGTAGTTTATATTTTCTGGATAATTTGCTGCTTTCCCTTCACCTGGTTCTTATTCCTTTTCCTGCTTTCAGTCAGTCACTGCCCTTGTAATCTTTTTTTTTTGTTTCCTTTAAGTTTTGTTTGTTTTGTCAGGGTTTTTCTTGCTGCCTGGGATTTCCATTGGTATTCCCTGCCGTGTTCCATCACTATTCCCTCTGTTTCCCACGTCCTGTGCATCCCCTTTGAGAAAGCTTTGTGGTTTGAACCCAAAAGTGCAGATTTTTGCCTGAATTTTACCCAAATCCTCCTCTGCAGGTGAAATTTGGGGGATCAGGAGTGTTTTATGTGAAATTTGGGTGATTTTTTTCATGGAATTAAGCTTGGAAAAGCCCTTTCAGTTCATCAAGTCCAACCATGGACCCACCACCCCTGTGTTCATCACTAAACCACATCCTGGGGTGCCACATCCACGTGTTTTGAGTCCCTCCAGGGATGATAATTCCGTGTTTTAATGCTTGACAACCTTTTCCATGAAGGAATTTTGTCCTAATATCTTGCCCAGCTTTCTCCCAGGGAGGGCAGGGTGGACAGAAGGAGCAGTGGGATGGTGTTTCCACCTAAAATTTCCTACTTTCCTTGGAGCTTTCCACAGCTCCAAGTTCATGGACAGGGAAGCCAAGATTGAGACCCAGACTGGGAAGAAATCCCTCTGTGTTTGGAATTGTGAGGAATGGGAGGGGAGCAGCAAAGCTGAGGCTGGAGGCTGTTCCTGATTTGAGCACCACTGGGAATAAATTTTTGTTCCCTTCAAGGCTTCTTTGTCCCCAGAGGAATTTTAGGATCAATATTACAGTTGGATTTAGCAGAGGATAATTAATCCCTGGAGTCCAGTGCTTGGAGGATTTGCTCTCTTTATCCAGGTTTCTCTCCTGTAATGCCTAAATATTGTCAGCTCTTCTTCTTGAAGTCGTGCTGGAAATTTTGGGGGCCTCATTCCAGAAATTTTGACTTATTATTTAAAAAACCCCAAACAAACAAAACCAACCAACAAACAAATAATAATAAACAAAACATAATCAGGCACAAGTCTTCGTGAGCTTCTAGAAACTGATTTTTGACATCACTACAAAGTGATTTTTGACATGGAATTGTAGAATCCTGACTGGTTTGGGTTGGAAAGGACCTTAAACATCATCTGGTGCCATGGGCAGGGGCACCTCCCACCATCCCAGGTTGCTCCAAGCCCTGTCCAAGCTTGGGCACTTCCAGGAATGGAGCACAACCTGGAAGGGACAGAGTGACCCTTTTTTTTTTTTCCCCAAACCACATTTATTTAAAATTTTAAAGTTTTAAAGTTATTATTGTTGTGTCCTCATCAAGATGCACAAAGAATAAATCAACTTGCAGCCCATTCCATATGGCAGATTCCCCCACAGGAGCACTGGTAACTTCTGATCCCTGAGGGAGCAGTAAACGAGCAGGATTTAGGGAATAAACGCTATAAATAAATGTCATGGAAGATTTTGGTGACATTTCTCCTCCTTTTTGCCTTTGAACAGGAATTTGAGTCAGGGCTGAACTTCCTAAAAAGATAAGAATGGCCCAACGTGTGTGAAATGGAGTCCCTTCCAGCTCAGGATATTCCTGGATTCTGTGTCCTAAAAATGTAGATGGGATGGACCAGCAGCCAGTCCTGGAGGTCTCTAGAAGGAATATTGGAGCCTTGGAGGTTTCTAGAAGGAATCTTGAAGCCTGGTGTTGAAAGGCTGCTGGCAAAGCCTCTGGAGATCCAGCTCAGTTTTAAATGAGGCTGGTTTAGTGGGGAACACGGTGGTGGTGGGTTGATGGTTGGACTTGATGATCTTAGGGGTGTTTTCCAGCCTTAATTCCATGATTAAGGTCATCAGAACTCCTTGGAAGACTTTTCCATCTTCTTGAGTGGTTTTTCTCAGCTTCTTAATGAGGAATTTAAATTCTATGGAATTCTTATCCTGTTACTTTTTGGGTTTTTTTGGTGACATTCAGAAATCTTGGGAGAGGTTGGTAAATATTCTGATAATTCCTGAATGTTTGTGTGGCCTTTTAGTACTTAAAGGGGCTTAGAAAAAGGGGAGAGTGACTTTTTCCATGGGATAGGACAAGAGGGAATGGCTTCCTCCTGCCAGAGGGCAGGGTTAGCTGGGATGTTGGGAAGGAATTCCTGGCTGTGAGGGTGGGGAGGGGCTGCGCTGGCATTCCCAGAGAAACTGTGGCTGCCCCTGGATCCCTGGAAGTGTCCAAGGCCAGGTTGGAGCACCCTGGGCTGGTGGAAGGTGTCCCTGCCCATGGCAGGGGGTGGGATTGGATGGTTTTAATGTCTCTTCCAACCCAAACCATCCTGGGATTTTTACTTCCACGATTAAAAGTTGGTCTCCAAATTCCTCAGTCAAGGCACAAACGTGTCCCTGCCAGACCCTGCTGGACTTGCTGCTCCTGAAGCCAAACGTGTACTTTTATCCCAGGAAAGCAAAGCCAGACTGGATTCAGTTGCAGTTCTAATAGTGTTAAATAATAATAATAATATTGCTGAAATGCCTTTCCAAACCCTGGAGCTGGATTTGTGACCCATTCCCAGGGTACGGGCACTGGAAACCCGAAATGCCGCGAAGGAGTCGCAGGATCATTAAATCTCCCCCAGCAGCAAAGGCCAGGCCTGGGACGCTCTGAGGAGATCATGCTTCCTTATGTTTGGAATTAATTAGTGCCTTGAAGGAGGGCAGTGTTGGAGTTGTCTGGGGCTGAGGGGGGGATTTGAGCAGGAACATCTCCTGCTTTATTTTCGGGAGCTCGGCCGCGCCGTCCGAACCGAAACGTCTCCTCCCAAGAGATGCTTTTCCTCTGTCCTGCTCCTCATCCCAGGCTTTTGGAGTGGAATAATGAGCTGTGAGATCAGTGCCCTGCAGGGTGTCAGGGTGCATAAGTCTCCCTGGAAATCCGTACCTGCTAAAAACAGGGAATGTGGTGTGTTGGGTCTGCGGGAGGGGTTGGGAAGCAGGTGATGCCTTCTCCTGCTCGCTGGGTGTTGTTCACACAGGGCTGCTGATGGACAGGCTGGGAAGGCACCCAAAAATACCTGAGGGGAAGGTTTTGTGCCAGGAGGATTGAGGGGTGAAGGAGAACGAGGGGACAGGGAAGGAAGTTGGGGAATGTTGCTGAGGGAGCGAGGAAAGGAAAATACTTGGGGGGTTATTTGGGGTGAGGAGGAGCTGCAGGAACAAATGGGCAGCAGATCATGGAATGCTGGAATGCTTGGAAGGGATCTGAAGGATCATCCCATCCCACCCCCTGCCATGGGCAGGGACACCTTCCACTATCCCAGGTTGCTCCAACCTGGCCTTGGACACTTCCAGGGATGGAGTTACCACATTTATCCACGTTTATGTAACTTTTCCATGGGTGTTCCAGCCAAGAGATTTCGTGGCACTGGCCCCTGTATCCAGTCCAGGTTCCTCCTTGTTGCTTTCCACTTGCTGAAATCCCAGGCTGTGCTAATCCAGAGCCCCTTGGCTTTGATGTTCTCCTTTTCCTCCTGTGAGGAGCACGTTTAGGGAATACCCATGGAGGGAATGTTGCTCTGGAGATGCCTCTGCTTGTATTAGAGAGAAGAAAGACTCCCTCATCTTTATTTTTAGACAGTGAATTTTAAAATAGCCTTTATTGATGCTTTTTAAAACTTCAGAGTCTTAAATAAATCCTAATTTACTATTTATTTAATACCTTGGGGAAGGGAAAACTTGGCATGCGATGGGATGTCATGGCTGGATCAGCAATGTCACAGAATGACCTGGGAAGTCCATCAGGGTGCTCATCATCTCATATATCCTATTATATATATTATATATTCAATATATTACAGATACATGTAATATCTGCAATAACACCATATATGTAATATATTTTATGTAAATATGGTATAGTCTGTAAATATAATATAATATATAAATATAATATCTTTTACCTAATACGTATCTAAAATAACAAGTTTAGGTGATATAACCAAGTGTGGATGCTCCAGGCATAACTCATTCCACAGGAGAGATGACTGACCACAAGAACCCTTTGGCAATTAATTTTTGAGCCATTAAGGGTGTTTAATTAGCCCTGAATTCAGCAATTTATTGTATCAATGTGCACTTATTCCTGCACATCCTGGTTTCTCCATAGTTCCATTGTGGCCTCATAGGATTTAAGGATTAGAGACACCCCAAATTTAACTCGGGAAGGTTCTGAAATCCCCCAGAATTGGATGCTTTTCCTCCTTCTGCAAAATCTCTGCCTCTCCCATGCAGGACTGGGAACCTTGAAGCTTTAAAAGCTGAAAACAAGCTGTGAAAAGGGACTATTTTCCCCCTCCCTGGGATGATCCAAAATAACAGGCTGTTAATTTTCCACGATTACTGATCTCCTGAGAAAAGAGCATTAATAGCTGAAATCTCCCAACGTTTTGTTTACCCTTTAGTTCCTCCCAAAGGCTGATGAGAAAAGATGGGTTTTATGGCTGATTTGGAGAAAATCATTTTAAAATCATTTTCCAGCGCCGATCATTTAATCCACAGATTAAACCTGACCCACTTCCCACCCGTGTCGTTGTTTCACCTCAGGTGCTTCTCATCTCGAGTCCTTTTGTGCTGGGCTTGAATCCTGGGGGGGTGACCTGTAATGATGGGACACACCCAGGATGGGAACAGCTCAAAGAGTCCGTCCATGTCTTCCCAGGAGGAATTTGTCCCTGGAAAGGGTGGTCAGGCCCTGGCAGGGGCTGCCCAGGGAGGTTTGGAGTGCCCAGCCCTGGAGGTGTCCAAGGCAGGCCTGGCGTGGCACTCAGTGCTCTGGGCTGGGGACAAGGTGGGCATCGGGCACAGGGGGGATTTCATGACCTTGGAGGGCTTTTCCAACCTCCAGGATTCTGGGATTCTCTCATTAAGAGACAAAATGGGATAATACACCCCAGAGGGGGATAATGTTGATGGCTGTGCAGCTATCCCACATTCTCACTGTCGGGACACAGAGTGGAGGTAAAAACTCGTGAACTCTCCTTGCTCTGGCTCCAGGCATCAAGGAATTTCCAGGCATGGAACTTTCCTAGATTTTCATGGACTTTCCAAGGTGTTTGTAGTCTATAAATAGCACGTGAATTATGGAAAATGAAGAGGGAATCGCAGAACCTTTGAGGTTGGAAAAGGCCTCCGAGATCATCAAGTCCAACCCAGCACTGCCAAGGCCATCACTGACCCCTGTCCCCAAGTGTCACATCCACAGGGCTTTGGAATCCCTCCAGGGATGTGACTCCAGCACCTGGACAGCCTTTTCCAGTGCCTGAAGTGGTTAATGATTTCAGTGGGACAATTAAAACAGAGCCTTGACTTGGCTTTTAAGGAAAAAGAACTTAAAAGCAGCAGCAACAGTGAAGAAATAATCAGCAATATCTTCCTGCCAGGTTATTTTTACCACAGTATCCAAGAGTTTTCTGAAGAGCATGTCTCAGCAGAAAATAATACAAATTTAAATGAAATGGAATTTTTCTCCCTGGGAAATTGCAAGTTTTAGAGCCCTAATGTCACGTTCCAGTCAGATTTGATCTTTCCAGGAAGTACCTGTGGGTTACCATTGGTGCTTGGGAGCCCTGGAGGAACTGTCAGCAACAACATGCAAGAACAACAGACAAGTGATAATCCCATAAATCCTGCCAAAAGCTATTTAAAAACCTTTTTTTTTTTTTTCTTCCCTATTTTTTAAAAATGTAAACTCCAGGGTGTTATTTATCTACAGAGTTTCACTTCAGGAGTATTAGAAAGATAGTTGATATTAAAGTCATATTTGAATAATAACATGAAGGGGCCAACGTGTTTTTTCCCTTGGGATACTTATTGCATTTATTTCTTTTATATATTTATTTAGTTATTATGATTTTTATAGAGATATTTATTTAATTATTAAGGAAAGGAGCAATTCCAGAAAACAGCAGTGCCTGATATTTAAGGCATCGAGGTCTGGAGCAATTAAAAGTGGTCAATATTTAGCTTTGTCCTGACCATCAGCAGCTCGAAACCTGCTCGTGGTTTTCACTTGAAACTCTGTTGCTTTAAAATACCATTTTCTGCTGGTGCCTACCCATTGAAACAGCGAATTTTTCCTGGCTGTGAGCACATCTATAAATACCCTGGGATCATTTGGACATGAAAAAAGCATGAGCTCATATCTGTGCACAAATACAGAAGCACTCCTGGTTCTGAACTGCAGTTTAGAGAACTGCTGGGGTGGGTGCTTTGTGGGTTGGTTTTTTTTTTTATTTTTTCATTCTCCAAAGCAGGAGATAAGGTTTTGGAGAGTTTTGGAGTGAGGCTGGAATTGCCTCCCAGCTCTCAAAAGTAATACCTGCTGCTCAGAAGTGCTGGTGGAAAAGAGAGATAAGCTTTGCTTCCTCAGACAGGGAGGGACAGAGCTGCTCCCTGCGTGTCCCTGCACGGGGGGGACACGGTGGGAAAGCCACTTGTGGTGACCCCCACCCTTGCAGGGCCTAAAGGGGCTCCAGGAGAGCTGGAGAGGGACTGGGGACAAGGCATGGAGGGACAGGACACAGGGAATGGCTTTGAGCTGGAAAAGTGTAGATTTAGATGGGATATTGGGAAGGAATTGCTGGCTGGGAGGGTGGGCAGGCCCTGGCACAGGTTGGGCAGAGAAGCTGTGGCTGCCCCTGGATCCCTGGAAGTGTCCAAGGCCAGGTTGGAGCACCCTGGGATAGTGGGAGGTGTCCCTGCCCATGGCAGGGAGTGGGATAGGATGATCCTTAAGATCCCTTCCAACCTGAACAATCTTCATGGATTGAACAATGTTCATGGAATGAACAATTCCATGATCTGCTCCCCGTTTGTTCCTGCAGTTCCTCCCCACCCTGAATAACCACCCCCCCAAGTGTTTTCCTTTCCTCACTCCCTCAGCAGCATTCCTGAATTTCCTCCCACTGATCCTACTGGAAGGTCTCCCTGCCCATGGGATGAGATGGTCCTTAAGGTCCCTTCCCACCCAACCCCTTCTGGGATCCTGTGACTCAGACGTTGCCCAAATTGCTCACCACTGTTTTCACTGTGCAGATTTCCAGCTCTTGTGCATTATTTCAATTTTCTATCCCTTTTCCTGGGTGGGATGTGGGATTTGTTGCCTCAGGCTCCAGCCCAGGAGCTGCTCTGTCCTTGCACACCCCTTGGTCACTCTTTGTCACTGATTCATCTCAGCTGAGCTCTTGTTTGATGGACTTTATGTTCTCCTGACAGATGAGCAGCCCGTGTGTCCAAAGCTGGGCTCTGACTTCACAGCAGATGTCTGACCCTCCCCAAGCACTCACCACCCCAGTTTTCCCTCAGGGTTGTCACAGTCTCTGTCTGGTGTCCTCAATCTCTGTCTGTGGCCCCTTCAGGGACAGCCCACGAGCAGAGCTGAGTCCTCACAACTTGATGTAGAAACAGCTCACGTGGCTTTAAAACCACTCAACCAGGGGAAATAAAACACGAATTTAGCTTAATTTTCTAATAGTGAAACTTTTCCTGTCAAAACCACAACTGTTCCTCCTGCACAGCCAGGAGTGTGGAACGGGACTGTGTGAAAATGAAGATATTTGCATTATTTTGCATAGAATGAAGTTATTTCCATAAATCCATTGTTTGGAGCAGCTCTGTAATTACTCTGTTGCCTCTACAAAGATCTGCTTTTGGCTTTGCTGCCATTCCACTTTCATTTCTTATTCAATGTTGCTAATAACTTCTTCATAAAATTCTGTGGTTTTTTTTCCTGAAAATACTCATTTTTGAAGACTAAATCCAAGTCTGACTGTAGGTCTAGGCAGTGGAGATGAACGGGGGGTCAGGGACAGCTCCAATCTCTGCTCTGTGATGAGCAGTGACAGGAGCTGATGGAACAGCTGCAGCTGTGTTAGGGGAGGTTTAGGCTGGATTTTGGGAGAGGCTCTTCCCCCAGAGGGTGGTTGGCACTGAACAGGCTCTCCAGGGCAGTGGGCACAGCCCCAAGGCTGCCAGAGCTCCAGGAGGGTTTGGATGATCCCTCAGGCACAGGGTGGGATTGTTGGGGTGTCCTGGGCAGGGCCAGGAGTTGGACTGGATGATCCTGGTGGTCCCTTCCAGCTCAGGATATTCCATAATTATCCCCAGCCTTCCCCTGGCCAGGGACACTTGGCTGTGGCATTTCCCTCTCCCGTGGGGTCACGAGTGGAAATGGCAAAGCTGAATCCCCAGGATGCTGGACTGGGATCCCTGGAAGCTGTTTGATCCCTGCAGCCTCCCCAGACCTGCCCTGGGGAAAGGCTGGAGGGCTCAGGAGCAGGAGGAGTCCCTGGGAATGGGGGCTGGGGGGAGCTGGTGCTGCTGGGGTGCCAAAGGCTGCAGTGGCTGAGCTCACCCCATGAACGAGTCCCTGGGATGGGCTGGGAGCAAATGGGAATGCCCAGGGCTGGGAATGAACTGTTTGCAGCTGGAGCCTGAAACGTTGGCATTAAATGGCTTTAAGGTGAGAGTAGGGATAGGTGGGAGATTGGGAAGGAATTGCTGGCTGGGAGGGTGGGCAGGCCCTGGAATAGAATTCCCAGAGAAGCTGTGGCTGCCCCTGGATCCCTGGAAGTGTCCAAGGCCGGGTTGGAGCAGCCTGGAATAGTGGGAGGTGTCCCTGCCCATGGCAGGGCTGGCACTGGGTGATCTTTAAGGTCCCTTGTTAACACTGGGGCTCACCTTAGGCTTGTCTTCACTTTGGAGTTGCATTATTGTTTGTACAGATATTTTATCCACTGTAAATAATAATTGTTGCTCTCTAATTCACCCTCCAGCTGCTACAAACAAATCTAATTCCAGGTGTGCAAGTCATTGCTCTGGGAATGGTAAATAATCCATTAAAAATTAATAGCTTAAATCTTTATCACGTCCCTCTGTAGCAAAAGAAATGTTGTTTTACACCAATGGAATCATTTCTGATTTATGCTGAGAGCTCCTGGCTCAGTAATTCTTCCAGATAAATTAATTGTCTGTGATATTCCTCAGGATCCAAACAAACATCTCGGTGATTAACTGGTATTTATGCTCCAGTAATGCATTGGGAACGTTCTCATCTCTTTTCATCACCAGGAGAAATCATCTCCAGGGTTTCTGGGGGTGCACAGACATGTTTTGTTTGGGTTATGTTAAAGTGGGATTAAACTCAGTCAAGGAATGGCATAGCAGGGCTTGGATTTGGGGTTGGAGTGGAAGCTGCACTTGGAAAATGAGAGTTTTGTGGGTGTGGGGAGGAAGAAATCAGGAAGAAGGATTTATAAATAAGAGTAAATAAGAAATAATAATTAAATAGTAATTAGTAAATAATAATAATAAAAAATAAATAAGAATTCAGGAATAGTAGTTTATCAAAGTCAGGACAGTGTTTCTCTTCCATCCTACTAATGGAATATAATCAGATACCTTAACATGTTTTTTTTCCTTTTGTGCCTTTAGTTTTAACTTTTTATTCCTTTATTTTCCTTTTCTCTTCTTTATTCTTCTGTAAAGAGCTGTAAATTTTGCTGTGGAGCAATGGAAGGGAGACAAAACCCATCTCAACCTGTCAGGACGGAAAATGAGCCCATCCGGGCAAGGGCAGAAAATGGGATTTTAGGGTCACCCACAGACCCAGTGGGAGAGGCTCCAAGGAAGCAGGAGCCGAGCCAAGGGTGTCAGTGCCAGGTGGGAGGCTGATCCTTCAGGAAAGCTGTCATTCCCTGGCAGGGCTGTGTCTGCTCCAGGCAGGAGGGAGCAGCCTGGAAAGGTCCCTGCAGGCCACGCTGTGGTCAGTGATGTGGGAGTTGGGAGCACGGCAGTTCTTGGGAAGCACTAATTTTTTATTGCAGGGAGACACCTCGGAGAATTAATTTAATTAAGTGATTAAAACTTCAGCCTGAGGGTTGTTCTGCTTCTCTCCTGTGCCCTGTCCCTGTTATTGCCACGATATTTCAGGACCTTCCACGACGAGCAGAAAGCTGGTCCTGTGCATCCTTAGGGAATTTTGTGGGATCCCAGAATGGTTTGGGTGGGAAGGGAACTTAAAGATCATCCCATCCCACCCCTGCCATGGGCAGGGACACCTTCCACCAGCCCAGGGTGCTCCAACCTGGCCTTGGACACTTCCAGGGATCCAGGGGCAGCCACAGCTTCTCTGGGAATTCTATTCCAGGGCCTGCCCACCCTCCCAGCCAGCAATTCCTTCCCAATCTCCCACCTATCCCTGCCCTCTGGCACTGGGGAGCCATTGCCCCTTATCCAACCAACTGGTTCCAGTTCTGACAAAGCAGATGGAATTCCTTTCAGGAATCCAGGATACATCTCCTGCATAGATTTGAAGTCAAAAATCCTGTTCCTGCTTTTCTGTTGCTTTAGTAACTCAACCAATGTGGAGCTTTTGGGGGAATTATAATATGTTTATATTTTAATTTTTTTAAGAAGAACCTGCCCTTTGCAAACCAGCTCTGCTCATTAGTGAGCAAAAAGTTGCTGATTTTTGGGGAAAAATTAGATTTTGAGTCAGAATTTCATATTTGCTTTGTAAGAAGTTTCCTAATGTTAAGAAACATTACAATTTGTAACCTTTGATTTCGTGTCAACTTTCTGTTTGGGAAAAATCCCCAAATTTATCTTTATTTTGGGGGTGGGTGGTGATGTGTTTGCCTGAAAAAAAAAAAAAAAAAGAAACCCACATTTTCCATGTTTTTTGGTGGTGGAATCCCCTTTAAAGCAGGAAAGGCATCTCCTGGGTTGGCAAAGTCTCATTAGATCCCCACCAGCAGGGCTTTGGTCGGTGCAGTTTGTGCCTCCACTGTCTCCTGTTGGTTGTTGTCTGACAAAATTAATTAAGGGGAAGGAAAAGTCGTTCTCCTCAGCCTTCCAGCTGGAAGAGAAAGGCCTGAAGGCTCCACCCTTTAATCTTACACTCTTTCAGAGACAGTTTATTACATTTCCTGGTTTATTTTTCGTAAATCTCTGGATGGAAATGGCAGCAGATGCAGCACAAGGATGGGGTGCCTGGAGCTGTGGCCGGGGGGAGCCTCCCTGGTGAGGTTGGGTGTGGTTTGGGTGGGGTTTGGGTGGGGTTTGAGTGCTGCTTCCTGCGTGGAAAACGCTTGGAGGGATCAAGGGATTCATTCTGGGCAGAGAGGAACCATCTGTGCCGTGGCACTCAGTGCTCTGGGCTGGGGCACAAGGTGGGCATCAGGCACAGGGGGGATTTCGTGATCCTGGAGGGCCTTTCCAACCTCCAGGATTCTGGGATTCTGTGATAAATAACTTTGCAATAACCAACTCATCAGTCAATAACTGGCTTGTTCCAGAGCCTGTTGAGGTTGATCAGAGCTGCTCTTGCTCTTCTTGTTTTTTCCTGATTGCTGATCGGGTGTCAGCAGCTCTGGCTCACCACAAGCTTGTTTGTTGGGAATTATTTGCAGATTAATTGAGGGGATTAATTTCTCCCTGAGTGTCCAGGTTGTTCAGCATTGGCAGATGATGATTTCAGCCATTCCCACTGTCCTGACAAACAGGAGTTGAGAGCAGCTCGTTCCCTTATCCAAGACTTGCTTTTCCAAGTGTTCATGGTCAAGTCCACGGGAACTTCTGCCCTGCTGTGCTGAGTGTGGTGAGGGCTCAGCCCTGCCCTGTGTGCTGGTAATGGTTGTGTTATGGATGTTTAAGTAATGAACACACAGAGCCAGTGTGGGGTTGATTTTCCTAATGAACTGTGACATTATTATTGGCTAATAATTATCTCCCTCTAAACTGTACTCAGTGGGCAGTGCAGGATGCAAAGGGAAGCTCCCAGTCCTTGGAATGGGAGTTGGGAGCAGGCAGTCAAGTTCAAGGCTTTTGTTTTAACTTCCTAAAGAATATAAATATTTATTGATGTGTCTGTCTGTGTTATTTGATGATATTACAATGCCTGGGCTAGTGGAAGGTGTCCCTGCCCAGGGAATGGGATGAGCTTTAAAGTCCCTTCCAACCAAAACCAGTCCATGTTTCTATCTATGACTGGTGGTATTAAAAGGGACCTTCTGCCACTGATGTTGACTGTGGTCCAAGCTGGAGGAGGTGACACCCAGCTGGCAGTTGTCCTGCAGATGCAGGAGGTTTGCTTAACTCATCCTCAAAGCCATTAATGGTCTGATGTTCTGCAGCTCAAAGGGATTTTGTGCCACTTGGCTTCAGCCCACACCAAAGTGTCTGGGCAGAGACCCTTCCAGACTGATCCTGCCTCCAGAAAGATGGATCTCCTAATGCATCATCCCATGAAATGGGTCTTGGCTGGCACTTCTACCATGCAGGTTTTTGGAGCTCTGACACTTCCAGGGATCCAGGGGCAGCCACAGCTTCTCTGCCCAACCTGTGCCAGGGCCTGCCCACCCTCCCAGCCAGCAATTCCTTCCCAATCTCCCATCTCTCCCTGCCCTCTGGCAGTGGGAAGCCATTCCCTGTGTCCTGTCCCTCCATCCTTGTCCCCAGTCCCTCTCCAGCTCTCCTGGAGCCCCTTTAGGCTCACTCCAGGCACCCTGTGCCAGTGTTTTATCATTCCCCTCCTAATTCCTCCTAAAACATCCAACTCTGGCCCAGCCAGGGCGCTCCTGGGATGTCCCCCCAGAGTTCCACCACAGAGGGAATCACTGGCAGCTCACAGAGGGGATTTAATGCTGCCTTTGATGCCTTGTTTTCCCCTGCACTTTAATATAGTTTGATCAAAGCCTTCAGTGTTCCTTGAGCAAGAGCTTAAACCTTTCTTTTTTCCTCCTCTGAGTTAGATGGGCTGCTCATGTGGATGTCTGGTGAGATGTTAAGCCTTTTGAATCTTGGTTTTAATATTAAACAGCCACTTAGGAAGTCAGCTGTAATTTAAAGCTATCAAACACTTTGGGGCCCAGATAACGAGGAGGATATTAGGTGGACATGTTTTATTCTTTTTTTTGTACTTTATTTTATTTTATTTTATTTTATTTTATTTTGAGGTTGCAAGAAGCATTTCTTGCAGTGGTGATTTTGATTAAGGCCACTTGAAAGCAGATGTGAATATTTTCATTTTGGGGGCTGTCTTTAGCACTTGCAGTTCATCTCCAATCCCAGGAGTGCAGATAATCTGACAGGAGTTTGCTGTGCTGAGAAATGTATTAAGGCCAGCTTATGACACACTAATTAGGAGTGTGTTTAAAGCCAATAATCTCCTGGTTTTGAAGGATCTTCTTACCATCCTTTTTCATGGGATTTCTCGAGCATTTTGTTTTCTGGGATGAGTAGAAGGGAAGGATTTGCAGCTGGAAATCCAAGTACTGCTATGGAAGCTGCTTGGATGGTGCTGGATTTGCTCCAGCTCAGGATCAGGTCCCCAAAGCTCAGCTTTAGAGATTTAATCTGCTGTGGCTTCGTGTTTCTTGGGTGAAGTTCTTCCCCTGCCCATGAAGCTGAATGTGCAACCAGGAGTTTATTGCTTTGCCTGGGGAAATATGGAAAAAACCCCGTTAAACTCATCCAGTCAGGGCCTTGTTCACATGGAAAACACACTGGGGTGGATTTGAGGAGGGAAGTGTGATTGGAAATGTGAATGTCACCAGAATCTGTTCCAGAGAAGAATGACTCTGCAGATTATTTTATAGAGCCATGGAATGGTTTGGGTGGGAAGGGACCTCAAAGCCCACCCAGTGCCACCCCTGCCATGGGCAGGGACACCTTCCACCAGCCCAGGGATCCCAACCTGGCCTTGGACACTTCCAGGGATCCAGGGGCAGCCACAGCTTCTCTGGGCAACCTGTTCCAGGGCCTGCCCACCCTCCCAGGGAAGGATGTTTTTCCCAATATTTCATGGTGATAATTTCTGTGTTGATATGAAAATATAAAGGGATGTCTTCTGTATTTTGCTGGGAAGAGCAGTGACCCAGGTTGGGGTCTGAATAGGTCCCAAACTTTATTCTGGTGTCCTCAGAGGGGATTTTGTCACTGTATTTCTTGGGCCTCAGTGACTACACAAAAATCCAGGCAGGCAGATGCTTCTTCCCCATTACTCATCTGTTGGAAATGTTTTCAGTTCCAATTAAAAATGGAAAAAAAACCCCAAAAACATTTTGATGGAATTCCTGAGGGGAATTAAAAGAAATCAGCAATCTGACAAATCTGAAGGTTAATCATGTTTTGGATTTAAAAGTCAATTCGAAACTTCTGTTTTTTAGAAGGAGCTGGGAAGGGGCTGGAGCAGCAGGAGCAGCTGAGGGAGCTGGGGGGGCTCAGCCTGGAGAAGGAAAGGGTGGTCAGGCCCTGGCAGGGGCTGCCCAGGGAGGTTTGGAGTGCCCAGCCCTGGAAGTGCTCCAAAAACACATGAATGTGGCCCCTGGGGACCTGAGTTAGTGGTGAACACACTGGTGGTGCTGCCTGATGGACTTGATGATCTTTTCCAGCCTTAACGATCCTGTGGTGAAGAGAGAAAATGTTCACAAGCTGGTTTTGATTTTTCCTGTTCTCCTTGTGCCATTCCTTTTCTTCATTTTGGGGGCTGGTGAATGGATTTGTTTTTGGGGGAGGATGAGAGGAATTTTTTGCTTTGCATGACCAGGCAGGTCGGTCCATGGGGAAGGGCTGAGGTGCAGCCAGGCATGATGACAGCAGGATCCCCCTCTTTGCTTCATCCTCTTCCTTAGCTCCTTTTAGGGATTTAGGGCTTGGAGTGGCTCCTGGCTTTGATTTCTTGAATGGTGAGTCCTTCTCTGCCTCAGCCCGTCCTCAGAAGCCCTTTTTGGTGACCTGGGTCCTGTGTCTGTCTCTGTTTTCGTGTGTTCTGCATCTCAGCTTGTTGTCAGAGCAACTGCAAATATTTGCAGAGAGAGGAAACAGCACAGGCTGAATGTGTGCAGCAGATATTTTTTTTTTTTTTTTTACTTAGCAAAGCCACCCCTGGAAGGTGTGGATGCTTTGCTCTGTCCCAGCTGCTGGAGCTCTGTCACTGCTGGGGCTGCAGAGATCAGACATCCAGCACAACCTCAGGGGAGGAACAAAAAAAATCTTAGTTTTTTTCATCAGGAGAAAATTTTAGTGAAGAGGAGATCCCACCCAGGATTTGTGGATTAATTCTGGTGTCCCTCTGCTCAGAAATGATGTTGGGTTTCCTTGTGCTGCTCAGGGGGAATTTTTAAGCTTTTGGGGCTTTGTTCTCTCCGTGTGGGACTGGGCAAAGCCAAATGCCAGGAGTTCATTATGTGGTGGAAGGGTTTGACTTCCATGGAATCCCAGACTGGTTTGGGTGGGAAGAGACCTTAAAGCCAGTCCAGTTCCAACCTGGTTGTGTTTTCCATCAGGGTTTAGGGGCTGCTGGAGAGGGGATGAATCCCAGCATGGTTTGGGTTGGACACTTCCAGGGATCCAGGGGCAGCCACAGCTTCTCTGCCCAACCTGTGCCAGGGCCTGCCCACCCTCCCAACCAGCAATTCCTGCCCAATATCCCATTTAAATCTCCCCTTTTCCAGCTTAAAGCCATCCCCTGTGTCCTGTCCCTCCATGCCTTGTCCCCAGTCCCTCTCCAGCTCTCCTGGAGCCCCTTTAGGCCCTGGGAGGGGCTCTCAGGTCTCCCTGGAGCCTTCTCTTCTCCAGGTGAGCCACAAATCCACCGTGCCAGAGGGTGCTACTGGGAATATACTCCTTTTTTCCCTTATTTCCCCCTTTTTATTCTGAAATCTCAGCCCTGATGCTGTGCTGTGTCATCACACCCAGCCTGCTGGTGACTCAGCTTCTGCTTGGTAATGTTCTCCTTGTTTTCATGTACAGACTGGTGGCTCCTGTCCACTGGTCCCAACCCCAGGAAGCCACTGGCTCTTTCCAGAAGGGGAAGGGTAACCAAGGTTCCTCTTAATAAATCCCTTGGGGTGGACTGGAGCGATTGGTGTTTGTAAAGATGTATTTATGTAGGGTTTGTTTTGGAACAGTTTGGTTTCAAAGGAAAAACAGGTAGTTTGGTGGTTGCCATCTTACAGTAATACAGCAACATTCAAGCATAAAAATAACATTTAGGGAAAGATATATATATATATATATATATATATATATATATATAATATAGTCATCACCTGTTGGATCCAGCTATGAAATTTGGTAGTTGCAGCTTTGACAGTGGTTGGAGTCCTGTCCAGGTGATGGTCTTGATCTCCTGGGGGTGGGGAACCCCCCCAAAGCTCAGATTTCATGAGCTATTACACACTTGCAGCTCAGCTGGGAGCACCTTGTACCTCCTCTGGGGTGGGGAGTTTTACAAGGGGTGGGGTCAGGGGACATGTCAGGAGTCCTCGAGGTTCCCCAGAGGGGTTTGCACAGCACACCCATCATCTAAGGGAGGACACTGGCATGAGAAGAAGGATCCAGGATCCAGCTGGTGGATCTGGTCACCGGTGGTGTCCCCAGGGATCAGTGCTGGCCCAGTCCTGTTTAATGTCTTTGTTGATGGTTTAGATGAGGGGACTTGGTGATGAGGCTTCACTGGACGATCTCAGAGGTCTGTTCCAGCCTGGTTGGGTCTGTGGTTATCCCACCTCCCAGCATTTGCCTCTTCCCTTCTCTGGCCATCCAGTTTGCAGCTTCAGGCCTGCACACCCCTCTTCTCCTGGGGCAGTTGGACATTGGACCCCCTGATCTCATCTGAAGGTCCTTTCCCAGTAGGCACACTGAGGGAGGGGTGGCCTTTGCTGCCTGAGCAGCTGTTCCTTTGCAGTTCCCTCCAGTGGCCAAAAGCCTTTTATTTTTTGGTGATCTTCCAATATTTCAGCCATTAACCATTTCAGTCTCGGACAGATGGGGGCAGGGATGAGATGTGGCACCACTGCTGCTGGACTTGGGGGTTGTGTGGTGTGTGCAGAGCTCAGGTGGTTAATTCTGGTGAGGAGAAGTGAGATCCACTCCCCCCTCAGTGCTGGAACAGGCTCAGGCAAAAAGAGGAACCGTAATGAAAGTTAATGGCTAATTGCCCCCTGTTAATTGGATTGGAGATGTCATCAGCCCTTGCAAAGGGACTGGTAAATCATCTAAACAACAATACACAGCCTAGTGCTGGCCGAGGAGCCAGGTGGGAGTTGAATAATTTTTGGTCATTAATTTTTATTGATTTGTTGATCACTCATTGATGCCTCTTCAAATAAATCCGGGCAGTGCCGATGGGGGACCGGGCTCCCGGGGTGAGCTGTGTGCTCAGCAGCACATCAATACCCAGCCAGCAGTTTGGCTTCCCAAGAAATGAGATCCGTGGGGAGGTGATTCCTCTTTCTGCCGGGCTCTGTGTCAATCCAAATCTTAATTAATATCGACAGGCTTTCGGTGACGGAGGAGCCTCGAGAACTGCTCGGCTCAGCTCTCACGGAATTGTTTCCATTCGCGGTGGGTGGACAAAAAGGAGCGTCCTAACAGTGATTCCAGGAGAAATACTGCCATGTGAGCTCCTCTCCTAGGAGACATCAATGAATCCAGAGGAAAGAGGGCAGGGATTGACTGATGGACGTCATAAATCCTTTGGGAAGAGCTTGGAGCGTCTCCCTGGAGGATGAGCCACTGGAAATGGGGTCGTTCTAAACATCTCCTTAATTCCTGGTGGCTCCTTCAAGCAGGGCTGGGTGGTGGCTCTGATGGCAGTTCCTGGTGGCTCTTCCAAGCAGATTGGGTCATGGATGTGGCAAATCCACTGTCAGTTGTGTGTGGGGAGTTGGAACAGAAGCACCAAACAGCACTGGGGCCCCCTGTGCTCTCCATGGGAAGTGCTGCCCTGCAGCCCTTTCCTGTGCCAGCACAGCCTGGCATTTACTGAAGGGAAGGAAAACAGACACTCCCGGGATTCTGCTGAACCCTCATGGCAGGAGTTGCCCAAAATTTGGAAATGGGTTGATTTGGGTTGGAAGGGACCTTAAAGATGAGCCGGTTCCAACCCCTCCCACTAGACCAGGTTGCTCAGAGCAACCCTGTGAGCAGGCAGGATTATCCCTGGAAAGGCTCCCAAGCACTCAGAGCTCAGTATTCCAGAATTCCTCCCCAGCAGGAAGAGGTTTAGGGCTGGCAGAGCCCCCAGGCTTCTCTTCCCCATCCCAGTGCCTGAAGGAGATGGACTTGTTTGGGGAAAAGCAGATTGTGACCACTGCAGAGTGCTCAAAATGGGTGGTTGGCTTTTTAAGGGCCAAATGTGGCACCTGAAGCACTTTGTGCTTGAACTGATGGAGCAGATTTGGAGCTGAAGTGGTTGGGGGATGGAGGGCAGGGTTAGGTGGGATTTTGGGAAGGAATTGCTGGCTGGGAGGGTGGGCAGGCCCTGGAATAGAATTCCCAGAGAAGCTGTGGCTGCCCCTGGATCCCTGGAAGTTTCCCAAGGTGGGAGCACCCTGTGCTGGTGGAAGGTGTCCCTGCCCATGGCAGGGGTGGCACTGGGTGGGCTTTAAGGTCCCTTCCCACCCAACCCATCCCGTGACTGTACAATCCAAACAAGTCCCTTCCCACAAATGAGCTGTGACAGAGCCTGGAATCCATAAAATCAGGTGTAATGGCTTTTCCAGCTTTAAAAATGGCACACATCCCAGTCGTTCAGCCGTTCCTTTTACACCCAGTGTTTCCCAACAAAGACGTGAGAACAAGGTGTGAGACACTGAAGTACAGGAAACACGGCTTTAATTCAAGAAATCATTTCACTCCCTGAAAGGAGGTTTGTTTTCTTGATAGTCCCAGATTTGTGCTATCTCACACAAGGGCTGCAAATTGTTGTTTAAAAAGCTGTTTATTCTTGCTCAACACTATAAAGAGGCGTCTTTTTTTTTTCACCCCCATTCATTTGCATTTGTGTAAAGGTTCTGTATTTTAAATTTCCTCTTTAATATTAAACTGTGCTTTTTTCAGTCAGCAAACTAAACTGAAATACATTCAGCACTAAGTGGAATTTTTTTTGTTGCTGAGCCAAACAAGAAGAAGGTTTTTTGAGGATGATGTGATCCTTGTTGTTGGCAGCCGTGTGGGTTTTGTAGCACCTGCAGCGCTTCCTCCTGCTTTGGGACACTGTCAAAAAGTGTATTTTTAGTGCTTTTGCCTGGGCTGAGGAGAAGGGAAACATATGAGGAGCAGCTGAGGGAGCTGGGGGGGCTCAGCCTGGAGAAAAGGAGGCTCAGGGGGGACCTTCTGGCTCTGCAATCCCTGACAGGAGGGGGGAGCCGGGGGGGGTCGGGCTCTGCTCCCAGGGAACAGGGACAGGAGCAGAGGGAACGGCTCCAGCTGGGCCAGGGGAGGCTCAGGTGGGACAGCAGCAGGAATTTCTACCTGGAAAGGGTGGTCAGGCCCTGGCAGGGGCTGCCCAGGGAGGTTTGGAGTGCCCAGCCCTGGAGGGATTTCAGAGCCCCATGAACGTGGCACTTGGGGACAAGGGGCAGGAGTGGCCTTGGCAGTGCTGGGGACTTTACAGGATGACTTAGTTGGATGTGGAGGATGATTTTAGAGGACTTTTCAAACCATGGGCAGGGACACCTTCCACCAGCCCAGGTTGCTCCAACCTGGCCTTGGACACTTCCAGGGATCCAGGGGCAGCCACAGCTTCTCTGGACAACCTGTGCCAGGGCCTGCCCACCCTCCCAGCCAGCAATTCCTTCCCAATATCCCACCTAAACCTCCTTTGGCAGAACCTGAGGCTGTTTCCTCTCATCCTCTCTCTCTATCCATGTCCCTTTTCCTTAGGGATGAATCCATCCCCTCAGTGCCCCTTGTTGTGAACTTTGTGCCCAGCATTACCTGGGTTAAAAATCCACTTCTGGAAGGCATTTTCCCCAAGTGATTCAGGATTCACTTGTAAGAGGTGATTTTTTTGAGCCTGTTTGATTTTCATACACCTCTGCTGTCTTAGGTGGGGGGAGGGAAATTCAAATTATTTATTACTCTGAGCAGCCAAATAAGTGAGACATGTTTACTGCCAGCCTGGGGTGGTGTTGAAACGGGTCTGGCACCAGCAGCTGGTTTGTGGTGCCAGGAACAACCACCAAATATCACTTCAATTAAACCCTCCCTTGCAGATCAGTCCTTTTCCTTATTTTAGAAGATTCCTTGAACCCACTGCCTGCAAGCTGGGGGTTGCAAAGCTGCTCCAAGAGCTCTTCAGGGAGGGAGGTGTCGTGTGGGAAGGGTTCCCTCTCTGCCTGTCCCCGAAATTCCCCCCAGATCAGTGGGAAAGCGATGGCAAATGTCCTATTTGTGGTTTGTGAGGGATTTATCGTCACCCAGGGGGGCTGTGAATCAGCCAAGGAGCTGGGACAGTGCCATTCCAAGGCGGGCTGGAGGAAAGGGCTGGGAAATTTGGAAGCACCGATCACAAAAGCTGTTATTTAAGCACCAAAAGGCAGAAAATTCCCGGTTAAAGGGTGTCAGGAATTTCAAGGCACTGCCTCTCGGTGACTTTTTTTTTAACTTCTAACCAAGACCCATTTTAAAAACAGACAGAAACCTCCCCCCAAAACTTGCTCCTCCTCAGAAATCCCGCCTGGAAGTGCCATCCCAGAGGAGTGTTTCTCAGTGCTGATGTTCCAGGCAATTCAGTTTGTATTTCCAAGGTCAGGAGAGAGACTCTTGCCACGAGTATGTCCCATGTGTGCTGCTGATTGAAGTGAGGGCGCCCATGATGGCCTCAGATTTCATTTGGGAGAGCAAAAATCCATCAGTGCAGCGAAAAATCCGTAAATCTTCTTATCAGAGGAGTCCTCAGAACGTGAGAAAGAGCAGCTCGTCCCCTCCAATTGAATTAAGGGATTTCTTGGTGGGTTAAAGAAAGAGCAAGAGGGTGAAGTCAGGAAATAAATTCCTACAGGGGAAGAGAGGAAATGATTCCTAATTGTTTGCCTTGGTGGGGACACACGATCACGCCCCAGGGTGGTGAGTGAGCCCTTTTATCCAGAGGAGATGCTCCTGCAGAGACATCTCGGGCTCAGCTGAGGGAGGACGAGGCAGAGGCAGCCCAGGGAATGTTTGTGCAGCTGCAGAAGGGGTCGATTTGCTCTCTGGAACTCCCAGACAGGAGAGGGGAGCCAGATGGGATTGGCTTTTACTCCCAGGGAACAAGGGACAGGACAAGGAAACGGCCTCCAGTTGTGCCTGGGGAGGGTCAGGTTGGATATGAGGGAAGATTTCCTCATGGAGTGGTGCAGTCCCCATCCCAGGAGGGGAAGAATTCCTCATGGAATGATGCAGTCCCCATCCCAGGAGGGGAAGAATTCCTCATGGAATGATGCAGTCCCCATCCCAGGAGGGACTTCAAAGCCCTGTGGATGTGGCACTTGGGGACATGGGTCAGTGATGGCCTTGGCAGTTCTGGGAGATGATCTCAGAAGGCTTTTCCAGCCTCAACAACTCCATGATTAGAAGAGACTGGAATTTCAGCAGGGTGGGTCTGAGTCCTTCCTGCCTCGTTTGGGTTGTTTCAGTCCATCTCTGAGGAGCTCAGCTTTGCTTCCCCTCATTTCCATGTGCTGCCAAAGGCAGCAGGAGAAACGTTTGAGGACAAATTCCAGCTGATGGAAAGGAAGCTGGGAGGTGTTGGATTGTCAGAGAGAAGTAGAAACCCAGTTCCAGTGTTTTCAGGAATATTTCCTTCTCCCAGTTTTAATGGGAAACTCACTTGAAATGAGTTTCTTTGTAAAGTGTATTTTGTATTTGTGCTCCTGTAGGTGAGACAAACCCAGCTGGGGAAGCCTTGACCTACAGAGCCTTGGTGTCCCAGGGCTTCCCAGATGGAATCACCTGCAGAGGGGCTTTGGGGACAAGGGATGGAGGGACAGCACACAGGGAATGGCTTTGAGCTGGAAAAGGGGAGATTTGGGTGGGATTTTGGGAAGGAATTGCTGGCTGGGAGGGTGAGGAGGGGCTGGAATGGAATTCCCAGAGAAGCTGTGGCTGCCCCTGGATCCCTGGAAGTGTCCAAGGCCAGGTTGGAGCAGCCTGGGCTGGTGGAAGGTGTCCCTGCCCATGGCAGGGGGTGGAGATGAGCTTGAAGGTCCCTTCCAACCTCAAATTATTTAAGGATTCAACTCTGTGATCCCTGGCCACAGTTTTTTTCCTGGCTAAAAGTTCCCCTCACACACAGAGATTTGGTCGAGTCCTTGCTGGAAAACACTGGTGGGAGAATTAAACTCTGAGCAGCTCCAGAACTGGGGTCCTGCAATGATTCCCCTTAATCTGAGCAGTGATCAGAGCTTTGTGATTTGTGGAATGTCTAGGATTACTTAAAACCTAACTAAAGATGACATATATATATGGGAAATATAGGGTGGATTTGCCATAAATAAAATGCTGGTCTTCCTCTGGTTCCTCCCCTGGCTGCAGCCACGGGCTCTCCCTCCCAGTCCATCCTCTGAAACAGGAGCTTTTCCTTGGAAAACTAACTAGCAAGAGCACAGCCCCCAGTGAATTTCAGCAGGTTTTTTTTAAAGAAAGAGCAGATTTAAAGTGATTGTAGATGTTTGCTGCTCTCAGAATTAAGTTTTCCCATGCTCAGATCGTCTCTTAATTCTCCTAATTCCTGGAGTGACCAGGAATCTCTGAGCTATTGCTGCAGGAATGCAGTTCCCTGTGGTAATAATGCTCCTCAGTGAAGAATTTGGGGTATTTTTCTGCAGGTAATGTGGATAGTTTTCCAGCTGGAGGTGAGGCTCAGTCCACGAACAAATTGATTATTGAAACAGCTTGTTTTTTCCTTCCAGTTTGGTATCTTTTGGGAGAAGGTGCAAAATATGGTACAAGTATTTTTTTAAAAATAAAGACATTTATAATATATATTTTATAATTTATAGTATATAAAAATATAAATATATATATATAAAAAAAATAAATATTTGATTTATTGCTACATCCTTCACTTTGGAGCTGAATTCCAGGGAAGGGAGGAAGCTTTTAGGCACAGACTGCCACGCTGACCTGAGTGAGGGAGTTTGATTTAAATCAGGTGTGACACTCCTGCTGCAATCCATACTGAGATATTTCCTACCTGCTCTCACTTTAGACACACAGAGACATTATTTTGGCCCCTCCTGAGCTGACCTTTCACCCCCCTAGAAGGACAAAGTCACCTTTTATCCAAATTTGGGTGGGGTTTTGCCCCTTTGCTCTGTATTTAGTGGTGTCTCCGTGGCTTCAGGTGTGTTTGTGGAGCTGCAATGATTGATAACCCCAACACCACCAGGCTGGGAGCTGATTCAATCCCACGGCTGCTTCCCAGCCCTGCTGGCAGGGCCTGACCTAATTTTGACACTGCAAAGCTTATCAGAGGAGTATCTATTGAGTTAGGGGAGCCCTAATGCTGTTTCTGGGAACAGATGGATTTGTGGGGCTTTTTTAACTCCCTCCCCCTCCACTCTTACAGCTCATTACTCTGCTGCTCATCGTTCCTGCTGCTGGGCAAGGGTGGAAAACTTGGGATCTCTGTGTAGTGGGAAGTTTGTTCCAGTTCAGAGACGTGCAGGGAAAATGCCTGGAGAGCTCCTGAGGTGTGAATTTGGGCTCAGATCATGGAATTCCTGGCTGGTTTGGGTTGGAAGGGATAATAAAGACCTTTTAGTTCCACGCCCTGCCGTGGGCAGGGACACTTTCTGCTGTCTCAGGTTGCTCCAAGCCCTGTCCAACCTGGCCTTGGTCACTTCCAGGGATCCAGGAGCAGCCACAGCTTCTCTGGGAATTCCATCCCAGCCCCTCCTCACCCTCCCAGCCAGCAATTCCTTCCCAATATCCCACCTAAACCTCAAAATGGTTGGAAAAAAGCACCCAACAAGAAGAACATTTGTCCCATGAGGATGTGAGAAGACACAGAGAAAGGAGGGGTGAGAAGGTGCCGTTTTCCATGGATGAAGGAGATGGTGCCACAACTTCCCTGCAGCAGAAGGATGGGGGGGTTGTTGTTGAGTCTTTTCCTCCTGCCAAGCTTTCCCTGCTCCCAGTGGGTGCCTTGCCAGGCTGGATTCCTTCCTGGAACGTTTGCTGGGTGTCAGCACCGGACAGATCCCTCTCCAATGTCACAAAGAAAATCAGTGCTTAGGGTATTTCATTGGAATGCCTCCCTGGAGGCAGGAGGAGCTGTAATGAATATTCCTGCAGGAGGGAGGGAGGTGACATTTCCTAATTAGGTGGTGCCTTCTGAACCATAAGAGTTTAAAACTTGAAGAAATAAGGATATTTTTTATATTTGCTTTTGGTGGTTTAATCTCCTCTTTAAAGAGTGTTTTCTTTGGCCTTAGTAATTCCCCAGGGGGGCTGTTTTTCCTCTTCTGTGTTGCCTTCCCAAACCTAATGGATCTGGAATAGTGGCCCAGACACTGAAAATGAAGGACATTTCAGATGTAATTTGGAGTTAGATGAATATAATATGAAGGAAAATGTAATATTAATGAAATATGGATTTAAAGGATGTTGGAATAATGTTGCTGACTCTTCTAATTTTGTCTGAAGGCCGATGAGCTGTGCTGAACCCTCTCTTACCTTTCTGCTCCGTGCCTCTGCTCCAGCATTTCGGGATTTGGGGATTGGTGGTGTGGGAGGTGCTGGTTCAAAACCATCCCCACTCCACGTCCCAGGATGTTGAACTCCTGAGGGGTGTGGAGAGGGAGCAGCATTCCTAGCACAGGGAATGTCAGCATGTCAGGAGTTAGAGCTGCTGTTCTACTTAATAAATAATAATAATTAAGGATTAACAGGTTCTTTGAAGGTCAGAGTGTGATACATGATGTGGACACTTAACCAAGGACATCCCTGTCCTGGCAGGAGCTCCAGGGGAGGAGCAGCTTGGATCTGTGGTTCAAGGGAATCCTAAAATCCCAGAATGGTTTAGGTTGGAAAAGACCTTAAATCCCATCCAGCCCCACCCCCTGCCATGGGCAGGGACACCTCCCAACATCCCAGGTTGCTCCAAGCCCTGAGCATTGGGTTGTATTTGGAATAACTGAGGCCTGGGAACAATTTTTTTTGGGTTTTTTTTTTTTGGCCTTGCAAAACTTCTGGGAGAAGGAATGTGTTGTGTTCACCCTGGGATCATCTGGGATTAAATCTCCTGAAAAAGAGTGGAGAGGAAAAGCTTTTGGAGCTTTGAAACTCAGGAGGTGGTGGCTGGAAGGGCAGAGCTCGCTGGAAGCTTTGCTGGAGCCATGGCTTCAAACTGACAGTAGGGTTAGATGGGATGTTGGGAAGGAATTCCCAGTCTGGGAGGGTGGGGAGGGACTGGAATAGGATTTCCCAGAGAAGCTGTGGCTGTCCCTGGATCCCTGGAAGTGTCCAAGGCCAGGCTGGATGGGGCTTGGAGCGACCTGGGAGTCGTTGGCTTGTAATGAGATGATCTTCAAGGTCCCTTCCAGGCCCAACCATTCCATGTTTCTGAGCAGGAAACCTCCATTCCCTGCAGGGGCTTCCCTGTCTGCTCCTCCTGGGCCTCAGGAGAGGCTGCACCGAGGACAGAGTCCTCTCAGAAGGGATTAAGACCAAGCCAAGCACATGGAAAAATGAGCTAAATATGGAAGTGTGAGACAGGCAGGGCAGTGCAAGGGATGGGGATGTCAGGCTTGGTCATTCCAGCCTGAAAGAATTCCTCTTTTCCTGCTGCTTCCCTCGACCTGACACTGTCCTTTGCTCAGGTCTCCTTTTCTCCAGGTTCTGGAAGGTCAGGGGCAGAAATTGGAATTCTTGGCAAGTTCTTATTAATCCCAGGCATTGGGAATCATTGATTGTGTCCACTGGGAGCCGTGTGTGGGTTGGACCAGTAATGGAATGGTGCTGGGGGCATCTCCAGGGGTGCCAGAGCCTGGGAATTCCATGTGGGCGTTGGCAGAGCAGCTGGAAGGTGAGAGAACCAAGGGATTGGCGTGAGAGGGGGTGATGTGCAGCACAGAGACCTGGAAATGCAGCTGGAGCCTTGGGAAGGGGAGATCCAGGTGGTGAAGGGGCTCGGGAGAACTCCTGGATGTTAGTCCAACATCCCAGGGAATGGGACAGGGAGTTTGGTGGCCTCAGGTCCTGCTGGGCTCAGCTCTAGTTGTGCTCCCTGGTTGGGATTCAAGGGTTGAATCAGGATTTTAAGGCATCTGCACTTGCACTGAACGGGAACATCAGCCCATGAGCAGAGAGGGTGAAATTCCGGGTCTTTAACATCCCCCAGAATGGCATTGTATCTCCTGTTTAGTTTGTGTGATTTTATTTGGCAGCAGGACTGTAAATCATCTTCCTTCCCCTATCGATCGGCTCCCTGAAAATTTTAATGCTTGTGGATTTCACGCTTCAGAACTAAAATTGTAGTGCCAGGAACGTGCTTTGGAGACTGGTGGAAGTGGAGCTGTAATTTAGACAGGTGGTTTTAACAGCAACATTGTGTTTGGTTTTGGTTTTTTTTTAATTTAATGTACATCATGTAGAATTGTGTGAATTCCTGTGCTACAGATTGTACATGCAAGAAAATTAAAGTTCTGCCTGGATTTAACCTCTGGTCCAAGTCCTGATCCCACTGACAGCAACAGGAGTTTGGTCTCAGCTTTGAAAGGAAGCAGCATCAGTGCCACTGTTTTTCCTGCTTCGTTTTCCTGCTTTCATTAAGCCTTTTCATTTGCATAATGAGTGTGATAATACATTTAGGAGTATATATAATTAGGAAAAAAAAAGTGGCTAATAACACAGAGTTCATGTTGGAAACGGAAACAAAAAGAGAAAGGGGTTGGTTGAGGGGATTGTGAGGGATTAATGAGGACCATGGAAATGTCTTTGGGTAAGGAGGGTGTAAGTGCTCAGTAAGCAAAGGAGGAGCTGTGTGGGGAGGATCCTCAGTGCTGGGGGGTCTGAGCAGCCCCAGTGTGGGGGTCTAAGAAAGATTAAAGAGCATCCAAAGGAGGGCAATGAAGATGGTGGTGAAGGGCCTTGAGGGGAAGGCCATGAGAACCCTTCAGACAGGAATTTGGGCTGAGGTCATGGACATCTCAGGGGTGAGGAGCAGCTGAGGGCTCAGAGAGCGAGGGGAGACCTCACTGCAGTTCCAGCTCCCTCAGGAGGGGCAGAGGAGGGGCAGGACTGAGCTCTGCCCTGGGGGGACCAGGGACAGGACCTGGAGCTGTGCCAGGGCAGGCTCAGGTTGGATCTCAGGACAAGGCTCTTCCCCCAGAGGGTGGTTGGCACTGAACAGGCTCCCCAGGGCAGTGGGCACGGCCCCAAGGCTGCCAGAGCTCCAGGAGGGTTTGGACAACACTCTGAGGGACAGGGGGGATTGTTGGGGTGTCCTGGGCAAGGCCAGGGGTTGGACTGGATGGTCCTTGGGTCCCTTCCAACTTGACATGTCCTGTGATTCCGTGTACATGCTGAGGAGCAAAGGGGTGTCTGTGTGAGGAAAGGAAGCTGTAGTGAGAGGGGTGTCAGTCTCTTCTCCCAGGAACCAGCAGTAGGACACCAGTGCTCGGTCTCAAGCTACACCAGGAGAGCGTCAGCTTGGACACTGGGAAGAAGTTCTTTCCAGACACTGGAATGGGCTGTCCAGGCAGGGGTGGATTCCCCATCCCTGGGGGTGTTCAAGGACAGGTTGGATGTGGCATCAGTGCCATGGGCTGGGTGACAGGGTGGGGTTGGGTCCTGGCTTGGACTGGATGATCTCAGAGGGCTTTTCCAGCCCGGTTGGTTCTGGGATTCTGGGCTGGTCTGAGGGGTGGTCCCCGGGTTGGAGGAGCATTGCTGACCTGCTCTCTCCCCTCTCTGTTCCCCCAGCACCCCCCACAGTGAGGATCGTGCACTCAGGCCTGGCCTGTAACATCGAGGAGGAGCGATACTCCGAGAGGGTCTACACCATCCGCGAGGGAGAGACCCTGGAGCTCACCTGCCTGGTCACCGGCCACCCCCGCCCACAGGTGAGCCCCCACTGTGCCCCCCATCCCTCCCTGTGCCCCCATCCCTCCCTGTGCCCCCATCCCTTCCCTGTGCCCCTCATGCCCTTCCCTGTGCCCCCATCCCTTCCCTGTGCCCCTCCATCCCTTCCCTGTGCCCCCATCCCTTCCTGTGCCCCCACCTTCTGTGCCCCCATCCCTTCCTGTGCCCCCATCCCTTCCCTGTGCCCCCATCCCTTCCTGATTGCCCCCCATCCCTTCCCTGTGCCCCCATCCTTCCCTTCCCTGTGCCCCTCATCCCTTCCCTGTGCCCCCCATCCCTTCCCTGTGCCCCCCATCCTTCCCTATGCCCCCATCCCTTCCCTGTGCCCCCACTGCTTCCTGTGCCTCCATCCCTTCCCTGTGCCCCCATCCCTTCCCTTCCTGTGCCCCCACCCCTTCCCTGTGCCCCTCATCCCTTCCCTGTGCCCCACATCCCTTCCTGTGCCCCACCCTTCCTGTGCCCCCATCCCTTCCCTGTGCCCCATCCCTTCCTTCCTGTGCCCTCATCCCTTCCCTGTGCCCCCATCCCTTCCCTGTGCCCCATCCCTTCCTTCCCTGTGCCCCCACCCCTTCCCTGTGCCCCCATCCCTTCCCTGTGCCCCCATCCTTCCCTGCCCCCCATCCCTTCCTTCCCTGCCCCTCATCCCTTCCCTGTGCCCCCATCCCTTCCCTGTGCCCCCCATCCCTTCCCTGTGCCCCCCATCCCTTCCCTGTGCCCCCCATCCCTTCCCTGTGCCCCCATCCCTTCCCTGTGCCCCATCCCTTCCTCAGCCCCACATCCCTTCCTGTGCCCCCACCCCTTCCCTGTGCCCCCCATCCCTTCCCTGTGCCCCCCATCCCTTCCCTGTGCCCCCCATCCCTTCCCTGTGCCCCCCATCCCTTCCCTGTGCTCTGGATCTCCACCATCTGCTTCCATCTTCTGTCGAGTGGTTGAGATCCACGGAATAGGATCCATGTGGGGGGGTGGATTTTTTGCCAGGATTTGGTTGGATATCGGGAATGTTGAAGAAGAAACAGCAACAGCTGAAAAGTTGATGGTTGTTGGGTTTTTGGTGGCTTTTTTTGGTGTTAAAGATCAGGAATATTTGCATTTCAGCGTCTTTGGTGCAAGTGTTTGGGATCCAGAGGTTGGGAGGAGGAAAAACCAAACATCAGGACAACAAATGTTCAGTAAAAAAACAATTGTTTGGTAAAGAAATTTTTTATTTTAGTGAAAGATTGTTTAGCAAGGAACAGCTGTCCTGGTAATTCGGGTGCTCCCTGTGAAGCCCCAGCACTGCAGCTGGAGAAGACGAAATCCAACGGGAATAAATGAGCTTTTTCCAGGTCTAACCCTGTTTTATGGGATCACATTCAAAGGCAGAGGGTCTTGAGAGTTTGTGCTGCAGCTGCCCTGCTGTGTCCTCGTCTCTCCCCTCTGTGAGCACTCATTAATCAGTTAGTTTTGATCAGGATCAATCACGAGGCATTTTCTTTGTAAAGGGGTGAATTAAAGACCTCTCCCTTGCAAGTGTGTGGGAGTTGGGAGAAGGGAATTCACTGGGAGAGCTCCAGTCTGTGTCCAAGTGATGTTCCCCCAGGAAGGACAGATGTGCTGATTCTCTGCCCTTCATTCTGTGGCTGTTTCCAATTCATGGAGAAGATTTAAAGCTAAAAAAAATTGAAGTTTTTTTCCATGCTGGTTCCAGGGAAGGTGAAAGTCAGGCTGGTTTAGGAAACTCTACTTTAACTCCACACATTTGCCCTCTGAGCTGAAATCACACACTGAAATCATATTATAAACCAAACCATTCTCCTTATAAATTAAGTGATTTCTGTCTGGCCTTTACCAGCTGAAAGGGGAGGAATAAAAAAAGAAAACAAACCCTGGGTTAAAAAAGACTGGGACAAGTGTTTGACTTCTAAAACAGCCCAAATAAGAAGGGGTGATATTTGGTGTGAGGAGGATATTTAGTATTTGGTGGGATGAGCATGTTTAATATCTGGGGTGATGAGGATGTTTAGTATTTGAGGTGATGAGGATGTTTAATATTTGGTGTCCTGCAAGGAATGAGAAGCAGTCCCTGCCCTGCTCTTGTGTCCTCTCCCACTGCTGGTTGTCCTCTCCAGAGGGGGATTGGCCTCTGGAACAGCTCCCCAGGGTTTGGTGACAACCCCAAACTTTCCAGAGCTCAAGGAGTGTTTGGACAACGCTCTCAGGGCCGTGGTGAGATTTTGGGATGTCCTGGGCAGGGCCAGGTCTCTTCCACCCCAGCCCCTTCTCCGATTCTTCTCCTTGAAGTGCTGAAAATGTGTTTTTATTTTCTTTTCCCTCCATGACCCTTCCATCCCCACTTTGTGCTAATTGCCAGTATTTCCAGGATTTCAATTTTTCCCCTCCTTTTTGCACAGGAGGTTTTTTTGCATCTGGGTTGCAAATTGCGTGGGAATTGTTTTGAAAAGGATATTTATCACCCACTGGGCAGTGAGTTTATAAAGCCTGTGATTATGTGTTTTAAGGATGTTGTTACACTTGCACGTGTTCCTTGAACTTTTCCAGTTGTTGGTGCCCACAGAAACTCCTTTGGTTTTGTAAACTGTGAGAAGGGATTTATAAAATCATGGAATCCTGGAATGGTTTGGGTGGGAAGGGACCTCAAAGCCCACCCAGTGCAACCCCCTGCCATGGGCAGGGACACCTTCCACCAGCCCAGGTTGCTCCAAGCCTCATCCAAGCTGGCCTGGAACATTCCCAGGGATTTCTATGTGACCCCTGTGGGATTTGAGGCTGCAGGTGGAAGTCTGGGAGGAGAAATAAAGGAATATTTTCCTTTTTTCCCCTCCCCTCTCATGTCAGTCCTCCCAAAACCCAATTTTTTTTTTGTATTTCCAGACCTCGCTTTTAACTTTGGGATCAATGGATGGAGTTCTGGAAGGGAGGGATGACTGATCTGCTCCAGCTCCTCTTGCAGTGACTCCCTCACTCTGACCTTTGTCTCCAGATTTTCTCTTTACTGCCTTCCCACCCCAAAATGGTCCCTGGCAGGTGGGAAACAAGGAAATTTGTGTGTTCAGTGCTAGTTGCACTTCGAAATTGCAAATTGCTTTGAGTTTTATTGGAGTCCAATCAACATCCATGAGAATGTGGGGGAGAATTAATATAAAGCTGCAGGGATTATTGCAAGGCAGGAGAATCCCAAACACTGTTTAAAACCTTTTGTTTTAAAAGACTGGAAGAAGTCAAGAACCTGCCCTGGGAATTTATAGAATCACAGAATCCTGGAATGGTTTGGGATGGAAGGGACCTTTTTGATCCCCAAAACTCACCTCACTCTTGAGTGTATTAAAAGCCCTGAGCCCCCCAAGCACATCCTTGCACGTCTGTCTTATTATCCATGGAGTGATTTTGATACATAAGTATTAAAACATAAAACTTTTATCCCTGGTTTCCACCGTTCTGCTCCCAAAACACTTGTTGCTTCAGCTTTTGAAAGCCCCATTAGTCGCCATAGAAATAATTTGCCTCGATGAAGTTTGTAAAAAACCTCCCTCAGGCTGTGGTGGGTGTGCACATGCAGCCCTTTTTTTCCCCATAAATTATTCCTGTCAGGATTTCACCCAGAGGTTAGTTCGAGTTTTTGACTAAAATTCTGAAAATCTCTTTCCTGGTTGGGGCAGTTTGATCCATTTCTCCCAGGCTTTATCCCAGGAATCAGGTGTTGTCCTGTACCTGCCTTGCATTTCATCTGTTGGGTTTGGTTAGGTTTTTTTTTCCTGGACTGGATCAGCTTGCAGGTCTTTTCCAGCCTTGAGGATTCCGTGATTCTGGTGGGAGGAGCTGGGTGGGCTGGAGGAGAGGCCCCTGATGAGGTGTTTGCCATCCTGTGTGGTGGGATGTCTGAGGTCTCCGTTCCCCAAACCGAGGCAGAGCCTCTTCAGGGAAGCACAAAGGAGCAAAGTTCTCAAAGCCAAGAGGATTTGGGGAGGATTCAAAGGCTGGGGAAGAACAAACACATCTGGGGCAGGAACATCTGTCCTTGTCAGGGCAAAGCCAGTGAGGGAGAGAGACTTGAGAGGCGAGTCCAGCCCAGCACAGCCCAAAACAGCAGCAGCTTTTCCTTGGATTTCCAAGTTTTTCCATTGGAAACAACAACAGGGAAGGGAATAAGAAAGACTGGGAAAGAGCAAGGCCAAGGTTGGACAACCTGGTCTAGGGAAGGTGTCCCTATCCATGGCAAGGGGGTGGAACAAGATAATCCTTAAGGTCCCTTCCAACCCAAACCATTTTCTGATTTTCTAATGAGACCATTCCATTGTTATTAGATTTTATTTTCTCCCCCCTCTTTGAAAAGGGTGGGAGGAATGGAGGAAACTTTTGGAATTGGGGTTTTGAGGGTTTAAATTCACTTCTTCACAACAAGCACTGCTGGCCCCCTGTGTTGGAGCACGGCCTGCTCTCAGCTCCTGATGTGTCTCCTTCCCAAAGATCCAGCTGCAGACTCCAGGAGTCTCTTCCTCCATTGTCTGTGCGTGCTGTGATTCCTGCCCCGGATTGTTTTGTCACATTTTAACACTTATTTCTCCTGTCAGACGGAGCAGGGGAGGGTTGTGAGCCCCGCAGAGCCGGCAGAGGTGTGAATTCAGGTGCTCTTGGGGAAAGGAAACATCAAATAAACTGCTCAGAGCAGCAAAACCAGCGTGTAAAGCTTAATCACAGCTTCCTTTTAGTGCTGCAGAAGGATGGGAACACCCTCCCGAGCTAAATGGGAGCTTTATTGAGTCAAACACTTAGGAAGGTGGTTTTTGGTTTTTTTTTTTTTTTTCAGCATAAAATACAGGCTAATTTAGTCATGAGTCAGGCTGGATTTTGTCAGGTGTTCAGCGAGCATTTGTAAAGTCTTCCCCCGAACCGAGGGGTGTCAGATGGAATCATCATCAATTTTCCTAACGGGGCCACGATTACGGCACCCAGGCTGTGGCAGGGAAGCAGCTGCTGCTGCTGTGCCTTGGCTGCACCGCCGATTAATGAGAATTCTTATCAATTAAAACAGAAAACGCGGCTTCCACTTTTGCCTCGGAGGAGCCTCTCCCGTCCCGCTCCCAGCCGATCAAAGAGAGCGGCACGGGAGGGGTGGTTTTGTTGTGGTTCTTGGGGGTTTGCTTTTTAGGTTTTCAATGGAGGGAGTGCCGGGAAATGTTAATTTTTTTCTTTACACACCCTAATGAGGGGAAGATCTGCGGCATTAGAGGAGGTTCCAGTTAATCACAGGGAGCAATTAAGGTGGATGCATTTAAAACAATGCAGGTGTTTGTATAGAATGTGACACATTTACCTGTGTCTGTTGGTGGAGGTGCCTCATTGCTCGCCAAGAGTGACAGGACAAGGGGCAATGGCTTAGAACTGACAGGGAATAAGTTTAGGTTGGATATTGGGAAGGAATTGGTGGCTGGGAGGGTGGGCAGGCCCTGGCACAGGTTGAGCAGAGAAGCTGTGGCTGCCCCTGGATCCCTGGAAGTGTCCAAGGCCAGGTTGGAGCAGCCTGGGCTGGTGGGAGGTGTCCCTGCCCATGGAAAAGAGTTGGAATGAGATGACCTTTAAACTTCCCTCCAACCCAACCCATGCTGGCATTCCATGATTTCAAGCTGACCAAGAAATTCAGCTCCTCCGTTGTTTTATTGGGAATGATGGGCCCAGTCCCACCTCCCCAGGGCTCCTGTTCCAGGTGGCCGCTGTCTCTCCACCAGGAAGGTGTTGGCAGGTTTCTAGGAAGGGTTGGGAGGTGCTGGGGGAAGGAGGTCACCTCCAGTCAAGCTGGGAATGCAGCACCAGCCCAGGTCAAGGGGGTGTTTGAGTCCCACTCTGGAGCTGGGAAGGTCGAGCCCAGACTTGCCAAAGCCTCAACAATCACCCCAAGGAGAGCAGGGAGAGTCCTGGGGAGCTGCAAATCACACCCAGCTTGGGCACCTGCACCAGGCCACTGTCCTCCTGACCCCTGGGGGAGCTGAAAAGCTGCCAGGAATCCCCCCCAGCAACTTTCCAGTGGCCACAGAGCAGGACTGTCCTGCCATGGGAAGGGGAACAGGAACAGTGTCAGGTGGGACTGAAATCTGGCCCTTGTCCTGTGAATGTTCTGCAGCTCTTTGTTCCCCTTCCCTCCCCAACCATCCTGTGCACTCTTTGGCTTTTATCTCTTTCTCCTGTCACCTTTTATCTCCCTTTTCCTGGTGGCCCTTGCAAGGTGGGCTCAGGGGCTGGAGCAGCAGCTCTGGGATGGGGCAGGAGCAGCTCTTTGTCCACGAGTGCTGATCCCTCTGAACACTCCCAAGCACAGGGAGGTGGGTGGGTTTGGAACGAGGGCTGTTGCTGGGAGGTCTTATTGCTGAAAAAAGGATGAGTTTGATGAGTGAAGGGATGCTTTGGTAACCTGGGTAACCAGCAGCTTCTGCAGATCTGCTGGGGCTGAAGGAGAACGTGCTGGTGGCTGTGGAGGGATGGGAAAGAAGGAAACACTTAGGAGGACAATAAGGAATCATTCCCATTGCTGTGGAGGCAGGGAAAGGCTGTTCTCCTGGAAAACCCAGGAGAACCCACCTGCAGAGCAACTCCAGCCCTGGGGAGCAACATCAGAAGGATGTGGAGCTGCTGGAGAGAGTCCAGAGGAGGCCCCAAAGATGATCCCAGGGCTGGAACCCCTCTGCTCTGGAGCCAGGCTGGGAGAGCTGGGGGGTTCCCCTGGAGAAGAGAAGGATCCAGGGAGACCTGAGAGCCCCTTGCAGGGCCTAAAGGGGCTCCAGGAGAGCTGGAGAGGGACTGGGGACAAGGCATGGAGGGACAGGACACAGGGAATGGCTTTAAGGTGGAAAAGTGTAGATTTGGGTGGGATATTGGGCAGGAATTGCTGGCTGGGAGGGTGGGCAGGCCCTGGCACAGGTTGGGCAGAGAAACTGTGGCTGCCCCTGGATCCCTGGGAGTGTCCAAGGCCAGGTTGGAGCACCCTGGGCTGGTGGAAGGTGTCCCTGCCCATGGCAGGGGGGGTGATGGGACGATCCTTAAAATCCCTTCCATTCCGAACCATTCTGGAATTCTGTGATCCCAGGAACTGCTAAGGCAAGCCCTGAAGTTTTAGGGAATTTCATGGAAGGAAATGCTGCTCCCAAAACCTTCTGTCCCTCTGTGGGGGTGTCTGATGGTGGCAGTTTGAAGAAATTGGGTTGTTTCTGCTGTGCCAGGACAACAACCCCTCTGTGCTCCCTCTGTGCCATTTATTCTCCGTGCTGCCATTTCCATGGATAATGTTCTGTCATGGAATGAGCTCTTTCAGCCCTGGCAGCTGAAAGTGGCTGCTTTGGGGAAGTACCAGGTTGATTTTTGCTTCCATCCACCTGCTCACTTTTATGTGGATGCTCAAACTGAGCTTCCCAGGCTGGAAATGCCATATTCCTTTGGCTAGAGGATGCTCCATAGTTAAGGTTTATTCCTCAGTTTAGTCCTGAAGAGTAATATATTAATATTATTAATATATTATCACAGTAATTATTATAGAATATAGTTATATAACAATCATATAAAATAGGTATTTTATATATAATTCTATTATAATTATTATAGTTGACTGTCCTTCTTCTTTTTCTTCTTCTTTTTCTTCTTTTTCTTCTTCTCTTTCTTCTCTTTCTTCCCTTTCCTTTCCTTTCCTTTCCTTTCCTTTCCTTTCCTTTCCTTTCCTTTCCTTTCCTTTTTCTTCTTTTTCTTCCTTTCCTTCTCCTTTTTTTTCTTCCTTTCTTTCTCCTTCTCCTTCTCCTTCTCCTTCTCCTTCTCCTTCTCCTTCTCCTTCTCCTTCTCCTTCTCCTTCTCCTTCTCCTTCTTCCTTCTTCCTCCTTCCTCCTTCTCCTTCTCCTCTCTCCTTCTCCTTCTCTCCTTCTCCTTCTCCTTCTCCCCTTCTCCTTCTCCTTCTCCTTCTCCTTCTCCTTCTCCTTCCCCTTCCCCTTCCCCTTCTCCATTATTCAGGTTTAATCTCAAAGAACTCTTGTTATGTAGTATTTGTATTAGACTTCCCCCTCCAACCCCTCCCAGATTTTGGAGACAGCTTAGCCATTTATTTTGTTTTGTTCTTTTTCTTTTTTTTTTTTTTTTAAATTGGTAAACCAATATTTGTTAGGAAAAACAAGAAACCTGCACCTGAAGAGCAGAAGTTGAACTTTAAATAAACTAAACTCTTTAATCCCTGTGTAAATATTTGCCTTCCCAGCCAAAAATAATTTAAAAAAAGACCCAACTGTCCTAATTAATTTGCTGTTCTCCAGGTATTTGTCTGCTGCTGAATTACAGGACACCCAGCACAGCTGCTGGAATAAAACTCCACGGCCCTTCATGTTGTTCCTTAAGTTTTGCCCCCTAATTTGTGCCTCTAAATTTTGTCCCTTGATTTTTTTCCCCTTGTTTTTTTCCTCTTGATTTTTTTCCCTTGATTTTTTTCCCCTTGATTTTTTTCCCCTGGATTTTTTTCCTCTGGATTTTTTCCCCTTGACTTTTGCCCCTTGATTTGTACCCTTTAATTTTTCCTTGTTGATCTGTGGCCCTTGATCTTTTAATTTGTGCCCCTTAATTTTGTCCCTTAAGTTTTGCCACTTAATTCTCCCTCTTGATTTGTGCCCCTTGATTTGTGCCCTTTAATTTTTGCCCCTTAATTTTTTGCCCTTGATTTTTGCCCCTTGATTTTTGCCCCTTGATTTGTGCCCCTTGATTTTTGCCCCTTGATTTGTGCCCCTTGATTTTGCTCCTTGATTTTGCCCCTTAATCTTCCCTCTTGATTTGTGCCCCTGATTTTTGCCCTTTAATTTTTCCTTCTTGATTTGTGCCCCTTAATTTTATCCCCTTAATTTTTGCCCCTTGATTTGTGCCCCCTGATTTTTGCCCTTTAATTTTTCCTTAATTTTGCCCCTTAATTTTCCTTCTTGATTTATGCCCCTTAACTTTTTCCCCCTTAATTTTCACCCTCGATTTGTGCCCTTTAATTTTTTCCCCTTGATTTTCGTCCCTTGATTTTTGCCCCTTAATTTTGAGTGGTGTGACTCGTTCTACCCCTGCTTGTAAAGGTAAAACTCTGGTCTAATTTTGATAGGTCCTTATAAATAATTGCAGCTACGTTATCAGTTTAATCCTCTTCATCCCACGGATTTCATGATCCAGGGGATAAAAATAACAAGGGAGATTTTTTTTTTTTTATTCCCCCTCCCTGAGTGTCTATCAATCAAAATGATAAAGATATTTATGGCTTGCACGTTTTAATGGTGTAATTAGGTGTAATTACATGTTCCAATGATTACATATATGAACAGTAATTATGTAATTGAAGACAATTATCTTAATGAGGTAAATACCTAATTAAGGAGAAAAAAAAAAAATCTCGTGCAAAATCCAGGGAAGTTGCACAACAGGCAAAGAAAGGAAAATCACAATAAATATTAAATAAAACCATTTCAGGCTGAAAATTCCAGAAAGCCACCAGATGTGTAGGGAATGGGAATGGTTTGGGAATGGTGGAGTTGGGAATAGACTTGTCCAACCAGAATGATGGAATGGTTTGGGTTGGAAGCGACATCCAGTGGCACCCCCTGCCATCCCAGAGCTGCTGCTCCAGCCCCTGAGCCCACCTTGCAAGGGCCACCAGGAAAAGGGAGATAAAAGGTGACAGGAGAAAGAGATAAAAGCCAAAGAGTGCACAGGATGGTTGGGGAGGGAAGGGGAACAAAGAGCTGCAGAACATTCACAGGACAAGGGCCAGATTTCAGTCCCACCTGACACTGTTCCTGTTCCCCTTCCCATGGCAGGACAGTCCTGCTCTGTGGCCACTGGAAAGTTGCTGGGGGGGATTCCTGGCAGCTTTTCAGCTCCCCCAGGGGTCAGGAGGACAGTGGCCTGGTGCAGGTGCCCAAGCTGGGTGTGATTTGCAGCTCCCCAGGACTCTCCCTGCTCTCCTTGGGGTGATTGTTGAGGCTTTGGCAGTCTGGGCTCGACCTTCCCAACTCCAGAGTGGGACTCAAACACCCCCTTGACCTGGGCTGGTGCTGCATTCCCAGCTTGACTGGAGGTGACCTCCTTCCCCCAGCACCTCCCAACCCTTCCTAGAAACCTGCCAACACCTTCCTGGTGGAGAGACAGCGGCCACCTGGAACAGGAGCCCTGGGGAGGTGGGACTGGGCCCATCATTCCCAATAAAACAACGGAGGAGCTGAATTTCTTGGGCAGCTTGAAATCATGGAATGCCAGCATGGGTTGGGTTGGAGGGAAGTTTAAAGGTCATCTCATTCCAATTCTTTTCCATGGGCAGGGACACCTCCCACCAGCCCAGGCTGCTCCAACCTGGCCTTGGACACTTCCAGGGATCCAGGGGCAGCCCCAGCTTCTCTGGGCAACCTGTGCCAGGGCCTGCCCACCCTCCCAGCCACCAATTCCTTCCCAGTATCCCATCTATCCCTGCCCTCTGTCCAGTTTTAAATATTCCCTGGTTTGCAGCTCTCTTTGCTTCCCTTTGGGAATCTCCTCAGTTCATTGTTGCTCCACTGCCATGATTTTCTTTAGCCTTGGCTTCCCAGGTCCTTAATCCATCCCTTAATCCTGGTTTTATTTCTAGCTGCAAGCTGAACCAGGTTCTTTCTTTCCCCTCCTTGTCTGTTTGCATTTCCCTTGATCTGTGGGAAGCGTTCCCAGCTCCTGTTCCTTGGCACTCGTGGGAGTCATTTAAAGGTGTGCCAGGAGAGCTCAACAAGACATCAATGATGCTATTTGTGATCCCTGGAGTTTGCAGAGTTTGCCTTCTTCTTGGGCTCTGAATTGGAAACAAGCTGAAATCTCGGAGCCAGTGGGATCCAAACACCTGTCCAATTTCTTTTCCCTGGGTGAAGGAATTGCCAGAACCTTTTTAAGCTGTTCCAGGTGCAGGCTAGGAGAGATTTGGTTCTTTCCCAGGTTGTTTAATCGTGTTTTAGACCTTTTCACTGCTCGAAGGAGACTTTGCCAATTCTTCATCCTCTGAAAGGGGAAAAGAAGTTTACAGAGAAAAAACCCACATGGCAGCAGAGGTGGTTTTGGTGTCTGGAAATCCACTTTGAAGCAAAAAACAAGGAATTTCCATCCTGACTGAGCCCAGGAGTCGCTTGTCCTGTCTCCCATCCAGCACCTGGAGTGTACAGAGTCAGGATATGCTCAATCTTCCAGCCTCTGATATTTTGGAACTGCCTGATGAAAAGGTTGTATCTGATGACTGTGGTAACCTGGTATGGATGGATTCAATTCCCACAAAGGAATATTCTCTTTTTTTTTTTTTTTTGGAAGGAACTCAGGGCCTTGAACTTCACGTCACCGTGTTTGTTACCAACCTGTGACCATCACAAACACAGTTACATGTTGGGATTCGAAAGGAAAAGGGGGTTGTTTTGCAAGAAAAACCAAACATTTGAATGCTGCTGGTTGATAATTTCAGTCAGTCGCTCTGATTTCTTGTTTTAAAAGAACCCTTTTATAAGGAACCCTGGGTCTGACGGAGTATCTGTGCCTTGCTCTCGGCAGCTGCTGCTCTTGCCCGGCCCTCGTTGCTGTTTTTCATCCTCAGCTGAGCTGCCAACTCCCCCTCATCGAGATTTCCTCTCTTCTCCCTTTTCTCCCCGCTCTCCCCCTTCCCAGTTCTCCCACCTTCCCAGCAAACCCAAATGTCACCTCCTTTCTTTGTCACCACAGCTAAAACAAGTGAAATCTCAGGCTCTCACTCCCGTTCTGGGCTCAGGAAGAGTGTTGGGTGGGATTGTGTGTCTGTGAGAGCTGGTTCCTGGGGAAGGAAGATGAAGCAGAGCTGATTTATTGCATCACTGAGATTTAGGGTTTAATTTGGAAAGGACTGGGGGTTCATCTTCATTCCCAGAGGGAGGTGCTGGTGGAAATACTGATGAGGTCTGATGTGAACATAAATGACCATCAGCTCCCAGTATTTAGGGATTCTCCCCAGATTCTCCCCAGGCACCAGCTCTGCTCTCAGAGGTGTCTGAAGGACGAGGTGATTTTTGTGGGTTGTGTTTTATGAAGTTTTTAAAATGGGAGCAGGTTTAAGCAAACAGCTGATGCTGCAGGGAGGGCAGTCCATAACCCTGGGGGTGTTTGCAGAGGACAGCGGGGTGGGAAAGGAGCCCTTTAAAGCTGCTGTTTTCTGATGTTCACTTAAATAAATTTAATTTGGTCAAGCCAAAAATGAGGCTGGGTTAGTGCAGGAGGGCACAGTGAGGGTGGGAAGGTCGGGATAGGCTGCAGGAAGGAGGCAGTGCTGTGTGTGCTCCTGGGGGAGCAAAGAATTAGGGAGGGATGAACCTTTGCATTGGAGTCTTTGGAGACTGTGCTTGGCTCAGGTGGGACAGCAGGAGGAATTTCTTCCTGGAAAGGGTGGTCAGGCCCTGGCAGGGGCTGCCCAGGGAGGTTTGGAGTGCCCAGCCCTGGAGGTGTCCAAGGCAGGCCTGGCCGTGGCACTCAGTGCTCTGGGCTGGGGACAAGGTGGGCATCGGGCACAGGGGGATCCATGGGCTGGGAGGGCTTTTCCAACCTCCCTGACTCGCTGATTCTGGGAGGTTTAGGTTGGATATCAGGTAAAATATCTTCATGGAAAAGGCTGGCACAGCTGCCCAGGGCAGGGGTGGAGTTCCCATCCTTGGAGGGATTCCAAAGCCCTGTGGATGTGGCACTTGGGGACATGGGGCAGTGGTGGCCTTGGCTGTGCTGAGTTGGACTTGATGATCTTGGAGGGCTTTTCCAACCTAAATGATTCTCTGATTGGATGAGGCACAACCACCTTTTGCAACCCAAACTGTTGGGTTTTTTTTTTTCACTTTTCACACAGAAGGAAAATAAGTTTAATTTCCTTTCTGATCTTGGTCCACCACAGAAACCCGTTTCTTCTCCAGTTCCATTTCCAGCTCCCTTTGTTCCCTCATTTACAGACACCTTTATTTGAGCTGCTTGTCACTCGGCCTAAAATCTGCATTTTTGCCCCCCAAACCCCTCCCCTAAGGATTTTTGTAGCAGGAAGTGCAGCCAGGCTTTGTGTTACTGAAACACTTGAGGAGAAACATTTTCCTTCTGCCTTGATCAGCTGAGTTGGTGTCACCCCCTGGCAGCACTCTGGGTGTGTTTTGGGAAGTCATTCCTCCTCAACACTCCGTTTCTCCCACGGGTCTTGCAGGGGAGTGAAATGGGAAGAGGTGGAGACAACGAGGAGCGGAAAATACCTGGAAAGGTTGTGATGAGAGGGTGAAAAAAGCGCCTCAGTTTAACCTGCCTGGCTTTGACAATGGCTTTGTCACTTTGAACTGTGCTTGTGTTGTGAAGAGTGAATTTAAAGCAGGAGATCCCTGTTTAACAGTCACTTTTGCCTCCCTCTGTTTAGACTCCAGGCTGAGTTTAATGACAGAAACACATTTTTATGCCATTTTGCCCCCTGAGGGAGATGAGTTGTCGTGGGAACTGGTGGCTTCTGCTTTGCCACTGCTGCTCCTGACGCGGTGGAGCAGCTCCTGATCTCCATCCTCCTCCAGCATCCCACCCCAAACCAGGTGAAGGCATCACCTCTGGGTTCTGGGGGTGGTGACACCCCCAGATTTGGGTAAAACTGGGTTATGTTTTATGAACCTTGCAGGTTGTGCCAGCAAAACGTGGGCTAGTAAAGGGGTTTTAGGGTCAATTTGGGGTTTTGCACCTCCTCAGATCTCCACCTCTTCCAACATTCCACCCCACTCTGGGTGAAGGCATCAACCTCTGCATTCCAGGGGTTCATGATATCCACAAATCTGGGAAAACTGAGTTCTGAAAAGTTATGCAGGAAGGACTGGCAAAGCTTAGGTCAATAAATGTTTTTATGGTCAGTTTGGGCTTTCCACCTCCTCAGGTCTCCATCTCTTCCAACATTCCACCCCAAACTGGGTGCAGGCATCACCTCTGGCTTCCAAGGATTCATTCCACCCCTAAATTTGGGTAAAACTGGCTTCTGAAAGGTTCTGCAGGGAGGACCAGCTAAACTTGGGCTGATAAATGGTTTTTAGGGTCAGTTTGGGGTTTTACACCTCCTCAGATCTCTATCCTCCAGCATCCCACCCAAACTGGGTGCAGGCATCACCTCTGGGTTCCAGGGCTTGGTGACACCTCCAAGTTTGGGTAAAGCTGGGTTCTCAAAGGTTGTGCCAGCAAAATTTGGGCTAATAAATGATTTTTTAGGACGAATTTGGTGTTTTACACCTTTGCACACTGAGGATGGTGCTGAATGTTGGGTGGTGAAGATCCAGCACCTGCTGACGTTTTGGGCCGTGGAGCTGGGCCTGGTGGTGAGAACCAGGAGATTTCCCATCCCTGGGCTTTCCAGCACTCCCAGACAATTCCTTTGGCACCTGGATTGAGGGAAACATCCGGGGCAGAAGATGTTCTGCATAAACATTTCAGGGTGAGCAAATGGAAAATGGTTTCTAATCCATTTTATTGCTGCCTTAACTCGGCCTTTTGTGTTGAAAATTGATCTGCCATCGGTTTTTGGTCCCTCCTGGGTGTTTTAAGAATGTTGATTGTTTTTCCCTGATTTTCCATTTGATCCTGCACATTTGCTGAGCTGATCCCTTGAATTCTTGAGTGTGTTTCTGTTATTTTAATGAATAATGTGACTTTTCTTTATACTTCGTCTGTTCTTAAACATCTTCTTGGGGTCACAGCCCAAGATTTTAGACCTGGATTTTTGACTTAGGTTGACTCTTCACTCCTCTTGACCCTTTAATTTGTTGTAACTTCCCGTTTTGGGGTCACCCCCAGAGTCCAGCCCTGCTCTGACCGGTGTGTTTTGGGCCCAAGTGATCAAAGCACCCAAGTTCTTCTGCAGGACTGCTTTGCTTGGAGCTTTGTGGTGTCAGTGCTGATTTTCCCTGTAATTAATAACCACCATTCTTCTCTCCTGGAAGATAAAAGGAAGTTGTGGGGGGGTTTTTTTCCCCAATGTGTTACAGCAATAAACTGGAAAATAGCAATTTCTTTGTAATCTCTGGCTCAGAACGAGGGTTCTCACGTCCTGCCTGTTCACAGTTCCTGTCACTGCCTGCTCGGAGTTAGAGGAGGGAAAAATTGTGCTTTTCCCTGCCAGGCTGCTCGAGTGGGAGTGTGTGTGGGATCAGCTGGCCCTTTGTCAGTCTGAAGCCATTCCCTGTGTCCTGTCCCTCCATCCCTTGTCCCCAGCCTAATATGTATATTATATATTTTTTAAATGTATATTATATTATCACAAATAAGCTATTTGCTTCAATTGCCTCACTTTTCTCTAATAATACATATATTTTAAAGCTGAAAAGGCTACTTTTGTTGGCAGCCAAACACCATCCTGTAAAAATTCCTTATAATAAAGAGAAGATAAATAGGTTATTATTCATTCAGATAGCATCTTAAAATTAGTACATTTTAATACATGAATAAACTTCAATGAATGTATTTTATGTTACTATGTTTTGTTAATATTGACATATTTTATAATATAATTTGTATTTTATTATATGAAATACAGAAATATAAAAGTAATACAAAACAGATACAACTCTGGGCAGTATCTAAATCAACTCTGCTGTATTTTGGTGTCAATTCTATGACATCACCAGTTCCACAGATACTGGCAATTCTTACACCATGGTATTTAATTTATATATTCCTTGGATAGGGCAGCCCATTTCCAATGGAAACTTTTTGTGGGAGAGGAAGGGAAGGAAGAAAATTCCCGGCTATTCATTTACTCCTTTGGAAAAAAAAAAAATCAAAGCTGGTTTTAAAATTGTGAAATAAAACTCACAAGAGGTTCTGGGACCACCTGGAATTTATCTTAAATTGCTTTTCAAGCAGCTGAAATGGAGAGGCTGAAAGTGCTGGATCTGAAATGATCCGGCAGCACATTCCTAGGGATGATCCCCAAATCCCTGGAGCCAGGAGTTTGGACCAGAATTCCAGACAGATTGGGACTGGTAAATGTAGCAGTGCTAATGGTGGTGCTGTCCCCAGGGAGCCCAAAGGTTGGAGGTGTGGGATTTGGTGGAGCTGCTCATCCCAGAGCAGCAGAACTTTATGGATCTCACAGGGCAGGAAAAAGGGGGATGTTTTTGGGAAGTGTTGTTTGCTGTGGCTTGGCCTCTGAAGGCCAAACCTACTCTGGTTTCAATGGGAGGAGAATTCTCACGGGTTTTGCATCTCAGATCCTTTTGTAGCTGAGCCCTCTGGGCCAGGAGAAGTTCCTGAGGAGAGGAAGGTTGGCCCCTTGTGGGTTTGTGCGGGTTTTGGGATCTGGATTCCACTCAGGACCCAGAACTGGTGGAATTCCAGGTTGCCCAGAGAGGTGTGGACTCCTCATCCCCATTCCAGGCCAGGTTGGACAGGGCTTGGAGCAAGCTGGGCTGGTGGAAGGTGTCCCTGCCCATGGGACAGTGAGATGAGCTTTAGGGTCCTTTCCAACCTTCCATCATTCCATGATGACTCCAGCATCTCTTTACTCTGGGGGATAATCCCCCTCCAGCCAAGCCAACCTTTAGGGCCACCTTGGTGGCCACCAAGGGTCACCCTGCTCAGCCATGGGACCTTCCTTCCCACGGGACAGGGTTGGAAGCAGAGCATGTCCAGCTCAGGCTTGTCTGGGCATGGAGACAGAGACTTGTGCTGTGGTGGGAGTGGGGGAATCACCACCCCTGGGAGTGCTGATGAGGTGTAATTTTATTGATGAGGTGTAATTTTGTAATTCCTGTGGTTGGACTGGATGATCTTGGAGGTCTTTTCCCACCTTAAGGATTCCGTGATTGGGAAAGTTCCGATGTGGAACTGAACGTCCCTTGTCCTGGTCACTGACCTGGTGTGAACTGAAAGAGGAGGAGGAACCTGGGAAGTTCTCTGGGAGGTCTGGAGCGTTTTGTGAGATGGTTTAGCCCACAGAGTCCTGCAGGAGTGTTATCCATGTGTTATCCATGTGCATGTCCACCTCTCTTGGTCACAGTGAGGGCTGTTACTGGCATTTTTTATGGGTTTGGAATTAAAAGTCTCCCTTTAAAAGGTCTTTGGGAAATATTTCCCAGCGTGAAGGGAACTGTGATCGCTGTAAATGACACTGAAACACCTCAAATCATGTATTTCAAGCAATATTTGTTCATAGTTTGGTGCAGTTTCAAGCAACTGAGCATTTGACTCCTTAAAATTTATGTTTTCGGAGGTGTTTCCATCAAAAGTGGTTTTAAAAGAGTGCTCAGTTTGGTGGAGAGATCCACGAGACCTCCACCCTCCCCTCTCCTACAGGTCTCAGGTAAATAACACTGTTTTCTGGTGCTTTGCTCAGATCAGGTGGACCAAAACAGCAGGAAGTGCCTCTGACAGATTCCAAGACTCGAGTGTCTTCAACGAAACCCTGCGGATTTCCAACATCCAGAGACACCAGGGGGGCCGTTACTACTGCAAGGCCGAGAACGGCCTGGGCTCTCCCGCCATCAAATCCATCCGAGTGGACGTGTACTGTGAGTAAATCCTCGGCAATTCTCCCTTCCTGGGTTTTGTTGTTGTTGTTGTTGTTGTTTCACTTGACTTGTGGGGTCACAAGGAGGGAGCGGCTCTCCAGGAGTCCGATTTCCAGCGTTTTTAAGGTGGATTCTTGAGGCTTTGGGGAATATTTATGGGAAGTTTGGTGGGGCTGCTCCTGCAGGGAAACATCTTTAAATGAGTGACAATATTTTGGTAAGAGCAGATGGAACTCGGGTACGACCTGACCTGCTGAGAAATCAGTGGAGGATCCGTCACAGGGGGAAGATCTGCCATGGACTACTGGGTTGCAGTGAAAAATGTGGAGGGTTGGAATCGCAGTGGAAAATATGGAATGTTGGGATCACAGTGAGAAATATGAAGGGTTGGGATTGTTGAGAAAAATGTGGAGTGTTGGGATCACAGTGAAAAATATGGAGGGTTGGGATTACAGTGGAAAATATGGAATGTTAGGATCACAGTGGAAAATATGAAGGGTTGGGATTGTTGAGAAAAATGTGGAGTGTTGGGATCACAGTGAAAAATATGGAGGGTTGGGAGTGTGGCAAAAAATGAGATCACAGTGAGAAATATGGAGTATTGGGATTGTGGTGAAAAACGTGGAGTATTGGGATTGTGATGAAAAACGTGGAGTATTGGGATTGCAGGGAAAATCTGGAGTATTGTGTTGCAGCGAGAAATATGGAATGTTGGGTTCCAGTGAAAAATATGGAGTATTGGGATTGGAGTGAAAAATGTGGAGTGTTGGGATTGGAGTGAAGAATGTGGAGTATTGGGATTATGGCAAAAAACGGGCTCACAGTGAGAAGTATGGAGTATTGGGATGGTGGTTAAAAAAAAGGGGTATTGGGATTGCAGTGAAAAATATGGAGTATTGGAATGGTGGATAAAAAAAGGGGTATTGGGATTGCAGTGAAAAATATGGAAGATTGGGATTGTGTTGAAAAATGTGGAGTATTGGGATTGCAGGGAAAATATGGAGGATTGGGATTGCAGTAAAAAATATGGAGTAATGGGATTGTGATAAAAAATATGGAGTATTGTGATTGTGGTAAAATGTGGAGTATTGGGATTGTGGTAAAAAATAAGAAGGATTTGGAAAGCAGTGAAAAATATGGAGTATTGGGATTGCAGTGAAAAATATGGAATGTTGGGTTGCAGTGAAAATTATGGAGTATTTGGATTGTGGCAAAAAATGGGATCACAGTGAGAAATAAGGAGTATTGAGATTGTGTTAAAAATATGGAGTATTGGGTTGCAGTGAAAAATATGAGGGATTGGGATTGCAGTGAAAAATAAGGAATATTGGGATTGTGATGAAAAATGTGGAGCATTGGAATTGCAGTGAAAAATAGGAAGTATTAGGACTGTAGTGAAAAATATGAAGAATCTGGATTGCAGATCGGGCACCAGAGCTGACAGAAAAAGAAAGCATTGAAAACCTTCTGCAATAAATGCACGAACTGGAATTAAAAAGGAAATAAATTCTGACTGCAGAGATTGCCCTCTCAGGTGGATTTCAGGGTGTGGATTGATTTAGAGACAATTTCTGTGGCTTGGTTCTGGGATTGGAATTCCCCCAGTTGGTTTTTGGGGGTTTCTCTTGCCTGATGGGTGTGTTTGGCTTTCACGATTTGCCTGAAAAGCGATAAAAGAGCAGAAAAGCGGGAAATCTTTTAGGAATAATGAGTGGATCAGGTGGTGATTGTTAATTAGCTTGTTCTTGGAGTCCCATCCATGAATTTTAAAGAGTCCATCTGGGCCAAGCAGGGTTTGGAATGGAGTGATGTCTTCAAACTGAGAGAGGGCAGGGTTAGGTGGGATTTTGGGAAGGAATTCCTGGCTGGGAGGGTGGGGAGGGGCTGGGATGGAATTCCCAGAGAAGCTGTGGCTGCCCCTGGATCCCTGGGAGTGTCCAAGGCTGGCTTGGGATCCCTGGGCTAATGGAAGGTGGGGCAAGGAGGTGGGACTGGATGATCCTTAAAGTCCAAGCCAACCATCCTGTGATTCCATAGTGCCCCAAAACCACTTCCTTCTCCCCTCAGCATTCCCATATTAGATCCTCCTCCATCCCTGATTTCAGGCCTGGCTGGGCTGTTGGCAGCAAAGGCAGCAGAACCAGTCTCCAAGACAGGAAGGGCAGGGAATGCAGGTTCTGAAATGTAGATTCTCCTCGAATTTCCCTGAGTTTTCCTTCTGGAACATCCCTTTTCCCTCCTATTTTGCTCAGCTCTAATTTGCTGTCTGGGATTTCTTCCAGGATTACAATTCTGCTTTTTCCATCACGTTTTGCTCCTTAATGTGCCTCAAACACAGCCCAGGTCTTTGTGGAAAAAGATGGAAAAAACCCAAACCCTGGAGCTCCCAGGAAAACTCCCAAGAAATCAAAATATTCAAAACTGGAATTTCTAAGTAGATTTAGGGAATTTTGTCCTCTTTTGTCCTTTTTTTTTTTGGAATCTTCAGGTTTAATTTCTATTAATTTCTGTTTATTGAATATTTGCTCTGTAAATCCCATGTTGTGTGTCCATGGCAAGAACTCTGAGCAGGAATTTTGGGAGGGATTTGGAGTCTCTTTTGCTCAGAGACTCCAAAACAAAAAAAAGCATCCAAAGCCCTAAACCAACATTTTGTCTCTAATTGTGGTTTGTTTGTTTTACTGAACATTTATTGAGCGAAATTCCCTGGAAAAAGGCAGTTTTCTTCCAGAATTAGGCAACTGTCAAAAACAAATCTGTGGCAAACAGATGATGCTCCCTTTTGAAATTAAAACTATCATTGCAGCAGGGAAGAAATGGTTTGATTTCTTTGGAGGAAACTCTCTACTGCGTTTTAAGAAACAAGCAAAATATTTCTGTTTCTTAAAATATATGTTTTTAAAAAATCCAATTGGAAGCATCTTGGCTGGTAAAGATCAAGAGAAAAAACAATATCAGAGTTGTTTTCCCTGTTAGGTTTGGATCAAGAGCACTATCTAAGGCCTAGAGGAAAATTTCAGCCTCCAGTTTAAAATTTGAAAAGGAATTATTGAAAGAAAAATCCACAGAAAAAATATATATTTTTTTTTTATCCTTTATTCATCCCCATTATTGACTTCCTGGCTGGTTGGGACGATTTAACAGCAACACATGGCCGGGAAATCTCCTTCTCCAGCAGTTTCCTGTTTTTCATTCTCCACTCAGCTCTGGCTTTTGGCACCTGGAGCCACATTTGCTGCTCCTGCAAGGATTAATTTTACAAAGACGGGCAGGGAAGGAGCCAGAGAGTCGGGCTGTGAGGGGAGAGGGGGCACTTACATCACTTGTAAGGACTTCCTGCAGATTCTGTGACTTGTTGCATCTCCCAGAAAGAAGATTTACAGTCAGGATTCAGGATTTAAAGAAACCTGGCTGGGGCAGGGCAGCAGTGCCTGCTCTGCTAGCTGCGTTTTGGGTTGGGACATTAAAGAGAGAATTTCACTCCTGTGAAAATCCCCTCCCTGTTTTACACCCCGAGCTGGTTCGTGGCTGGAACCATGCACAGGAGGTGGGTGCTGGGTCTCAGCAAGATCCAGATGGAATCTTCTCTCAGCATCTGGGAGCAAATCATGCCAGTGTTGGTCAACAGATGCATCTTATTCCTTCATCTCTGCAAGTTCAGCTTGGTGTTATTTCCATGCACCCTGTAATTCTGATTAACCACTTCCCTAAAACTGCCTGGGTTTAGTCTGATTTGTATGATACTTGTGTTTTTTACCTGCTCTAAGAAGTTAAACAAACCCACATTTTAGACCACACTGATGGGTGAGGAGCACAGGCAAGGATTAAACTGAACACATGCAATCCTTTTAGAAATCCTCAGCTGGACTGAAAGGGGGAAAAAAAAAAGCAATTTGGGAAGATTCCTTGTGGTTCCTTTCCAGCTCAGGATATTTTGGGATTCCAGGAATGAGGGGTTCAGGTTGTTCACAGTCATTTACTGGCTTGACATCAGACATTCATTCCCTAGAGATGGGTAAATCAGAGAGCTCAAGGAAAATCCTTCAGGTGCAGCATTCCCATCAAGCTCCATTTCATCCTGACACTGGCTGTAGGGATGCTTCAAGGGGCAGAGAGGATTCTGCTGGAATTCTGGAATGTGAGGGAGGTGGTGCTGTACCAGCTGCATCCAAAGCTCTCCTGGGCTGTGCTGAACCAGGCTGCAAACTCCTCTGATCCTGGAGCAGATACAGAGCCAGGACAAGCCTGGGAAAATTTGAGGGTTGGGGTCAAAATACCTGAAGGTGGAAACTGGGAAGAGAAGAAAAAGAACTGGTGGTTCAGCGGTTCAGTTCTTGTCCCATCAACAGCTGCTCTTGGAAAGGTTCTTATGGAAAGATTCTTATGGAATCAGGGAGTGGTTTGGGTTGGGAGGGACCTTAAAGCCCACCCAAGTTCCAACCACTACCGTGGGCAGGGACACCTTCCACCAGCCCAGGGTGCTCCAACCTAGCCTGGGACACTTCCAGGGATCCAGGGGCAGCCACAGCTTCTCTGGGAATTCCATCCCAGCCTCTCCCCACCCTCCCAGCCAGCAATTCCTTCCCAATCTCCCATCTCTCCCTGCCCTCTGGCAGTGGGAAGCCATTCCTTGTGTCCTGTCCCTCCATCCCTGGGATCTTTTCACCTCATCCCTTTGCTTTCTTTTTTTCATTTCTTTTTGGAAAGATCCTTTTGCTCTCAGGGGTGTCTGGACTGTGGTAAATGAATTAGTGATGATTTTTTTTACAGCAGACAGCTTTCTGTCCTTATTTCCTGTGCCTAAAACGTGTTCTGCTCCCCCAGCTCTGGCTGACAGTCCTTGTTCCTCACATCAGGTTCAAACAAACGCCCTCATTTCCCTTGGAATGGCATTCCCAGGAGGGAGGGTTCCATCCTCGCTGAGCCACCAGCACAAGGAACTGCTTCATAAATCCGAGCTGAATTCATCCCAGACTTGAACTCTGTTTCTTTTCTCTGGAAGTGTCTCTTTAAAGTCCATCTCATCTTTCTTCTTTGAAGATGAAGCTTTTATACTTGACTCCTAGAAATTTTTTTTTTTTTTTTACCTGGCTTCTGGAGGACACTTTCTCCTTTTATAAGGGAGGAAAATAAGGTAGAAATGAAGTATTTTCATTTAAAGAAGCAGAGTTCCTACAAGAAAGCTTTATCTGCTGATTCCCAAAGGGCAGTTTAGCATGTTTTAGCAAGAGAAAGTCCTAATTCTTTCACTGAAGGTGTATTTTTGTATTCCTCTTGCTTTCCCACATCCTTATGGACACAAGGGCAGGCTGCACAGCTTGAGGAGAAGAAGGTGGGGCAAAAGGTCAAGTTGATGTTGAAAGAGTTCTGAAAATAATGTGGAAGTCAGGGAGAGAAAAAGTTTTATCCAACAGATTTAGTGCACAGAGAAGTTGAAGATTTTATTTCACTTATTATATATTTTATTATATATTCTCATTGTGTGGTAGAAAGCAGACAAAAGCGTGCTGAGAAAATCTCTCATTCCAGGATTAAAAGGTTGATCCGAGGGTTATGGGTAAACAACCATTCCTTCTGCTCACAGATCCACTTAAATCTTGGTTTGCAGCTCCATTTCCAGGAAATGTCCCTGGATTTTGGCTGCTCTTCCAATGCAAGGGCAAGGAGGGAGGCAGCTGGGTCACAGCACCCAGTTTGTCCAGTGGTGGGAATATTCCCTGCACCAATTCCAGTCCTCTGTGTGACACAAGTCCAGTTCTAGGGGGCAAAAAGCTCCTGCAGCCCCAAGATCTTCCTCCCAAATCCCTGCTGATGTCCCTGTAGGTGATGGGTAATATTTGTGGAGGTTGGAGTTGTTTTATGTCTCAGTTCACCTCCTGTTGGGTTTCCTTAATCCTTTCACATCCAGGTTGGAATCGTGGAATCCCAGAATGGGTTGGGTTGGAAGAGACCTTCAAGACACCTCATTCCACCCCCTGCCATGGGCAGGGACACCTTCCACTGTCCCAGATTGCTCCAACCTGGCCTGGGACACTTCCAGGGATCCAGGGGCAGCCACAGCTTCCTCTGCCCAACCTGTGCCAGGGCCTGCCCACCCTCCCAGCCAGCAATTCCATCCCAATCTCCCACCTAAATCTGCCCTTTTCCTGCTCAAAGCCATTCCCCCTTGTCCTGTCCCTCCATGCCTTGTCCCCAGTCCCTCTCCAGCTCTCCTGGAGCCCCTTTAGGCCCTGCAAGGGGCTCTCAGGTCTCCCTGGAGCCTTCTCTTCTCCAGGGGAACCCCCCCAGCTCTCCCAGCCTTTCCCACATCCAGTGTGGGCATTTTCCCTGTCCCCCTGGATGATGAGCACACACAGAGCTGGAAGCTGTTCCAGCCCAAAGTGCTGAGCAGCCTCAGGTCCGTTTGTGGGACACCATTCCCTGCTCTTCAGCTTCCCAAACATCCTCTGCTGAGACCCTGGGCCTCCTCAGGCCATAATTAGGGACAACAATTCCCTGTGATCCAATTTTCCCCCCAAAGAATTAGATGGGAGATTGGGATGGAATTGCTGGCTGGGAGGGTGGGCAGGCCCTGGCACAGGTTGGGCAGAGAAGCTGTGGCTGCCCCTGGATCCCTGGAAGTGTCCAAGGCCAGGTTGGAGCACCCTGGGCTGGTGGAAGGTGTCCCTGCCCATGGCAGGGGTGGCACTGGGTGGGCTTTGAGGTCCCTTCCCACCCAACCCATTCCAGGATTCCGTGATTTAATGACAGGAGTGGGAGTGTTGCCGAATTTCAGGAGTTCTGCAGCTTTTCAGAGAGCAAAGACAACTCACTGAGCTCCCCTTTATTATCCAAAAAAGGGTTTTGCCTCAGGCTTACAAGAGGAGAAGCCTTTTGTCAGGATTTGTCTTTGGGGGTTTTGGGGGTTGTTTTTTGTTTTTATTTCCCAAGTTCAGTGCTTGTTTCCCTTTCAGGAGATTTTCTGTATCTTTTCATCTTCTTTTTTTTTTTTTTCCATGGTAAAGAATTTGGCTGAGGGTTGAAGAGTCTGTTTTTCACTGGTTTTAGTCCTGCTTTTCATACAGTTGTTACACATTTGAATATGGAGGTTTTTGCTTCCCCTGAATGGGGAGAAGTCACATTTTTTGGAGTTTGGTGCTGGATTTTGTGGAAGTTTTGATCCCTCTGAGCTCTCAGGGAGTTGTTCTGAAATGAGTTTCACTCACCAGAGTTGAACCCAACCATTCTCCTCAACAAAAAAAATGGGAATATAAATGGTGTAAATATATTTTATAAGAGCTCTGCCACCCTGTTTCCATCTAAATTCAGATTTTCCCCTCTTATCATCTTGTACCCATAATTCAGAAATTGAGTTTCAAGAGCCTGGGGGTCCTGATTTCACTGAGTGAATGAGGAAGTTCATGGGGAAACCATCAAATCACAGAAAAGAAACATGTTCAGTCTGAATTAACCAGCTTGGAAATGCCTCCTAAATGCTCTCAGTTCCTCACCACCTCATGTGCATTTTTATTTTCTATAATGAAAACCTTTGTGTGAGCAACAGGGAAAAAAACCCAACTGGTGTTGGTGCTGCTGAAAGGTTGGATTTTTCTTGTGTGCTCTGAGTCGAGGCAGGATGAGAAAATGCTGCCTGAACTCCACAATTCCTGGTTTGGGGTACATTTTCCATTGATATTTTTTTTTTTCAGGCTTGTTTTAATTCAGTTTAGAAAGTTGTGTGTTTAAAGAAGGGTTTGATGTGTGGAGGATGTTTGGGGTGGGAGAGGAGTTGCATTTTCCCTCTGGGAAAGGAGGTTTTCCAGTCTGACCCCCACCTGCTTCCATGGGGGAACATCTCTGGTGGGCTCCAAGCTGGAGAACTGCTGATGGCTTTGTTTATAATATAATTTGAAAAATTTAATTTATTTTAATTTAATTTTTTATTTATTTAATTTATTTATTTTCATTTGACACACCAGCTCTGTATCAAACCCCCTGAACTCACCAGCCAGAGAGAAGAACCTAAAAATGCATTTCCCCTCGTCCTAAACTGCATTTTAGCCCCTTGTAGCTGCTTTTTCCCCAGGCAGCTTTGACCAATGGTCTGTTGTGAGTGACTGACCCCAGTTAAAGGTTTGACCTTTAAAACCAGTTGGGAACTTGAACTGGAAATGCTGGGAAAGAACCCAGAGGTTGCTGCTGCCCCAGGAACAGCACCTGGGGTGGGTTTGGTTTGAGTCCCAAAGACAGAAGGAGGAGGAGAAGGATGGGTTTGTTTTGTTCCATGTGGTTGCCTTCACATTCCCTGGGTTTGTGCTGGGTTGAGTTTCTCTTCTAATATTTTAGGGTGTTTATTGGAAAGAGACCTTGGAGCCCCTTGCAGGGCCTAAAGGGGCTCCAGGAGAGCTGGGGAGGGACTGGGGACAAGGCATGGAGGGACAGGACACAGGGAATGGCTCCAGACTCATTTAGATGGGAGATTGGGAAGGAATTGCTGGCTGGGAGGGTGGGGAGGGGCTGGAATGGATTTCCCAGAGAAGCTGTGGCTGCCCCTGGATCCCTGGAAGTGTCCAAGGCCAGGTTGGAGCACCCTGGGCTGGTGGAAGGTGTCCCTGACCATGGCAGGGGTAGAACTGGATGGGCTTTGAGGTCCATTCCAACCCAAATTCTGGGATTCAGTGATCCTATGAAATCTGGACAACAGGATCCTGGAGTGATCCGTGATTTCCTTGTGCTGTGACACCAAGGAATGTTTCGTGTGCTCACTCAGGAACCACCTCCAGGTTCTCAGAGCTCCCTCCAAAGCCCCCATTCCTCATCCCACCTCACCTTTTCCCAGCCACATCCTTGTTTTCCTCAGGGCTGGATTTCCCCCTGCTCCAGTTTGACCACCATTTGAATGCAGCTGGTTTTTTAGGACTTGGCACCTGCTGCTGGCCTTGGAAAGCTGCTGGATTGCCTAAACAGCCTGGGATTTTTCTGCAGTAGGAATTGGGTCTGCAGAATCCCTAATAGCATATTCCAGAGCCCTGATGGAATTTTAAGTAGCCTTCCAGCATCAGGCTTTCCTGAAAGCTGCATTTTCCAGTGAAAGAGGAGCCTGCTTTCCTCCTGCTCTGCAGTTTTCAGGGAATCTCTTCAGACACTCCTTCCAATCCTTTTTTCTCTGCCCTTGTTTTTCCCTTTGTCACTCCATGGAGCAGCAGTGAATTGATGCAGTACAGGAGCATCCCTGTGGAAATTCCAGGGAGGAGGAGGAGGAGGAGGAGAAGAAGGGGTACAGGGCCATTACAGTTGGAAACCTCATTCCATGCAGTTCCTCATGGAAAACTGAAGCTAGAAGCTGATGCAACCTCCCTTTCCCTGTGGGTATCCTGCTCTGCCAGTGACCCCTGTCAAAGTGCACTTTGTTTGGGAAAAAAATCTGGGAAAAAAAGGCTGGGAGAGCTGGGGGGGGTTCCCCTGGAGAAGAGAAGGATCCAGGGAGACCTGAGAGCCCCTCCCAGGGCCTAAAGGGGCTCCAGGAGAGCTGGAGAGGGACTGGGGACAAGGCATGGAGGGACAGGACAGAGGGAATGGCTTTGAGCAGGAAAAGGGGAGATTTAGGTGGGATATTGGGAAGGAATTGCTGGCTGGGAGGGTGGGCAGGCCCTGGCACAGGTTGGGCAGAGAAGCTGTGGCTGCCCCTGGACAGTGGAAGGTGTCCCTGTCCATGGAACAAAAGAGGCTTTAAGTCTCTTCCAACCCCAATCAGTGTGTGATTCCATGATTTTGTTTTCCAGTCTCCATCCAGAGACGGGAACTTCTAATGCAGATTTTCTGGGATAAAGAAATTCCTGAGTTGTTCACATTCCTTTTCCTTTAGTACAAGTATCAGTATCAGTAAAACCCCACTTAAATAAGCTGTAACATTCCCTGCTGGGATGCCCTAATACTGTGAGCTGGGAATTTGGAGCAAGCCATGACTTCTGCTGGAATATGAGAGCATGTCAAGTGTCAAACTCGAGTGTGTCCAGTTTTCTGTTGCTCCTGCAGACAGGGCAGTGCTGGATTGTGCCTTGGAGAGGCTCTGAATCCATGGAAAAGGTCAGAGGAGTGACGGATGAGCAGGAAAAGTTTCTGATGCGGGAGGAAAATGATCCATGAGGATTGCTCATGGAGAAGGCCAGGAGGGCTGCAGGGAAAGGAGCCTTCAGAAGGAGGATTTTATCCTGAAGGAGAAGACAGTAATTGGATGAAATGGCAGGAGAGAGCTGGGTGAGGCAGCTGGAAAAGCTGTTGGATGGTGGAGATGGGCAGTGCTGAACCTGGAGCTCCAGGGACAATCCACGGCTGGGAATTCTGTGGGCACAGGCTGGGGCAGCACTGCTTGGTGCTGGCAGTGCCTCTGGATGTGGGGAAGGATGAGCCAGAGCTTCCAAAGGGCTTCTCTGTCCCTTTTTCCATCATTCTGTACCCAGAACCTGCCCTGGATCAGGGCTGGGATTTGGTTTCCTGTCAGAACTGTCACAGCCTGAGGTGGCATTTCATAAAATCATGGAGTGGTTTGGGTTGGAAGGGACCTTAAAGCCCATCCCATCCCATCCCATCCCATTCCACCCCCTGCCATGGGCAGGGACACCTCCCATTAGCCCAGGTTGCTCCTGGGATTATCCCTGTCCAGCCTGGCACAGGAAGGAAACGTGCAGAAGGATCCAGAAGGAACATACAGAGATTGAGGAACTGAATAACTGAGCTGGGACAAAACCCTCCCCCTCCCTGCCCCCCAGAGACCCCAAACCCTCCCCACACCAGCAGCACCTGTCCCTCTGCATTGCATTAACTGTCAGCCTTCCTAAAACTGCAGCTCCAGGCAGTTGCAGAGAAACTCTGGGATTATTTGGGATGTGTGTGTGTGTGTGTGAAATGATAATTAGTCCCTTTTGAAAGCAGCAAATGCCAAGCAGCTCCAAGGCCATTATTTGCTTTATCTTTGCATAAATTCCTCAATGCTGAGAGGAATCTGGACGTGTTATTTAAGCTTTGGACTTGAATTCCCATGTCCTTACACTGCTCATTTGCTGATTATGTTCCTGCTGCATCCAGGAGATCTCCTGGAGTCACTTAAAGGGGAATTGGACCCAGGGTGGTGATGGAAAGGCACAGCCCAGCCCAGGAGCAGGGGATGGGTTTAAAACAGCCAGATGAGCAGGGAATGTGTTAAAACACCCTGATTTGCCAGCTGGTGGATTGTTTTCCTCTGGCATTATCCACAAAGCAATTAGACACGAATTAAAAACTTCTGGAGAGGCTTGGAAGGAAGTATTGACCACTGAGGTTTTCATTAAGGCACGTGGAAGGAGAACCATTGGGATCCACAGTGAGGACAGTGGCAAAGCTGGCTGGGCTTCCAAAAAGGAGGGTGGTTTTCCATCCCCCGAAAAACACAACCAGATTGGAGCTGGAGACTCAGCCCAAAGCAAGATGAACATTCACAGATGATTTACGTTGGAAAAACCCTTCAGACCATCGAGTCCAACCATCCCCAGCACTGCCAAGGCCACCACTGCCCCACATCCCCAAGTGCCACATCCACAGGGCTTGGAAATCCCTGCAGGAAGGGGCACTCCACCACTCTTCATCTTCCTGCCCTTTGTCTTGGAAAGAATGATGGGAAATAACAGGACAGGGGACTTTGAAAGAAGCTCAGTCCATCCTTCACATCCAGAACCAAAATGTGTTTGTGCACTGAGGTGTGTGGGATGGGCCTTGGGAGTGTCCCAAAGCTGCACTGGTGGGACAAGGGAATTGTTGTTGGAGAGAGTCCAGAGGAGGCCCCAAAGATGCTCCAAGGGCTGGAGCCAGGCTGGGAGAGCTGGAGAAGAGAAGGATCCAGGGAGACCTGAGAGCCCCTGGCAGGGCCTAAAGGGGCTCCAGGAGAGCTGGAGAGGGACTGGGGACAGGGAATGGAGGGACAGGACACAGGGAATGGCTTTGAGCAGGAAAAGGGGAGATTTAGATGGGAGATTGGGAAGGAATTGCTGGCTGGGAGGGTGGGCAGGCACTGGCACAGGTTGGGCAGAGAAGCTGTGGCTGCCCCTGGATCCCTGGAAGTGTCCAAGGCCAGGCTGGAGCACCCTGGGCTGGTGGAAGGTGTCCCTGCCCATGGCAGGGGTGGCACTGGATGGGCTTTCAGGTCCTTCCAACCCAAACCATTCCAGAATTCCATGTGATGATTCTGTGAAGTTGTGCCATTACTGAATTACTGCCCAATATACGTTTCACTTTTGTGTTTAAACTGGACTAAGTTGTAAATTAAAAAAAAAAGAAAAAAAAATCAAACAAAATAACCCACAAAGGTTGATGTCTCTTTGGAGATGTTGAGATGCTGCCCACGCAGATTTTCCTGTCCCTGGCTCATCTTCAGTGGGTTTAGAACTTTCCCACCCCTTCATCTTCACTGATTACTCAGATCTCTCCCATTTCCTTGAATGGGAGGAGAGTGGAATTCCATGATCCAGGACAGATTAAGAGGAACAAGGAAACCCAAACTCATCACAGCCTAAAAGTCCTTCCCAAAACCCCTGCTGCTCACAGGTCACCCAGGAGGTTTGTGTGTCACCTCCTCCCTTTGATGCTTGGCTTTTTGCAGCATCAGCTGCTGCTGGATTAAGCAGCTGATGGATTGGATTCCCTGATTTGTTTGGTTGTTTTTTGGGTTTTTGTGCACAGCCTCAAAGAGAATCAATCCTGCAAACTGAAAGGCTTGGGAGAGACCTTCTCTTGGAACCAGGTTTGGAGCTGAGAGGAGCTGCCATCCTGAGCTCTCAGTGCTCTGTGTCCACCCTCGGCATCAGCTCCTAGGGGTTTTTTAAAGTGGAATGAGTGGAAAAAGAAAAAGAATTTTAAAGCATCAGTGTCCCCCCTGTTTGAGCTGACAGAGCTCAAATCCAGATGAAAATTCTCATTGGCTTTGATTCACAAGTAAAGGGATGGAAGTTGACAAATTGTCCTTTTAAACCTCTTCCATTTACCTGATTTTTCTGGAAGCATATTTACACCCCAGCCTGGAGAGCAGGGGCTCCTTCCTGGCATTCACCCCCAGGGCTTGTAAGCCTGGCCAAAATCTCGTGAAAAAAAATTACCAAACAACCCTAATTAATATTTAATTTGCTACAATTTAACCCAGATGAGGTGGAGAAGGGCAGGAAGCTTCATGGCCCAGCAGAGCTGGGAGTTGCTGGAGCTGCTGCCCCCCTATAACTGAACACCCCTGCCAGGATGGAGACACCCAGGGCAGGGAATTTGGGCAGGAGATGGTTTTTTTCCAGGTGACAGGTTAATGGTGCAGGTCCTGGGGCTCCAGGAGCTCACAGCTGGGGGTGCCTGTTGGTTTGTGTGTTCAGGGGTCCCATCCTGCACAGCTGGGGTTGTCAGTGATGTCTGTGGCTCATCCTGGCTCTGTGGGGTCCCAGAGTCTTGGCTGGACACAGGTGTGACCCCCATCCTTGGCAGAAGTTCACTGGGAAGCTCCAGGAGAGGCTCCTGGATTTGAGGGGAGGATGGTCAGTCAAAAACTTGGATGCTGGAAGATTTAGCAGGTCCTTCTTGGCCTCCTGAGAGAGCTGGGGGTGTTCATCTGGAGAAGAGAAGATTCCAGGGAGATCTTAGGGCCCCTTCCAGGCCCTAAAGGGGCTTTAAACGATCCTGGGATTCTGTAACACTGGGATGGAGTGGTGAGGTTGGGATTTTCTTCATGGACCTGAACAGCTATGGGACAACTGCTGAGCCAGGATCACTTTGGGATACTTATGGACAGTATTGGACTTACAGCTCGAGCTGAACCAGGAGAGGTTTAGAAAATTCTTCATGGAAAGGGAATCCAGCCCTGGCACAGCTGCCCAGGGCAGGGGGGAATTCTCATCCCTGGAGGGATTCCAAAGCCCTGTGGATGTGGCACTTGGGGACAGGGGGCAGTGGTGGCCTTGGCAGTGCTGGGTTAACTCCAGAATCTCAGAGGGCTTTTCCAGCCTAAAAGATTCCATGACAGGGGGATCCACCAGGGGCCCAGGGACTCAGGGGAGAACTGCCCAGCGAGTGTGGTGTTGGTTGTAGGTGTTGGGAGGAATTTCTGCCTGGAAAGGGTGGTCAGGCCCTGGCAGGGGCTGCCCAGGGAGGTTTGGAGTGCCCAGCCCTGGAGGTGTCCAAGGCAGGCCTGGAGTGGCACTCAGTGCTCTGGGCTGGGGACAAGGTGGGGATGGGCACAGGGGGGACTGGATGGTCTTGGTGTTCTTTTCCAGCCTCAGGAATTCTGTGTTTCCTGGAAAAGGGGAGTCTCTTCCCATGCTGTTGAAGTGCTGAGCTGTTCCAGGGCTGGGAAGTGCCAGGAGCAGTTTGTGTGGGGGTGATTTACACCAAACAACGTTGTCTGCAGTCCAGGCCTTGCTCTCCCTTTTTCCATCTGCAGTCTCTGCCCTCTCAAGAAGCCTCTGCTTTGTCTTGTCCATTGATCTCAACAACAAATACCCTGCACTTGTTGAATCTGCGCTCTGCTCTCCTCAAATATCACCAAAAAAACCTCACAGCAGGGCTCGTTATCCAGGATTAGAAAAGGGCTCTTTTGTTCCTCACAGAGTGATGGATATCAGGAAGACACAGAAGGAACAAGACATTTCCAAATCATTAGGAAATGTTATTAAAATGGCAGGGATTTCAATAAAAGCGAGGCAAGAACAAAGCCAACAGAAGGTCAGGCCTCTGGCTCCACCAAAGGGCTCTCAGAGTCTCACGTGGGCACTTCCCATCAGGCTTTTTGCATCCCAGGGTGTCCCTGGCACGTGGTGTTTTATGGAGAGAGGGGAAAAAAGAAGTTTATGGCTTTATTTTATATATATATTTTATATATATATTATTTATTATATATAGAAGTTTATTTGGATGTGTTTGTACCTGTAGATGGGTGCCAGTTGTTTATGGAAATTCCCAGATGCCTCATAACAAAAAAAGGTTCAAAGTGGTTGGATGATAGGAGGAAGTTTGATGTCTCTGGAATGTTCCTGACCAAGTTTGGTGTCTCTGGAATGTTCCTGGCAAAGTCTGACATTTTTTGAATGTTCCTGGCAAAGTTTGGCATTTATGGAATGATCTTGACAAAGTTTGATGTTTCTGGAATGTTCCTGGCAAAGTTTGGTGTTTCTGGAAGGTTCCTGACAAAGGTTGGTGTTTCTGGAATGTTCCTGGCAGGCTGTAGAAGGAGCTCTGAGCATGACTTTGTCAGGAGCAATGGATTTGTGTGTCCTGTCTCAGGACCACGAGGTGATTTGGGAATTCACAAGTGGAGATTGTGATGGGACAAGGGGGAATGGTTTTAAACTAAAAGAAGAGAGATTTAGGTGGGATATTGGGAAGGAATTGCTGGCTGGGAGGGTGGGCAGGCCCTGGCACAGATCGCCCAGAGAAGCTGTGGCTGCCCCTGGATCCCTGGAAGTGTCCAAGGCCAGGTTGGAGCACCCTGGGCTGGTGGAAGGTGTCCCTGCCCATGGCAGGGGGTGGAATGGGATGGTCTTTAAGGTCCCTCCCCACCCAACCTGTCCTGGAGTGGCCACAGCAGCCCCACCTGGCTGTTGTGGGTGCCCAAAAACAGGGAACTTTCAGTCTCCCACTGCAATAACCGATTAACACCCAGCGACCACCCCGCCCGTGCAAATCAAGCCGTGAAGATGAAATATGCACACAGGGATGGCAATGCAGAATTCCTGTTAGGCTGAGATTTTTATTTTCGTGTTGAGCTTGTTTTTGATGATGTTTAATTAGCCCTGAATGGCTGCTGAGGAAGTTCCTTGCAGAATTTGCTCACCAGAATCCTCCTGACATCGATGGTTTTGAACTAAAGGGGAAAAAAAAAAAAAAAAAAAAAAGCTCACAATTAATTACAGAGAATTAATTCCGTGGCATTACCTGGCTGTGGATGCAGATTTTGTTTTCCTCCTTGACAAAACTCCAGGAGAAGTGCCATAAGGTTATTTGAATGCCTTTTATGCCATTCCTTGCCTAAATTAAAGCTGTCTCTAACACGAGCTAATAGCTGTGGTTAGATCAGCCTGAGCTGAGCACATGTCAGATGAGGTTCAAGATAATTGATGCTGTAAATATCCCTGGAGTGGAAAGATAGAACCTATTAATGGCTGGAAAATTCACTCTGTTTATAGGAATCTGACTTGAACAGGGATAGAAATAGGCCTGGATTATATAAAGCACTGAGTTTAAGGCTTGAGGTGGTGCTTGGGTTTGTTCCTGGCTGGAATTGGCCTCTCCTGCCAACCTGGGAACTTCCCTGGGGCGTGGTTGGTTTTGGAGGCAACCTCTCACAGAGGTGAGGAGGGTTTGCTGCAGCTCTGGAGAGGTTTGGTGTGGGAGGTCTCATTACAGAACCAGCAATGAAGAATCGCAGAATCCTCGAGGTTGAAGAAGACCTCCAAGATCACCAAGCTCAGGCTTTGACCAAATCCCCCCACGCCCACCAAACCATGTCCAAGTGCTACAGCTGCTCACTGTTCAGTCACCTCCAGGGCTGGGCACTCCAAACCTCCCTGGGCAGCCCCTGCCAGGGCCTGACCACCCTTTCCAGGAGAAATTCCTGCTGCTGTCCCACCTGAGCCTCCCCTGGCCCAGCTGGAGGCCGTTCCCTCTCCTCCTGTCCCTGTTCCCTGGGAGCAGAGCCCGACCCCCCCCCGGCTCCCCCCTCCTGTCAGGGATTGCAGAGCCAGAAGGTCCCCCCTGAGATCCCCAAATGTCTCTCCTTCAGCTGATGCCCTTTATTTGAGGGGCGGAAGGTGCAGGGCAGGCTCTGGGTCTTGGCACATGCAGGAGGCACCTCACCAAACACAGAATGCCAGGATAGTTTGGGTTGGGAAGGGACCTCAAAGCCCATCCAGTGCCACCCCTGCCATGGGCAGGGACACCTTCCACCAGCCCAGGGTGCTCCAATCTGGTATTGAACACTTCCAGGGATCCAGGGGCAGCCACAGCTTCTCTGCCCAACCTGTGCCAGGGCCTGCCCACCCTCCCAGGGAAGGATCTCAAGATCCTCCCCGTGCAGGACTCCACATTATTTTGTGTAATTAGAGGAGCAGAATTCAGGAAACTTACATTTTTACAGGATTTTCTCCATTCTCTCTGCATATCCATCCCCTTCCCTGTCCCTCAGTCTCTGCTCTGCTGAGAGCACCCATGGGTGCCCAGGTGTGGCTAAGCCGAGCTTTGCTCCAGTTCCCACTTCTCCCACTGCTTCCTTTTTTCATCTGTAAAATTGCTCACACCGATTTTCCATCAAGTGCTGGAGGTTAATGATCTTTGGGATCTCCATCCCCATTTGCAGTTCTGCTCCAAGAAGCTCAAAAGCTCAGCAGTTTTTTTGGGAAGGGAGGTTTTTTTGGCGAGTGGGCAGCCAAATGCCATTATCCCAGGAGGCAAACCTTGGCTGCTCCTTGGGATTCAGCTGCATTTACAAGCAATTTCTTCATTTTTAAAAGGTTTTTTTACAAGGTTTTGGGTTGGATTTTTTGCTGATGGGGCAGAATTGTTGGGAGGCATCAGGATGGAGAGAAGCAAGATGTGGTTTGGACGAGCCCCTAAGGCTCCTTTCCAAAGTGGATGGGATTTTAGGCTCCTGGAATGGGCTGGCTGGGGAATTTCTTTGAGTCAGCAGAAAGACTTCACTTGTCTGGGCTCAGGCCTGGGCACTAAATATTCTGGGCAGGTTCATTTTCCTCTCTGCTCCAGTTCTGTTTGATTTGTCATCTTCATTTGCCTCCAAGGAGTGTCTTCCACGGCCTCCTTTTTTCATCATCCACTCACTGTTATTTATGTCCTCTGGCCCTGCATTTCTTTTTATTCCTCTGCCCCTAAAATGTGTATTTTCTACTACTTTTGAGTAAAACTGGGGGGGAAATGCTGCCTTCTTTAGGAGTAGAGATTGTCAGGCCGTGTGGAGAGCACTGTGGAGGTTCCCACACTGACATTTTAATGGCAAAGAATTTCAGGCTGGAAAATAAATGGGAGTCTTGGAAGGGCAGAACATTTATGGGGCAGGAGGGAGGAAAAGTGGAACTTTGTGTTATCGTGGAATTCCAGGATGGTTTGGGTTGGGAGGGACCTTAAAGATCCTCTTGAAATGGTTTTATCTCATTGTAGAACATTTTAAGTTCAGGAGAAGGGTGTGAGAGAGCAGTGGGGCTTCACCAGCAGCCCTTGCCCTCAAGGCACCACTCTTTGCACTCAGCATATCCAGAATTTGGTTTTTGACAGGGATTTAAACTTTGTGAGGAGTGCCTGGAAAAATTTTACTGAAACCATTAAGTGGAGATGGATTTGGTCTGGAAATACACTTTCCTAACCCAGTTTGCTGTTCATTAATTCAAATAAATTAAGTTTCTTTCTTCAGAAAGTGAAGGAACGAGCATTAATTAGGTTTGGGCTTCTGCAACCAATAATTACTTACTGAACATGTTAAAAAGCCCTATTTGCAACAATTATTCCTGCACGTCAGCTGGGCTTTAGTGTTAGTGCCTCTTCCTCCTGGATTGGTGGGGAAATCATTTTTTCCTGCTTTGATTATGTAAAAAATATGCAGAAATTAGTAAAGGTTAACTGGTAAAAAAAAAATAACCAACAGTCAGAGTGGGTTTAACCCTTTTTTCTTCCCCCTTCTGTGGCTGCTCGTGGTCCCTCAGGATTTCCCACAGCCCTGTGAGAAACCAGAGCCTTCTCTGGAACAGTCTGATGCCCGTGGGATGAAAAGGTGGATTAAACACCTCCATTTCTTGATTCAAGTGCTCTTGATTTAATGATAACGATCCGGGATTCTTTAATCAGCTCTGATTACAATTCTCTCCCGGAATTTCATGTTCCAATTGACCACAGCAGCAGTGTGGTTTGACCTCCTTTATCTCTGGCTTTTTTTGGGGGGGCTGATTTTTTTTTTTTCCCCTGCTCTTCTTATATTCAAGGAAATCACTTGTATTTAATTAAAAATCCTCTGATCATGGTTTGAAGAGACCAGGAACCCCTCTGTATGCCAGGACAGCCTGTTCTTTTATTCAACTACTTCCTCTCCAGAACAAATAATTCTCTTTCTTCCCCCTTTTAAAATTGGGGTTTCTTCCTTTCATTGCTTTTTAAATTTATTACCAATTTTAAATTTATTGGCCAAAAGAGCTCCTTTGTGCCTGCAGGCTGTAATAACTTTATTATTCACTCTCCTTGCTTGAGGGATGAAATGTGTCGTGCCCTTTCTGTCTCTCCCTGCAAACCCAAGTCCTGGGTACTTTTCCCAGTGTTTTAAGTGCTTTCCTGGTGCTCTTTTCTTTGCCCTTTAATTTCTTAATGTTGTTTAGCCAGTGATGCCAGCGATTCCCTCAGTGCTGAGGGTGCTCAGAGCTCCGGGGGGGGGGTCCCAGACTGGCCCTGTGCTGGTGACCCCTGTCAGGAGTTCATGGATGTGCTTCATCCTAGGGGAGAATCTGATTGTATTCTTGGGAAAATCCACTGAACCTTCTTCCTCTGTGCCACGTGGGATTGAGTAATGGAATTGTGGAATGGGTTGGGGTGGAAGGGACCTTAAAGCCCACCCAGTGCCACCCCCTGCCATGGGCAGGGACACCTTCCACCAGCCCAGGGTGCTCCAACCTGGCCTTGGACACTTCCAGGGATCCAGGGGCAGCCACAGCTTCTCTGGGCAACCTGTGCCAGGGCCTGCCCACCCTCCCAGCCAGCAATTCCTGCCCAATCTCCCATCTCTCCCTGCCCTCTGGCAGTGGGAAGCCATTCCCTGTGTCCTGTCCCTCCATGCCTTGTCCCCAGTCCCTCTCCAGCTCTCCTGGAGCCCCTTTAGGCCCTGCCAGGGGCTCTCAGGTCTCCCTGGATCCTTCTCTTCTCCAGGGGAACCCCCCCAGCTCTCCCAGCCTGGCTCCAGAGCAGAGGGGCTCCAGCCCTGGCAGCATCTCCATGGTTTCCTCTGGACTCTCTCCAGCAGCTCCACGTGCTCCCTGTGCTGTTCCCAAGGTTGGGGCAGCTCTGCAGGGGGGTCTCACCTGAGGGGCCAGAGGGTTCCCCCTCAGCTCCTGCCCAGTCTGGGTTTCTGGGTTGTCAGGGCACATTTCCAGGTCATGTCCAGCTTTCTCACCCACCAACACCCCCAGTCCTTCCCCTCAGGGCCGTTCCCATCCCTATGGAAATGGAGGATTTTAGTGGGTGATGTTTCTGTCTTAGTGCTGCACATGCAAAACCCCCAGAGCCACTGTGTCTGCTCTCAGGGGACTCCAGTGCTAACCCAGCCTCCTAAATAATGGCAATTGGCTCAGTTTGGTGTCCTTGGATAACGAAACCCCTCCTGCAGGGCTGTGCCCCCTGTGCCACCCTCCCGATGCCATTGGGACGTTCTCCCGTGAGCAGTTGGGGCTGGTTCCAGTCAGGTGTGTTTATAACCTCATTAAAAGAGCAGAGCAAACATTTCCCCCACAAAACCACTGAGCTTTCCTCACATTTTCCCCCTTTGGATTCTTTGTCGATGCACTGAACCCTCAGCAAAGCAGCACTGCAGGCAGGAACCAGCTGGAGCCGAGCGGGGCATTGTTGACTGCCGAGGTCGTTGGGGTTGTCCTTTTGTGTTGGAGTGTGTTAACAGCCTCCTGGCACGGGTTTGATCTCCTCTAAACGCTAGTGGAGATCAATGGCAGCTCCTCGGGGTGTCCCAGGGTCGTGCTCTCAGCCGTGGGAACAAGAAGGGAACGCTCGCTCGCTTCCCTTTCGGGTCTGCCTTTGTGAGTGCTGCTTGTTTGGCCGTGCTGGGTCTGCTCTGCCAGCGAGCACAGCGCTGCAGGGGCAGGAGAAATCTCTTCCCAAGGGGCTCCAGAGGGAAAAGGATCTGATGTGGAGTTCTACATAACTTGGCTCCCCTGTTTCCAGCTTTTTGGAGCCGTTGTGCCTCCACGCTCATGGATGGAGGGCAGGACAGCTTGTGATCCTGCCCATAGGAATGCAGGAAATGGATATATGGAATTATTATTTTCTAAGTCACACATAAAGCACTCCAAACCTGCCTTGCCAGAGGAGCTGTGGCTGCCCCTGGATCCCTGGAAGTGTCCAAGTCCAGCTTGGATGGGGCTTGGAGCAACCTGGGCTGGTGGAAGGTGTTGTGTTGGGACTGGATGGGCTTTAAAAATGTCCCTTCCAACCCAAACCATTCCATGATTCTGTGAATTATAGAGGGTCAGTCCTAGGAGGAGCTGGGGGGGCTCAGCCTGGAGAAAAGGAGGCTCAGGGGGGACCTTCTGGCTCTGCAGCTCCCTGACAGGAGGGGGGAGCTGGGGGGGGTCGGGCTCTGCTCCCAGGGAACAGGGACAGGAGGAGAGGGAATGGCCTCGAGTGGCACCAGGAGAAGTTTAAATTGGATATTAGGGAAAATTTCTTCCTTGCAGGGGCTGCCCAGGGAGGTTTGGAGTGCCCAGCCCTGGAGGTGTCCAAGGCAGGCCTGGAGTGTCCCTCAGTGCTCTGGGCTGGGGACAAGGTGGGCATCGGGCACAGGGGGGGACTCTGATCCTCTTTTCCAGCCCAAATGATCCTGGGATTAAAACTTGTGCGGGGTTAAGGAGGCTCTGGTAGGGAAAAGAACACAAAGGCCATGGTATTCCAGAATCCCTCTGGGGCTGCAGCTCTGCCAGGCAGGTTCTGCTGTCCCTGCTCTGCCCAAACTGACGGAGCCGTTCCCGTCACTCCAGATGTTTGTTATTCTTATCCCGCCTTCCCAGCGTCTCTTGCTTGGAACGTCTGAAGACAAAGGCAGCTAATTAACAAATGAAATCAGCCAACTGTGCAGCCCCAGCAGCTGAAATGAGATGATGCAGCAAATAAAGGCTGCGATCCTGCTGTCCTCTTTCCCCTGGAGCTCAGGGGAGGGTTCGTGGGATCCTGGAATATCCTGTGTTGGAAGGGACCCACAAGGATCATCCAGTGCAAATCCTGGCCCTGCACAGGACACCCCAACAGTCCCACCATGGATCTCCATCCAAACTACCCAAAATGCCAAGACTGATTTGAAAAGCCAAGGTGTCCCCCCCAAGTCATTCCCATGCCTTTCACTGAGGGAAAAAAACACCCTCTTAATTTATATCTCTACGAATCCTTCCATTTTCCTCCTGCTTCCTTTAACCCCAGGATATTCTTTTGACATGTGACACAACAGCCACATTTCCCTTTATCCCTTCTTTTAAACCTCATCTCAGTTTCCTTATTATTTTATTCTTATTTTTGCTTAAATTCCTGAGCAAAGCATTCCCCATAAGGGAAGATGACGATATTCACACTCCTCACTTTACAGCAGATTTTCATTGCCAGCAAACAGTGAGAGAAGTGCTGATCCAGGGGTGATGGATGGAATTCCAGAGTGAAATCAGCTGCCAGAGCTCTGGGAGAGAACCCCAAAGCTGATGGAAAATGCAGAAGAGCCTCTGAGGCAGCACAAGCCCTGCAGGCTCTGCAGGGAGGGACCAGGAAAATCCTGGATTTCGTGATTTGCTGGGCTGGGAGTACATTTAATTCCAGCAAACAGGAGCTGCTCCCATGATCCCAACTCCCAGCACAGACATCAGGGAGTCTGGGGTGGAAACCTGAGGTTGGAGCCATCCAGGAAAAACCCATTTTCCATCTCTGATGTCACTTCCCTAGAAGATCAGGGTCAGACTTGCTTGGCCATAACAAGCCTGCAGTTGGAATGCTGCTTTTCCTCAACCCTGAATTCCCACACTGGTTGGAGGGACCTTAAAGCCCATCCAGTTCCAACCCCCCTCCCACTATCCCAGGCCATCCTGTGGGAGATGGCCCGTGTTTCCTGCTCCCAGACAACACTTCCCATGCTGTGGAATCCAGCACAGAGAGGACACAGTGACCTGTGCCCCACCTGTGAGCACCTTCCACACCCACATTCCCGGCTCTCACCTCGCTCAGATCAGACCCATCCTGATCTCCTCAGCCTGGACTGGGTGGTTTTTTTGGGAGCTCAGGGATGTGTGCAGGG